>NC_136955.1:15654929-15769929 GCF_032717465.1 Coenobita brevimanus | reverse complement strand
TAAATATTATTTAATTAATATTAATATTCAATAATATTAAAGAGCAGAGACAATGATTGTCTTGCTACATCAAGCAACGATTACTTTACGCTGGCTTGTGCACGATTCTCTAAGAACGAGAATTTATAAACTTTCTCAACAGTACACAGCAGAGACTAATTACTCACAAATGCTGAATTAGTACTGTTAGCCTCTGGGGAAAGTTACTTCACCCCTGACAATAAATAACTAATACTAAAAATAATATCAGGTCCTTGCTGATGCATTAACTCCTAGGTGGCACAACGGATTTTAAGTTAATACAAGACTGGTCTAAGTACCAGTTACGAATAGTAAAACGTCTATGCAAGCTAGGAGCTATGTGGGAAATAAGCTTAATTACGGAGAAATGAAACAAGAGTTTACTTTACATTAAGCTCAAGAAAAAGAACTGTTAAATTTACTGATTACAAAAAAATAAATTTAACGTTACATTTCAAATAAAATCAATGAGACCGCACTCACTCACTCACGCAGAAGCTAAATCCTTACGCTTAGAAAAAAACCCTTAACTAAGCTCTTAAAACTAGGATTACAAAAAGGAAATACCGGTCGATGAATGCTGTGTATCACCCGGGGGGTGGGAGTACTGGCCAACTGTACTAGTGGAGCTTGGGTGCTAGCTGACCTCTCACACTTCTTGAGCACAGGACCTTTCTCCGTCACAACAAACACTCGACTGAGTAAGTCGTGGGAACAAAAGGGGGAGCAGTAGGCCGCATTATTCTAACGGTCGAGTGAACAGGGGCGAACAATAAAGAAACAATAGTATCGCTCAGTACAGCACTTAGTGACGTGCATTAAATCGGTCACTTTTGAAAACAGTGACGAATGTTTTGAAAAGTATACCCCGAAATGGAGAGAGAAACGGTTAACTGAGCGATACACAGTGAGTTTTCCACTAATAGTTCGTGGCTTCTCACAAAAGGGAAATGTCGCGAACTTGATTCGTGACATTACGCCCCTACAAAATGAAATTTTATCCTTATGGGAAAAAATTTGTGGAATATATATATAGGTACACATCCTAAGTCATTCACACAAGATTCACACTGTGGTGTGTGTGCTATCCTGCTACAGGAGAAAGTCACAGTCGCCAGTGAGCGAAAAAACCTCGTATTAACGTTAATAGAAGCAAGCTTGAGGGAAAAACTCCGTGACGACGGTGAAAATCCTGTACTCAGGCCAAACTGAGCGAAAATTCGCTACATTTACACTGACAACTAATTGTTGTGTAGCATGGTGTATGTAATACACGGTGTAGGTGTGACAGGTGTAGTGTAACTGTACCTACGTGTAAAATGACACAGTAAATAATAATATGGCGACGACGAAGGCAGAGGAGAAGAGGTGGCAGCGTGCGGCAGACGATCAGCTGGTACGCACAGCAAAACTGCTACACCCATTGCTGAACCTGCAAAACCAATTAAGGTGGAGCATCAAAAGTGTCAATGAGACAAAATTTTATTATGTTACAATTACTCTCTCTGCCCAGCAGTCAGTGCTACGACGTACATTCGAGGTCGCCATTAATTACAGCACACGATTAGTGTCGGCAAGTTGAGAATCCTTGTGCAAACTCGGGTCTTCCATAGCCTCGAACTGCACACGGGTCCTCAACCTGTGCCTTAACCTACAGTACTTATATTAGTATTGGGAAGCTGAGAATCCTTGTGCAAACTTGGGTCTTCCATAGCCTCGAGTCGCCTCTGCGGGGTTCTCACTTCGAACTTCCCCCTTAACCTACAGTACTTATATTAATATTGGGAAGCTGAGAATCCTTGTGCAAACTCGGGTCTTCCATAGCCTCAAGTCGCCTCTGCGGAGTTCTCTCTCGAACTTCCCCCTTAACCTATGGTACTTATATTAGTATCGGGGAGCTGAGAATCCTTGTGCAAACTCGGGTCTTCCATAGCCTCGAGTCGCCTCTGCGGAGTTCTCTCTCAAACTTCCCCCTTAACCTACAGTACTTATATTAGTATCGGGGAGCTGAGAATCCTTGTGCAAACTTGGGTCTTCCATAGCCTCAAGTCGCCTTTGCGGAGTTCTCTCTCGAACTTCCCCCTTAACCTACAGTACTTATATTAGTATTGGGAAGCTGAGAATCTTTGTGCAAACTTGGGTCTTCCATAGCCTCAAGTCGCCTCTGCAGAGTTCTCTCTCGAACTTCCCCCTTAACCTACAGTACTTCTATTAGTACCGGGAAGCTGAGAATCCTTATGCAAACTTGGGTCTTCCATAGCCTCAAGTCGCCTCTCAACTTCCCCCTTAACTTACGGTACATAATATGTATGTACAGGCCCTGGACATAATGTGTCCTGTGGGGCCAATGGGCGAGACGTCAGGTCTGCACCCACTTCACCACTACCCTGTCTCTCAACTGTCTCAGAGATTACGGGTGTGGTTACAAATGGCACAGGAAGGGCATGTCCCTGATTAGTGGTGATACTTTGGCACACACTGCAGGAACGGACAAAACTATCTATGTCTTGTCCCATCCCTGGCCAGAAAAAGTCAGCTCGGATACGGCCCTGGGTCTTCCTTTTGCCCATGTGACCTCCTGAGGCTGAACAATGACCCCATTGTAACACTGCTAGGCGGTACTTGGCGGGAACGACAAACTGCAGTCGAACCTCGCCCTCGGGTGTTCGTGACTCACGGTAGAGCTGTCCTTGTTTGCGAAGGAACTTGGCTCGACCTCCCCGTGAATACTTAATCACTCGACCCTTTTGTTTGTTCTGCACGGCAGCAAGTGTCGGGTCAGAATGTTGTTCTTGTACAACAAGTTGACTACACATCAGATCTTGCGGCGATTCAATGATCACTGGGGTGACACAGTCTGGAGCCTCAGCCATGGCTCGTGTTACCGCAGCAGCCGAAGTCTGAGTAGCATCATCATCGGAGCAACTATCCTTGACTCCTTGAATGTTGCCGATGATGAGTTTAAATAAAGGTTCTGGCATGACAACTGCAAGTGTCGTACCAGTATAAAATGGAGATGCCACCTAGATACATGCCTCAGGGAACAATCTCACTGATCCATCAATAAGGTTTGCATGGATCTGTCGACCTGTGTACTGCTCAGGACGAACTAAACTCTGCTTAACAGAGCAACCTGAGGAACCATTGTCTCTCAGGACCTTCACAGGAATGCCTCCCACAAACCCTGGCTGAACAAGGAAGGTACTGTCACCTGTGGGAGGGCCTGTGGAGGAAGCAGCAAGCCACTCATGAGGCTGCTGAATTGATGCGGCAAACATTGTGCCTTGAGGTTTATATTGGGAAGATGGAACATTGGCCATCTGTGGAGGGGGGTTCACTGTCACTGTGGGACTAGTGAACTGTGGGGAAGTACCCACACTGGTAGGGACGTGACCACCATGCTGCTGCTGAGGAATGAAGGCTGCATTCGCTTCCTGCCTCTTTTGAGCTGGTGGTGAAAAAGTTTGTCCCGACGGTCGGTTGTGTGGCTGATACTGCTGCTGGTTTGGGTACTTGTTGTACCTTTTCCACTCAGGTTTCTGAGTGTTTTGCCCCTGGTCCTTCCACTGCGGTTTTGGACCTTGGCCATTATTCTGAGAATGGCCTTGTTGCTGGGGTTCAGTATGAGACGACTTCCCAGACTTGGCAGTATCTTTTCTGCTCCAGGTGTTTTGCTTACGAGTTTGATACCCGTATGCAGTAAAGAATGCGTCAGCCTTTTCTGCCATTTGGCTGGCATCTTTCACCTGGCAGATCTTAAGCTGTGCTATGAGCTCAGCAGGCCACGACCTCTCTAGCTGTGTACGCAGCATAAGGTCAATTATCCCCTCACGCGTGGAAGGAGTTTCATCTTTCTCCATCCACTCATTTAAGTAAGCTGTGAGACGATCAAGGAACTGAACAGCTGTCTCCTTGTCTTGGAGACGAGCTCGCATGAACTGAACTTTGGCGTCGTCTACTGTGAGACCATACGCCTTAATGAGTGCAGCTTTCATCATCTCATATGTGAGATTGTCTCCACGAATTCTGTGGAGAATATCGAGGGCAGGGCCCTCAAATAAACTCAGAAATTGGATCCGCTTAGCTGCCTCATCCAGTTGATACATGTCTGCCATGTCCTCAAAACGAGCTATGTACGGCTCGATTCGCTCGCTTTCCTTGTATGAAGGAAGCTTGATGCGTGGGGTCGCCAGGACATGTGCAGGGAGAACGCTCGTGGAGCTTGGACTAACTGCACCAGACGTGTCTGAAGCCAAGGAATCTCGCTGGAGCTTCAGCACTTCAAGTTCATGTTTTTCTCGTGCCTCACGTTCGGCACGCTCGTATTCGCGTTGTTCTCGCTCGCGTTCATGTCGTTCACGCTCGTATTCGCGCTCTTTCTCACGCTGCTCTTGTTCATATGCACGCTCTTTTTCACGTTCCTCACGCTGTTCTCGCTCGTATTCGCGCTGAATCTTACGCTCTTCACGGGCGTCATTCTCGCGCTGCTGCTCCTGATTATGCCGTGAGAGTATATACTCTTTAATTTCGGTTGGGTCTGTAAGACCCATATCTTTGGCTACCTGTAAAAATACAGCGGTAGCCATGGCGCTAATTTATTAAGTAAACCGAAACTGAGTACTGACTGCTTCGCAAGCAAATGCTAATAACACAAATAAAGAATACAGACACAAGCTAGTGGTGACCAGTCTTATCTAGTTAACTGGCAAAGAATAAATCAAAAATGTAAATGACTGGGAAGACTCAATAATAAACACAATGGGTACGGCGACTTCCCAGGAGCGAATAAAATCGTCTGGCGTTACCAAGAATAAGCTAGAGTTAAGTACTCTATTGATTAATAAAGCAAAATTCACTTGCTAAATTAACGGTAAACACCAGTAAACTTGTGTCTATAAACTTTAATTATAAATACCTAAATATGAACGAGTGAGCACTATCTCGTGAATAGCTTTATAGCTAGGAGTTAATATCCTGGAATGAGGTCGCCAATTGTCACGGGGTTTTTAAAATATTACGGAGTTTTTAAAATAAATGCTTAATATTATTTAATTGATATTAATATTCTATAATATTAAAGAGCAGAGACAATGATTGTCTTGCTACATCAAGCAACGATTACTTTACGCTGGCTTGTGCACGATTCTCTAAGAACGAGAATTTATAAACTTTCTCAACAGTACACAGCAGAGACTAATTACTCACAAATGCTGAATTAGTACTGTTAGCCTCTGGAGAAAGTTACTTCATCCCTGACAATAAATAACTAATACTAATAATAATATCAGGTCCTTGCTGATGCATTATCTCCTAGGTGGCACAACGGATTTTAAGTTAATACAAGACTGGTCTAAGTACCAGTTATGAATAGTAAAACGTCTATGCAAGCTAGGAGCTATGTGGGAAATAAGCTTAATTACAGAGAAATGAAACAAGAGTTTACTTTACATTAAGCTCAAGAAAAAGAACTGTTAAATTTATTGATTACAAAAAAATAAATTTAACGTTACATTTCAAATCAAATCAATGAGACCGCACTCACTCACTCACGCAGAAGCTAAATCCTTACGCCTAGAAAAAAAACCTTAACTAAGCTCTTAAAACTAGGATTACAAAAAGGAAATACCGGTCGATGAATGCTGTGTATCACCCGGGGGGTGGGAGTACTGGCCAACTGTACTAGTGGAGCTTGGGTGCTAGCTGACCTCTCACACTTCTTGAGCACAGGACCTTTCTCCGTCACAACAAACACTCGACTGAGTAAGTCGTGGGAACAAAAGGGGGAGCAGTAGGCCGCATTATTCTAACGGTCGAGTGAACAGGGGCGAACAATAAAGAAACAATAGTATCGCTCAGTACAGCACTTAGTGACGTGCATTAAATCGGTCACTTTTGAAAACAGTGACGAATGTTTTGAAAAGTATACCCCGAAATGGAGAGAGAAACGGTTAACTGAGCGATACACAGTGAGTTTTCCACTAATAGTTCGTGGCTTCTCACAAAAGGGAAATGTCGCGAACTTGATTCGTGACAGGTGGATGTTGTGTGTTACTGCTCAACCTCGGTCAATCTGCCCCTATGAGGTCGTCCCATTGGTTCCCAACACCTTTGATGTTGTTTGCGTCTTGATGTGGCCACTGTTGTGCAATGCTCCATTATGTGAGCAGTGCTGAATGGGTCAGTTCTACAATCGAGGCACGTGTCATCTGCGATCTACCCAACCCAGATCTTAGCTGGTAGCTGAGGAGGGTTAGATGATGTCCGATCTAAGCCTAGCTAACTGAGGTAGATCAGCGGATATCTCTGATGGTTAGATGTGGAGAGGAGGGGGGAGCTTCAGCATAGCATAATCATCTAACTGAGGTGTTGTGTTGTTCTGCGCATGAATTGGTTATGTAGATGTTTTTTCCGTTGATAGTGTTGGAATGTTATGAGGTTGGGTGTTGCTGAGTAGCATCCGGTATTATTTGTTTGAAAGCTGTTTTACAAATGTACTTGTGTTGTGTGGATGTCACATAATGACAGCCATGTTGTCTGCTAGTATAGGTTGCTGCATAGAAGTGTGTTCCCCTCATGTTAAGATACTCTCTATCATGTGGTGCTTTTCAACGTGTAAGCTGCGCAGGTGGTTCTAGTGCAGCCAATGATTATGAGTCGGGCGTTCTTCTGTATAGTTTGCGAAGTGTTGTGGTGGGTGTTAGATAGGATGGACCATGGCGGGAAGGCATAGGACATCACTAATATAATGTGCTGTTCGTAGAGAGAGGAGAGTGTTTCCTTTTATTGCCCAAAGTCTTTCCCAGAAAGTGCCCTGAGTTCGTTGAGTCTGGGAGTGTATCGGCACTTGATGTTCTGTATGTAGTTCTTGAAGGTGATTCCTGTTAGGGAGTTGTAGAGCAGCCAACCAGTGGTGGCGCTGAGCACCTAGACGTAGAGGAGCAGCTGCGACATAGGCCTGGTGGCAGTATCTCCCCAGCCTTTCCTGCTTCTCGGAAGGAAGTCTTGCCTCCCACTAGGGGATAGCTACTCCCTACACCGTTCTTTATCAGATGAAAGTTCATGACTCTATTGAATATGACACCAATAATATATTTCATGCATACTACCATCAGACGATATTATTCAGCTTGGATTAATGATTGTCGTTGTAAGAACAGAATACATATCCATTATATCCTCCATTACTGTTGCCTTTCTTTTTTTTTTCTTTTAATCTTTCAACAATTTTTACGGTAAATAGGAGACAATTCATATTCAGAGGATATGAAACCGTCCACATTAATTACTGCACAAAGATTTTTTTTTTCTTCGACCGTCACATCATTACATTCTAGATATTGCTAGACCTGCGGGTATTCTTCCTGCCCTTTGTCTCTTCCACCCTCCTAACTCCTGACGATTTTATTCAGCTTATGGGAGACCTTTCAGTTTTAAATATCAGGCCGTTTCTGTGTGTGTGTGTGTGTGTGTGTGTGTGTGTGTGTGTGTGTGTGTGTGTGTGTGAAATGTTCTCCTAATATCACTGTGCTGTTTTAATCCTGAGCCAGGCTATTTTATCCTTGGTATCTCGAGATGATTTTATTAAACAATGGGATGACAACTATTTGTAAAATAGGTAAGAAACTATCCCTATTTCTTATATACTTTGACGTCTTTTTATTTTTTCTCTTACTACCTTCAACTGTGTTCTTGATAATCCCAAACTATTTTATTTTTCCCCCTCCAAAACTGTTCAACGGGTATCCATGCTGCTCTCAGACGGTTTTATTCAGCTAGGGAAGATGTTTCATTGCGAGAAAAAAAAAAAAATTATCCGTTATCGCGTTCAGTACAGTTTTTTAATTTTCTTGTCACCATCAGTCGACTTTACACAACCTAAGTTCTTTAGTTTGATCACGTATTTTTCCCTTTAACCAAAACTAATATCTGTTTACACATTCACTGTATTTTTTTTTTATTCTTTTGCAATAATTAGTTGACTTACTCAGCTTAAGTTCATAAATTCGATAAAACATTTCCTTTATGCCATTATTTTTACTTCCTACAGGCAATGCTATTCAGTTTAGGGAACGATTTTCGAACTGTGGGTCAGATATTATTTTCCCTGTTCCCATTACTACAATCGGCCTCCATTAAGATGACTAAAATCGTTCGAATACACCAGTAATAAACCTAGAAGAAAACAACGCCTGATGTAATGGATGAATTTCTCAGGATCCTTTGACTGACCCTTTGCACGAATAAATTATAATACTAGCTTAGTAAGACTGATTTAACGTGACCAGGTGGGAGTAAATGGAGACAGTATGAACACTCAGGATCCTATGAATAACATATCTGGACAAATTCACCCGACATTAGCCTAACCAAAGGGATGAACCGAGTATCATAGCGTCAGTGGATATAGTGTTAACACCCTCAAGATGCTATGATTCACCTATACCTGAATATAATCATCGGGTGTTTGAGTGGGATAAAGTGCTAAAGTTATCCAGACCGTGAAAGGGTAATGGGAGCCGTTTAGGAAATTTGGGTGGGAGTGAATAAATGTAAAAAATGTTATTACAGGGTGTCCTAAGTCACTATTTGGAGGGGCATCTGATAGTGTAGGGGTTAGTAAAAGCAATATCTAACCAATTCAACTCAAAAAAGTCTCCTTAAAGTTGAATAAATGTGTATAGTACCAACATAAATGAAAGAAGTATTATTTTCACTTTATGAGTTACGAAAGAGTTGCAGTGAAGGGAGTCGGAGGTTGTGATGTGAGTATATAGTGTTGTGTATTAGCGTCTTTTTTTCTTTTTTTTTTTTATGTGCTCGACTCTGGGCATAGGCTTCACAGCCTGCTCCCAGGGCCCAGAAGTCCTCCCACATATCATACACCTTTACATGTCACCACTTCGGCGCTAACACCAACCGTCCATATTGAATACATGCTAGGGCTGTCTCATACAGGACTGGTGTATCGGTATTAGCGGGGGTAGCCTATTTTTACGACATGTCTGCGGGTCTTCTGGTAGATCGGTAAAATCTGCTTTACATGAAATTCAAATCCTTACACTGTTCCCTGCCCCATCGGGGATTTGAACCTGGGTTCGGTAGTATCGCAAGCCACCTCTCTACCGATTGAGCCACCGCCTCCCCCTATTGCTATTATCCAGTATTTAGTGATCCAAGTGGAGATACACAGACTGGTTGGTATACAGACAGAGAGACAAAGACAAACAGACAGGCAGACAGACAGTAACACACACACACACACACACACACACACACACACACACATACGTATATATATATATATATATAAATATATATATATATATATATATATATATATAAATATATATATATATATATATATATGGATAGATGGAGACGTCGAAGTGAAGACTGTGAATGCTGAATAAGATCATCTGAGGTAGGAAATGTTAACCAGTATCGTTCGTTATATGATTCAAGGAATTATGAGGGACATCGACGTGAAGGGTATGGATAGTTGTGATATATAGGGTGCCCTGTGTCATCTAAGCCTGATTGTCCTTTATGCTACTAATCAGATGGGAGACGGAAGATCAACGGGCTGTCGGCGATTTTAGCTTATTCTTGTCTCTACCAAACGATTTTATTCAGCCTAGGAGACAGCCCTGGTATTAAAACAGTTCGTCCACCTTAACTTGGCCCAGATTTTCATCCTTTTGTAGGTTATTTTTGGTATTTCACCGGCAAACTAACAATTTTAGGACTCAACGTTCTTTCTTTAGCACATTTTCGTGGCTAGCATCTTATTATAGTCTCACTTATTGTTACAGATCGGAAATTAGGTCAAATTAAAGTAAAAGGAGAATAGTAGTAGTTGCAACCCCAGGATCACCTTTACGTGAACCCAGTGGACTACAGGCTGAATTTGCTCTCCTAGTACAGCCTGTCATCCTTCTCTGAGGGGATAGGGAGGGAACTGAGGGACGTTTATATACCCAGGCAGTGAAGACACCCTGTCATATCAGTGCTGCTACGTGAAGGTGTCCAGCGCCACCTTGATATTGAAGGGGACAATGAAATATATATCTAACCTTCCAGTATGATAAACCTCCCTCTAGTTGAATGAAATCGTCTGGAAGTAGTAAGAATAAACCTGTATATGTTCCCTGGTACAAGGGGTTTGAGGAGACGCCGAAGTGAAGAGTGTGAAAGCTTAATGAAACCATCTGATATAGGAAGAATGAACCACCATATGTCACCTGATTCAAGGAGTTTGGGGAGAAGCCGAAATGAAGACAGTAGAAAATTGAATGAAATCGTCTGCAATTTCATTCGTCACCTACTTCAGTGGGTTATGGGAGAAACCAAAGTGAAGAGTGTTGAAAGCTGAACGAAATCGTCTGAGGTAGGAAGAATAAACCAGCACATGTCACCTGGTTCATGGAGTTTTGGGAGAAGCCGAAGTGAGGAGTGTCGAAAGTTGTGATTTACTGGGAGCCCTTCGTCAGGGCCAACACCTGACTGACCTGTGGCTATTATATCATCGATCCAACGGGGGCAGGAGGACCAATGACCCGACAAGGTAATAAAGAGGTGACTGGAAAGGTGGATGAAGGGTGAGGTGGAAGGGTGAGGTGGAAGGGTGAGGAGGATGGATGAGGTGGATGGGTAGAAGGGCGAAGTTGATGGACGGAAGGGTGAGGTGGATGGATGAGGTGGATGGATGGAAGGGTGAGTTGGATGGACACAAGGATGAGGTGGATAGGTGGAAGGGTGAGGTGGATGGGTGAGGTAGATGACTGGAGGGGTGGAAAGACAGCTATTGTAAGTGGAAGGAGTGCTTAAGGTTGTGGAATAAAATTATGAGTAAAATGAGTAGATAGAGCAAGGGAGAGAGTGGAAATGGTAATAAACAGGTGGATGGAAAGGTGGATGAAAGGTGGATGTGGAGTGAGGTGGATGGATTGAGGAGTGGAATAACAAGTACTGCAGATGGAGGAAGTGTTCTAGATGGAAGAATAGAGTGAACATGAGTAAAACAGGTGGATAAAGAAAGGGATAGAGTGGAAAAGGTAATTGGTAGATGAGAGAAAGATGGAGGAAGGGTGACGTGGATGGATGGAATGAGGATGAAGTAGACAGACCTTGGGATGAAACGAGAGCTTAGTGGAAGGAAAGAGTGGTCAGAATGATAAGAATGGGTAAAAGAGTATAAAAGATGGATGAAGATAGGACTAGAATGGTCCTGAAAATTATATTAGACAGGATAATATACCGAGAAAGACATAAAGGATAGTTAATAGGCTTGAAAGGAAATGATGACAGAGATTAATAGCCAGAACAGATTGAAATTTATATGGCAGGGGTGAGTGAATGTGGTAATACAACAGACAGGTAAATGGAACGGTGGATGAAGGGTGGATGAAGAGTGGGGTGGATGGATGGAGATGTGGAATAACTGGTAGGGGGAAGGAGTGTTTCAGACAATAGCCCAGAGAGACTAAACTGTGTATGATTAAAATGGGTCGATGAGGGGGGGGATAGGGTGGATAAAATAATAAATAGGTGGATGGGAAGGTGATTGATGAGTGGGGTGGATGGATCGATGGACTGAGTGGATACAGGATGTGGTGGATGGTCATTCTAGATGCAGGTTTTTTAAGGATGATGAAGTTTGATACTGAATGCTAGAGTCTATAGGATTTGAGAAAGAGAGAGAGAGAGAGAGAGAGAGAGAGAGAGAGAGAGAGAGAGAGAGAGAGAGAGAGGGCGTTTCATTTGATTAATGGTAGCTAATTATGAATTAGACAGCAGGATGAACAGACATAAGATTAAATGGAGTAATAATGCTTATATGATGATACACAGGTGAATGACGAATTGGGTAATAATCTAGGGTGGGGGGTTGGAGAACCAAATTCAAACATCTTGAAATAAACGACGTAGACCTTAAAACCAAAGTAATCGTTGTCCAGTTTCAACTATATATATATATATATATATATATATATATATATATATATATATATATATATATATGCAGTACTGCCTACAGAGAGAGAGAGAGAAACATCCTTATTAGCAAGTTACACTAGAACGTGTTCTTTTCTCTGTTCTTTTTATTGTTTTTGGAGAGAAAAACCTTTTTTTCCTTGCTGCTTGTTTGGTTCCATCCTCCTCGTTTGATATAATATAAATCTGAAAATGTTAATTTTTGGTAAGGCATTTTTAATATCACACTTTTCGAGACTGTTCTTGTAAAATCATTTTAACTTACTATTTTTACCTTTCCACCTCCCGTGCCATTCCTTTTAAAATTCTTAACTGAAGCGGTTGTCTGTAGAAAGTACCCCTTTTATATCCTTGATTCGTATGTACAAAGTTGCCTTACGCTCCAAAATATGTTGAGAAATATTACTCTTTTAATTTTGTCCTACAGATGGGGCTCTAGTACTGTTGTTGACTGTGTGTGTGTGTGTGTGTGTGTGTGTGTGTGTGTGTGTGTGTGTCCTGATTACGTAATAAGGCTTGATAAATGATGATGATGATATAATGACTTGATTTAACGCCGGGTGATTAGCGAGTAAAGCAGTGCATGATTAAACGTAGGTAGGGTGTATTGATAGGCTTTCCTTAAGTTTGTAGAAAATGAAGTGCTGTGGAGATGGATTGATGGAGATGTGCAAGAGAAAAAGTGAAATTTGGATGGAATTATGATGCTCCTGTTTCTGATTAGAGAAGGAAAATATACGACAGCAAATGGAGCATAGTAACGATGAGCGCCGGGGAGAGAAAGATGCTTTATGTACAGTTGGGGACATAAATATCGATCCACCTCATAACAATAAAAAACGAAAGAGTAAGCAACGACTTTGGAAACCCAATACAGTGATCTGCAAAGTCCAACACGCGTCCCGGAACGTTTTGTAATGGTGTCATAATTTTTCGGCTAAAGCAGTGGATCACAGTTACTGTTTGCAATTGTACATTTGCCTGAGAAAGTTCCGCTCCTTTTCCTTCCCATCAGTTGCTCAAACAATATGTTAACTTTGACAATAAACAGTAACAATTAATGCAAAGTACCTGTTTAACTAACCCAAAAAATTATAATGCCTCCATAGAACTTTACTCATTAAAATGATATTGTGAGTTACTGAAGAGGAAGGAAGCTTTCTTTAGGGGATTGTACCTTGATACAGGTAAATGAACTAAAGATTGTTACTACATGATGCCTTTCTACGTGGAGAAGAATGACCATTATAGAAGTGGAAAGTGAGCATAATATAGAGAGGTTCGTGGAATGGAATGATAGCTGGGGCAGGGGAGATCGAGAATGAGATGGAGGGATGGGGTAGAGAGATAAGAGTATATGACAGAGGGGGATGTGAGCTGGAGATACGGCAACCTGATGGCTTAGGTCAGGATGACATGGAGGCAAATCATTAGTGACAACCCACTCAGGAATTAAGGCATCTGGCTGGAGATAGATAGGTAGATAGACAGCAACATGATTAAACAGACGAAGAGACAGATAGATAGACTGATAGATAGATAGGGATTAAATGGATTCAATATTAAACTCTCATGCCTTTTTTGTTTATGGAGGAGGAACAGTACGAAACAGAAAACAGACCATTATGGAAAAGGTTGTGTGGAATTGAATACTGGTGATGAATAAAGCGAATTGATGGTGAGATTATGATGACTTTAGGCCAACATTAAGGAGGGAAGAGCATGGTAATAGGACATGTGAACAGCAGCTAGGAATGGATTGGTTGTGATTTTGTGTCAAGTAATTGTGGATGAAGGATGACAGCAAAATGACTTTGCGCCTTGATACTTAGGTAAAATATAAAGTAGAAATAAAGGATAGTGTAGCTGGGTGCCATGGAATGAGTGATTGTACTATACTCGTTCTACCCTAACTTGGCCCAGAATTTTATCCTGTTGTACCTTATTTCACATAGCTCCGTGGCTGAATAAAATAGTACTGTGGCTCTTCATCCTCTCCATGATACTTCTTCATGACTGGCATCGTATTCTAGTGCCAGTCTCTTGCTACATCTCAGTATTCAATAACGAGGGATGGCAATTTTAAGCCAAGTTAGAGTAAAAAGGGTATAGTGTTTCTAAAAGAACATTAGAGGTGCAATTTTACTACCATTGTGCTAGAAAAAAAAAAAGGAAGAACATAAAATAGACAACTTAGCATGCTCTGAAGAAGATGGATGCCAAGGATGGAAAGATTGGTAATTTTGGGCTAGAAAAGAATATTAATAAAAGGCAAATATAAGGTCTTTGTGCCTGGAGCGAAAAGAATAACACATAATAGCCTATCCGGACGAGTACTTGTGATAGGAATATGATGCTTTTTGTCTGGCTAAAGTGGACTGAGGATGAAAATATATCTTTGGTCTTGGGTGAAAAAGAAGAAAATATAATAAGAAATTAAAAATAGGTGGATGAAGAGAAAGAAAATAAAAATCGAAATAAAGAGTAGGTGTATGAAGAGGATGAAAATAAAATACCACATAAAGAGTAGGTGTATGAAGAAGAAAATAAAATACAAAACAAACAAACAGGTGGATCAAGAGGAAGAAAATGAAATAGACAATAAAAACAGGTGAATGAACAGGAAGAAAATAAAATAGGAAATAAAAGAGCAGGTGGGTGAAGAGGGAGAAAATAAAATAGAAAATAAAAATAAGTGGATGTAGAGAAAATAAAACAGGAAATAAGAAAACAGGTGGGTGAAGAGGAAGAAAATAAAATAGGAAACAAAAGAACAGGTGGATGAAGAGGAAGAAAATAAAATGTTAAATAATGAAAAGGTGTTTGGGAAGGAATGTTAATATACAGTTCTTGACTGAAGTGAATGAAGGATAAAATTATGATTCATTTATGTCTAGACAGAGAAGAAGAACATGGTGTGGAAAAAGAAGCGAAATATAAAGGGATAAAGGGAGAGTAGTTATTTTGGCCGGTGTTCCCGTCGGTTGGGGAAGCTCCTTAACACCTTTCCCTAAGCGATTTTTCTTTTTTTACACGTTACTGTCCTCTTCTGTGTTACATAAATCCTGCCAATATCACCATACTCTGCATAACTGACAAACAAAAGGATATTAAAAAGCCATACCCAAACCTAAAGCGCTAGGGAAGTGCTGTCAGAGAGCATCCGCAGCCATTGAGAATACTACCCTTTATCCTAGAAATTGTTATTATATTAAGGATAAAATTATGATTTTTTTTTTTGTCTGGATAAAGAGAAAATCAAAGTAAATCCACCCGAGAGCAATCTTGTAAGCCAGAAGTGTGCTCCAAAATATTGTAAATTTCTCCATGAGGCTGGCACTGTTCACTGAGGGAAGTGGCAAGTCAGCTTTATAGGTAGTAATGGAGCTTTAATTAACATTTTTTTTTTTCTGTAACTTTTTGTCGAGCTAACCCCTGTGCGTTGATGGTCTTTTCTGAAATATTACTGCTGTATACTGAGGTTTTTATTCACAGTAATGTAGGAAAAACTTAGAACTGGAGAGGTTAGATTGCCGAACTGGGGACGCTTCACAGTTCCAGCATTAACCTTTTCAGTACGACGGATCTTTTGTTAGTAGAAGAGTTCATTATACACCGCGTCATTCACCACCCTAATTTTAAATCATATCCATACTTCACTTCGATCCGCTCACAGTCACATATCAACACTACATATCAAGTATCATTCACCGCTCCACAGTTCACCATACATCACTGATATTATATGTATAGTCCATTAATTCTGCATTCACGACTATACCTTATCGAATAACCTACATACAAAAAAAAAAAAAAAAATAGCTCCACCATACAGTATTCATCACTCTTTTCACCTTCAGAGCTCAGCAAATCGCCTTCATATGTTATACATCTTTCCATACATAAGGAATCGTTCTCTTTACCATCACACCTCACTGATTCACTCTTATACATCATGATTCACACATCACTACTCCTCACCAGTTCGCTTTAATGCATCATACATCAATCCTACATGACCCTATTCATCACCATTCCCCACCTTCACACAGCATAAGCCATTCATAAACTGCTCCATTCCACACCAGACCTCACAAGTTTACCTCCGTACATCACCCAGTTTTCCAACCCACCTTACTAATTCATCCCTTTTTCATGCATTAATAACTCATACTTAATTTCATGGCCTTGACTAGGAGCCTACACGTGGTGGCACTTTGCATCCTGGGTGGTGCAGCTGCGGCGTCCACTTGGAAGCCAAACGTCCTCATACTTCCCTGCACCTCGCCGTGGGGAAGGGCCCTGATCCGACCCTGGTGAGGCGCTGTCTACTACAAGGGAAAGTGGGTTCCCTACACAAGGTGCTGTACTGGACTTGTAGGACGTTCTCACAGAACTAGTTGCCCACCTGTGGTCAACGGGTTTGCTCAGCCAGACAGACGGGATTAATCAACATCAACAACAGCAACAAGAACAACAACAACAATAGCAGCAGCAAGAACAATAAGAACAACATTAACAATAATAATAATAATAATAATAATGATAATAATAAATAATAATAATAATAATAATAATAATAATAAAATAACATTTGCTATCCACATCTAAATATCACATTCACGCATTATCATCACTCATACATCGTTCTGTTCATCACCACCACATCTCATCAACTCACCTGCATACATCATTCTACATCTCCAGAGCACAATAATTCCTCTCCATGTCATATATCACTTATACAACATTCTCCTTACCTGCAGGCCTCACTGTCACCTCAGTTCATCACACGAGTAAATCACTATGCTCACTTCTAAAGCTCACAAATTCACCCTTACATTATTCATCAATCATATTTCACTTCATTCACCACTCAGCTTCATCATCTCACTTTTATACATTATTCGCCCTCCCATTCACTGTCAAACTAATTCACTTTTCGTCACACCTTAATACACCATGCATCCTCTGGTTACTTCCATTAGTAATAACTCCAAGCCATTCATTCATGAACTCACTTTCATACGAGTACATTATACACCATCTCATTCACTAGCCTATCTAACCAAATCACTTTTTCGTCATAAAATAGAATGGACCTTTTAATGACGCATTCATCTTACTTATTTTGCTCTAACTTGGTCAAATATTGCCTTCTCTCCACCTTGAATACTGAGCTGTAAGTAGAATATAGTGCTAGTCACGAAGAAGTGCTGTGGAAAGACTGTAGTGCAGTAGCAGTGCCTTCTTCTGCCACTGAACTACTTGGAATTGGCTGCAAAAGAATGAAAATCTGAGCCAAATTCCGATGAAAAGAGTGTATGAGACGAATGGTCGCAGGTTCGAATCCCGGCTGGAGCAGGGAACAATTTAACGGATTTGAATTTCGCTAAACTAGACTTGACTAATCTACCAAAGACATAAGAACACCTCAGCTAATACTAATACACCAGTCCTGTGGCACACAGCCCTAGCATGTACGAGTACTCAATATGGACGGTGGGTGTTAGCGTCAATTTATCTCACACATCACCTCCATACATCATACATCATTCCGTTATACATTACATATTCATACATCAATCAAACATTGCTCCATTCATCATCCTACTTCAAACATCATCTTTATGCATTATACAGTATATAATTCCATTATACATCACACAGATACATACATCATCCCATTCTCTACTGCACCTCAAATATCAGCTCCATACACCATACATCACACTCCCATATATATCACTTCTTTCACCACTGCATCACAGATATCACTTCTATACATCATACATCACACACCCATATATACATCACCCCATTCACCACCCCACCTCTATCATCGCCTCCACACACCACACATCATTCAACATACATCACACATACATCAACCCATTCACCAGCCAAGTCCTTAATTCACCCCTCCGTCATGTCGGGTGCTTATGACAAAGAGAAAAGGGTGTGTGTGTGATGTATGAAGGGTGTGTGTGTGTGTTAATGGGGGTAGTTGATGGGTGCATGTGGGAGGATGAGGCTAGACAAATGAGGTGTGTGTCTTTCTGTTTCACACCCAGGCTTGTGTGTGTGTGTGTGTGTGTGTGTGTTGAATGAGGGTAGTTGATGGGTGCATGAGGGAGGATGAGGCTAGACAAATGAGGTGTGTGTCTTTCTGCTTCACCCCCAGGCTTGTGTGTGTGTGTGTGTGTGTGTGTGTGTGTGTGTGTGTGTGTGTGTTGAATGAGGGTAGTTGATGGGTGCATGAGGGAGGATGAGGCTAGACAAATGAGGTGTGTGTCTTTCTGCTTCACCCCCAGGCTTGTGTGTGTGTGTGTGTGTGTGTGTGTGTGTGTGTGTGTGTATAATTCTGAAATGTGAGATTGTGATATTGAGCGTCAATCTCTCTCTCTCTCTGTATATATAATGTTTCAGAAATTCTATCAGCACACACACACACACACACACACACACACACACACACACTTCCACGTGTGTGTGTGTGTGTGTGTGTGTGTGTGTGTGTGTGTGTTTTGATTAAATTTCTCTCTTTCCATCATCCTTTGAAATGAAAACATCTCTCATATAACCACAGTTCATCAGCATCTGTCTTCATTCAGGCAAGCAGTATTACATTCTTCATCACAACCGATTTAATGTGACAATTTAATTTTCCTATTGGTACATGAAGGAAACCATTATTGCATCCATGACCATCCATTCATCTCTCATCCAATCGAGTAATGCTGCTGAAATTTGGAGGATATTGGTCTTGGGTTAAGGATTTTGGCCCGAACTGAAAGACAAGGCTGAAGATTAAAAGACCCTACTATCCTATTAACCCTTAAGTGATATATTCGCATGGAACGCCTTGGTACGCTTGACCACCTGGCTACTTATTCCGATAGTACTTTTTTTTTTCCGGGGTCTCCTTAAAATTGAAAAATATGCCATGGCAGTAGCAAGAATAAATCTCAAGAGACATTATTATATCGAATGGCTTAATGGTACGGTCAGTCGTTATGATCACCTTGAATTTTGATCGTGATTTTTTGTTTACCCTTATTTTCAGTCAGACGATTTTATTCCACTTAAGGAAAATCTCACCCACTGTAGGAAAAAGGATTTATTAAGGCTTTGTCTAGCTCTCCTTCTGCCGTTCCGTTAGAACTGTCTGTCCAATGTTTAATTAAGTCACCAGGAGACAGACAGGAAAAATGGTAGTATGGTTAAATAAAAATTGTGACATTCAACACACAGCCAAGAAACTTGGTCGTATGGTAAAATGAAAGTTGTGACATTCAACATTTTTGTAATGGGCGCGCTCCACAAGCACAGTCCACTATTCATCCTTATGATTAGCCATAAATGGGGAACGGTGTGATACAGTACTGATAAATATGATGGTACAAGAAGCGTGGTTTTACAGTATACCGTTATATTAGGTACCTGAGAACAACTGTCGAGCCGCCTTCCTGAACTTCACATTCTTTCAAGTAATTTTGGCTTTCAAAGGTAGCACAAGTGTGGCATACCAGAAAAGCGGATTTTACATTTAGCTTAAGGATATCAACAAGCTTTGGGTGCGACTCAAGGTATCCACATTTTTGTCCAAGCACACGACCATTAGATTGACAAACTCTTTTCCTGTCATCCTCAGCTTCATTCCTCACAAGCAAGAATATTCCCTGCACAAAATATGGTAGGCAGTGATTTATTCCTGCGGTGTCAATTGCTTATTGTTATACGGTATGTTACATAATCTATTAATATTCTTATTCCCCGCGATGAATTTATATAATGCAGAAATTTATGAGGAACGAATAAATTATGATCTTATAGGTCCATCGTATTATTTTATTGGTAGAGCGGAATGGATTATGTTTATTTATTTATTTATTTTTTTTTATGTATCCGGCTCTGGGTATAAGCCGGCGGAACCCCCGCCACGCCTCCCCCCAGAAGTCCGCCACTAGGTAGCGGGGGCAAAGTTTTCTGGCCGCATGCCCTTGCTGGCGCCAACCCCTGTAACGTAGTGGGATACGTTGTGTGAAATGTAAAGTGCATGTGGTGTAGTGCATAGATAGTTAGAGGTAATGTTTGGGAGACTATGCTGGTCTACTCTCCATGTTACTGTCACACTGAAAAGGTCAGCAAAGGGGGATGGTTAGATAGCTAGTGAAACAGGAGCTCCAGCTCTCCCTATCACCAGCATTCCCATTCCCCTCGGGAGTACTACCCTGTTCGGCCCGTGCTACGGCCTCCTCCTACATGCAAGCATGTTGGAGCCTTTAAAAACGAAAACGCTCTGGGTATAAGCAAAGTCCGTTCCCTAAGGTCCTGCAGCCGTCCTAAATGCCACACACCTTCACATATCATTGCTCTGGCACCAGTACACACTGTCCTTATTGGATACCTTGGTGTGTTGTCTCATTCAGAACTGGTGCATTGATATTAGCTTTTTTTTTTTTTTTTTTTTTTTACTCGATATCGGTGAGTCTTGTGGAAGGTCAGTAACATCAGTCTCACCGAAATTCGAATAATCAAACTATTCTCTACCCCAGCTTGGATTCGAGTTCGCGTCATTTCACACAGCAGACGTTCTCTAACCATTCGACCACCACCACCACCCCTTCCACTGCCAATGGCTTAAAATTTTCTCTTCATGTCTCTCAATACGAATTCATTTAGTTAAGGGGTTGAATTCGAAATGAAGGCATGATCACTGTCTTCATATCCTTGAGTACAATGGTTGTTAATTTCCTTACTATGATGACATATTAATTATTTTTATTATTGTTAACCACAGATGACACATCTCTAGTTTCGACAGACCTCTAATAGTAAAGGGGTTAATGAAGGCTAACTATGCCCTCTTCTGTTCAAAAATCTTCAAAGAACTGAATAAAATCGTCTGTGGAAGCAAAAATAAAGTATAACAATCACATCATGGGACTAAAGGGGTTAAGCTGAATAAAATCGTGTGGTGGTCACAAGTGTAAAATCAGTAGAATAAATCTCCTGTTGCCTTCACAAGTAAGAGCTTTTTCCGGCATGACTATGGCAGGTGAAAATTAATCCAGGGGTGTGAACTGTCGACTCCCTTAATCCTATGTTAGTATCTTTTTTTTTTTTCTCTCCAGACGATTTTATTCAGCTTACGAGAGACTGAGTTAGAGTGGTTTAGATATAGCCTTCATTAACCCCTTCATAATAGGTGTCATTTTTTTTTTTCAGGGGTGTGAATTTTTGGCACCTTTATTACTATGACATATTCAGTAGTTAATTCTTCTCTCCAGACAATTTTATTCAGCTGAAGAGGGAGAAATTCTGATCTTCATTAACCCCTTCATTAGTAAGGCATTCTCTTCAGCTGAGTAAAATGTCTGTTATAAAGAAAAATATGATACAGATGAAGACCTAAATCTGAAAGAGTAAATCTAAATAAAATCATCTGGAGATAGAAAGAAGACACCAGGAAAAAGCCTTGTGTGATTTAAAAAGTTAGCCACAAACAAAATTATATCTAATAAAATGGAAGCGTTGATTTATTCCCAGTGTGTTAATTGTTAATGATTACCAATTAGAGCCAGGGAGAGAGAGCACATTAATATTTCACCCCTCCTGATGAATTATATATAGAGCCAATATTTATGTGTGGCGGGTATATTAAAGTGATGTTTTAATTGTACGGACAAAATTATAATGCATTAGCACTCCCAGTCTCCCGTAACTCACGCTCCCTTGAAGAAATTATTTTGGCATTTGCTGGAATTGAATGCTAGCGTTTGTAAATGATCCATTGTGACAAGTGGTGTGTGTGTGTGTGTGTTCTTACCTAATTGTTCTTACCTAATTGTATCTTTACAGGAATGAGTCAAGCTCGTACTGTCCCGTGTCTTAAACCATATTTATCGTACATATCCTTAAATTTGTGAATTGTTTTGGCACACACTATTTCATTCGGTAGTGCATTCCATTGATCAATTGCTCTGTTTGGGAAACTGAATTTCCTTACGTCTTCATCACCTCTCTTCTTATGCAGTTTTTTGCAGTGTCCTCTTGCTGATGCTTCTCCTTATGTTAAGTAATCATTTATGTCTATTTTCTCCTTTCCTGATATGCATTTATATAGCATTATCATGTCACCTCTTTTCCTTGTCTCCTGTAGTGTTGGTAGATTCAGTTTATTTAGTCTTTCTTCGTAGCTTAGGTCCCTTAAGCTTGGTATCCATCTTGTAGCGGCCCTTTGAACTTTTTCAATCTTGTCTATGTGCTTTTTGAGATGAGGACTCCAGACTACTGATGCATAATCCAGGGTTGGTCTAATGAACGATGTTATTATCCTTCTTAGCATGTCTTCATTTATGTATGTGAATGCTTTTCTCATATTTGCAAGCAGTGTATACATGTTCCATACCTTCTCGCTGATGTGGTCAGCCGGAGATAGTCTGTTATTGATAATCACACCTAGGTCTTTCTTTCTTTCTGATGTGTATAGGGTTTTATTTCCTAACTTATAATCCCAATCAGGTCTTTTTCCACTTTTACCAAACTTGATTACATGACACTTGTCCACATTGAATTCCATTTGCCATGTACTACTCCATTCATGAAGTTTATTTAATTCTTCTTCTAGCTCTTTACAAGAGTCTGTGTTAGTAATTCTCCTTTGTATTTTTGCATCATCTGCAAACATATTCAGATAGCTCTCATTTCCAGTGTTACTGTTTATATCATTTATATACACTAAAAACATGATTGGTGCCAGCACTGAACCCTGTGGTACTCCACTAGTCACTTCTTTCCATGATCAGTAGTTTCCTCTTAGTACTGTCCTCATTTCTCTTTTTATGAGAGTCTTGCATCCAACAAAACAGTTTGCCTCGAATTCCTCCTTGATGGTACAGTTTCCATAAAAGTCTTTGGTGTGGTACTGTGTCAAAAGTTTTCTTGAAATCTAAATAGATACTGTCCACCCATCCTTCCCTTTCCTGTATTGTGTTTGTTACTCTGTCATAGTAGCTCAACAGATTAGTAACACATGATTTTCCTTTTCTGAAACCAAACTGTCTTTCTGTTATCATACTGTGTTCTTCTAGATGATTTACCCAAGCTTTTCTTATAAGTTTTTCTAATACCTTGCTTACAACACTGGTCAGTGATACTGGTCGGTAGCTGAGTGGATTTTGTCTATTTCCTTTCTTGAATAAGGGGACAATATTTGCTTTTTTCCAAATATCAGGTAGTTTACCTTGACTCAAGGATTTCTTGAAAATTAAAAATAATGGTTTACATAACTCCTTTGCACATTCTCGTAATACCCAACATGAAATTTCATCAGGACCACTTGCTTTTACTCTGTCTAATCTACTTAACTCCTCCTGTATTACTTTTTTGCTATTTGTATATCTGGTAGTATGTGTGGACATGCGTGTTCCACATAGTCCCTCTCAAAAAATTTTTCTTCTGTAAAAACTAATTGGAAATTCTTATTTAGTGCTTCACAAATATCTTTCTCTTGTTTATAAGTGATTCCCTCGTCCGTAATGGATTGTATTATATCTTTTACTTTAGTTTTGCTTCTGATATAGCTGTAAAACAGCTTTGGTTGATCACTACTTTTATTTATTATATCCTCCTCAAACTGTTTTTGGGCTTCCCTCCTTATTCTTGTATAGTCGTTTCTTGCCTGTTTGTAATTATTGTACGCCCTTTCACTATTGTGTCTTTTGTATCTATTCCACAACAAATCTCTTCTTTCTTTTGATTTTTTACATTCTGTATTGAACCATTTCTGTAATTTCTTATCTGTTTCTTTGTGCTGTGGGATGTACTTCTGGACTCCTGTTTTATAAAATTCACAAAATTTTTTATATACAGCATTTAAATCTTGTCCTCTAAGCTCATTTTCCCAATCAACTTCTAAGAAATACTTCTCTTGATAATTTCCCTTTTTATAGTTTAGGCTCTTTTTGTAACTATCATTGCTGTTTACTATGTCATATGCTATCCTGAAGTTATAATTTAGTACTGCATGATCGCTTTTGCCTAGTGGAGGGTGATATATTAAACTGTCAATATCATTTTCTTGCCTTGTAAATATTAGATCTAGCACTGAAGGTACATCAAGTCCTCTTTTTCTGGTGGTTTCCCTCACATGTTGCGTTAAGAAAAACTCTTGTACGAGATCCAGGAGCTTTTGGTCCCAACAGCTTTCTTGGCTATTTATATCTAGAGTATTCCAATTTATATTTGTATTGAAGTCCCCAGTTAGTATAATTCTTTCCGATTTCTCTTCCATTTTATGTAGCAATGATCTTACACTCTGAATTGTACTCTCTGCCGGGTCCTCATATTCGTCTCTTTTCCCATGTGTTTGATCTGGGTGGCATGTACAAATTGGCTACAATTACTTTACCTTCAGATGTGTCGATCTCTACTGCAATCAGTTCTACTTGTGATGGTATATCTAGTTTTATTTCCTTGACTTTTAGATTTTTCTTAGTTAATATTATAATTCCTCCTCCTTTTTTTAAATATCTGTCTCGTCTCCATATATTGTATTCCTCTAAGTTTAGTATGTCATTTGATATCCTTGGTATTAATTTTGTTTCAGTTAGGCATATTATTTGTGGTTCATTTTCTCTGACATAATCATTCATCTCTAGTAATTTTGATACCATTCCATCCACATTTGAGTACATCAACTTTAGCATCTTGTTTATATACTTGTCATGACATGGTTCTACTACCTTCCTCCTTTTTCTTCCATCCTGTTTGTGTACCACTTTCGTACCTGCAATCCTATTACTTTGTAAAAAAATTTCTTCTTGTCCTCTTCTGATCTTCCCTCATTTTTTGTTTTTGCTTCCTCCCTTTTCTCTTTCAGTAATTCCAGTTCCTCTTGTGTTAGGCATCTTTTTATCCATACATTTTTGAACTCCTCTTTTTACTTAAGATTCTTTGCATTTTTTAGTATCTCTTCCACAGTGTTTACACTCTGGAAAGTCACCTTTAGAGGTCTTGTCTTGCTTTTCTCGTATTTCTCTAACCTTTTGTGTTCCTCTATGTCTTTACTACAGATTTCCTCTGATACTTCTTTCAGTAAGCTCATTACATTTGCCATTTCCTTTTTGTCTCTTGTGATCTTGTTTTTAACTTCATCCTCTTCTATACCAGTGATTACTATTGATTTGTTTATCTCTATTGAATCTCTGACTAACTTTGGATTGTTTTGGATTATTCTTTTCACCTCCTTTTTAATGCTTTTTTCCTCCACCCTTGTTTCTAAGTCTTTCTTTACTTTCACCATTTCAGCATACGTGGTTTCTACATCATTTTTGTAGCTTTGCACAGCTTCATTTACTTGTGTTATCTTCTCCTCAATATCACTGCTCTGGTCAATAAGACTGCTAACTTGCCTAACTGTCTCTGTGTCATTTTTGAACTCTTCCATAACACTCTCGTAATTGACGACTGTACTTGCCATTTCACTCATTTTCTTCCTAAGTGTACTCAATTCCACGGTTAGTTCACTGATGGTTGTGTCTTTCTTATTGGCCTCCCTTCCTAGTTTTTTTATTTCTTCCTTTTGCAAGTGCATCTGCTTCTTTATTTCATCAATTTCATTTTTGAAAGCCATTTCTAGTTTGTTTACACGTTCAACCAGTCTATTGTGGGTCTCTACTTCAACCAGTTCTTGGTAGAAATCATCATTTTGCTTTTTACCTTTATCCCTTTTCTTTTCCAAATTTGTTTTACTGAAGTATGTATCCATTTTGCAATACTTAAAGTGCAAAGCATATACTTACAATCTCCGTCTTGTTGTAGTCGAAACAAACCTCAGAGATGACTCAGCGTATTCTTTCGACTTGGTTCTATTTCCTGTTTTTACAAGTCTTGTTGAAACTTATTATTTTTTTCCTTTTTATAATGAACAATGATTTAGTCTAACCTGGTACTGAGCTTGACTCATACAAAGATACTATTTAGGTAATGCCACTGGCCGTGATGATTTGGTACGGAGCACCGGTGTCACACGTCCACCTAGATTGAATCACTGTGTGTGTGTGTGTGTGTGTGTGTATTCATGCTGTCATTATTAACCTCATCAGACCGGTTGTGTGTCTTTTAACCCGCCCCGTCCCGACCACTTTTTGACCACTGGTACCCCCCAATCCCGACCATTTTTTGACCATTTTTTTTTTTTTTGCTAAAACTTTCGCTTTTGGTGAGAAACATCGAAAATTCATAGAGAAATCGCTCACCTGAGGTTTAAAATACTCATTACAGGTAGGAGAGCCTCCTTACCTTACTGGGTTTTCTATCAGGCTGGCACCAAAGAAAACGAGTTCTATGGGAGGATAACTATTTCACACCACTCATAAACAGTATTTATTTATTTACTGTTACGAATTTATATGTAGTACAAGAGTATATTGGTTTTCAAGCAGTAATATAGGCATTATAAGCATTGTTTCACTCACTAATACCTGACCTTTTTTGCCACATTACCTGATCATCATTTCTAACTGTTTCTTCCTCTAATGCTATGTAAAGTTTGTCCTCCACATTGTCATTGATTGGGGAATCACTCTGGCCCTGAATTTCGTACCGTGTCATGACATGGCTATACTGGCCAGGTCACTGATAACAGGTGAATTGCTGAGAAAAGGGCATGCAGGGGGGGGGAGGAGGTCATGCTGGGTAAGGCATTGTCTCTGCCTGGCATCTTGTTGAGGAAGGTGTCCCATGTATACGTACCAAAAATGACTCGCGAAAATTGAAAATTGTGGAAATTATGAACCTTGCAATTGCAGGACGTTGAAGTACGTCCTTGGGATTAGCTGTGACAAAACGTGAGGACGTGGAAGTACGTCCTTGGGACGGCGCGGGTTAAAGTTTCCTTATTCGACAAAGATCCCTAACCCATTTCATCTTAGATGATGGTCAGATGTTATCAGATTGGAGGCCTCGTTTGACTAGTAACCAGGGAGATCCATTTTATATCATAGCTAAGCCGCATCGAGTTTCATGTAACCGCGATTTAGCATATGAGTCGTAGGAGTGGCCTAGTTTTCTCAAATGAAATATATATATATATATATATATATATGTGTGTGTGTGTGTGTGTGTGTGTGTGTGTTATATTTTTTCAGCTTGGGAAAAACCGTTCAAACTGGAAGGGTTAGGCATATGGCCATGAATAACCCATTCACTAAATGAGATCTTCCTTAAGGCGATTAGAATCGTCTGAGGGTAGCTTGACTGAATGAAAAATTCATCTCGAGCCACAAGGGATTCATGGTGACTATTAACTCTCTCATGGCCGGGAAAACTCAGGTAGGTTACTCTGTTGCAGGTAAAGCCAGGCGATTTAATTCAGGTGAGAAGGAGTCAGAGAGGGTTTAAGGGCTCAGGGGAGGTTTAAAGGAGGGTTTAAAGGAGCGATAAAGGAGAGTTAAAGAGAGGGATAAAGGAGGTTTAAAGGAAGGGTTAAAGGGAAGATTAAAGGGAAATTTAAAGGGCTGAAGGGATGGTTAAAGGAGGGTTTAAAGGAGGGTTAAAAGGAGGGATAAAGGGGGGTCAAAGGAAGTGTTCAAGGGAAGACTAAAGGGAAAGGTAAAGGGAAAGTTAAAGGGAGGGTTAAAGGGAGGGTAAAAGAGAATGTTAAAGGGAGAATTAAAGGGAGAGGGGTAATCACTTCCCCAAGCAAGATTACTTCGTGAACAAACATTTTAGACTGATTAATTCCATGGGTGTGAATTGTTAATGAATACCAATTATGGCCTGAGAGACGTACTACATTAATATTCCACCCCACTAATGAAAGGCATAACAACGTCAATCTTTATGTGTACCGAATAAAATACAGAAACAGGTATATTTAGTATAAGGAATATATCATCGTGATCTGCTGGTTATGCTTTAATTATTAACGTATTTTATTTTTTATTTTTCCCTTTTACATTTCAATACCTAAAGCTCAACATTCCTCCTACCTTCCAAATACCTTCTCATATCACCATTTCGGCGTTTATTGAATACAGTACATGGTAGGGCTGTCACTCGCGACTGATATGTGTTGCTATGGTGTGGAGGTGGGTCATCTACAACATCAATATAATCTACATCTTTTTTACTCTAACTTGGCCAAAAATTGTCATCTCTCCACCTTGAATACCGAGCTGTAACGACAGATTAACATTCGAAACGGTGCTAGTAACGAAGAAGCACTATGGGAAGGATGTACAGTCGTAAACGTGTATCTTTTTTGCCACATTAGTTACGTGAAGCTACCTGCAAAAGGACAAAAACAGGGGCCAAGTTAGAGTAAAAACGGTATAATCACATTGTTAAAGTAGCCTAGAATCGAACTCGCGTCATTTCAAACAGCAAACCCTATATATAACCATTTCACCAGTATATTTATTTCTAGTGATTCAAGGTTATTTGGCCAATCTTCTGTCATCAGGTAACAATACTGAAAGAAATGGACATATCTTCAGAAGCACAGAAGTCTTTTTGCCATAGTATCAAGTGGTTACGGTACTGGCCAGCTTACTGAAAGAACGTGACATCAATCCTCAGTTTCGGAAGAGAATAGATGGAAGATTTCGATTTCGATAAGTCATTCACTTTATCTTGGCCCAGTTTTCGTTCCTTCACAGCTTGTTTCACGTAACTCAGTGGTAGAAAAGACAATGCTGTGGCTCCACATTTTTTCCATGGAACTTCTTCGTGACTACCATCATATTCCAGTGCTTGTCTCGTGTTACAGCTAAACATACAACTAGGGGAGATGGCAGTTTTAAGCCAAGAACTGTCGACAAGTCATTATAACACACTGCAGTTCTTTCACAATAACTTAGCCCAGATTTTCGTCCTTTTGTAGCTATTTTCATATAGGCTAATGGATGAAGAAGACAATGGTACAGACCAACCTAATCTCCAAAGAACTTTTTCGTGACTAGCATCATATTCTTGTGCTTATCTATTGTTACTTCTTAGCATTTAAGAGGGACAGATGACAATTTTAGGCCAAGTTAAAGTAAACATATTATATTAATACCATCATGTTAGTCCTCAACGAGATAGCCCTAGACTGAATTCAGTCTCAACGGTACAGCATTAGCGTCCAATTTGTAACATGTGGAGATTTTTGGCGCCTTTAGTAGATGGTGAGAAATAATTATGCAAAGCTTTCTGGGAATGGATTGCTTTCTCATCGCCCAAAGTCAGAGAGAGAGAGAGAGAGAGAGAGAGAGAGAGAGAGAGAGGAGACACGGATGGCGTGGGAGAAGACAATTACTGACGAGACTAAATAATTCTCCCAACTCACTCTAAAAGTCGTGTGCTGTCGTACCCAGACCACCAATTACTGAGTGAAATTAATTACTTTCTATCAGGAGCAACAACTATTAATGCTGTTCATCACTTTCATACCCTGGGTGGAATTTAAAAAGAAACTTAAATTTTCATGATAAGCACTCCGTCATAAGTTAAATAATACCACACTGTTCTGGTATTATACACTTTCAGTTTGATTGAATTATGAAGTCTTTCGTGGCTGCATGAATATGGGTAGATGTTTATACAAACATTTTTTCCACATCTTAAGCTTCAAAGGATTTGTTAATTGGGTTCCCAGTAGTGGACATTCAATGATATAAATGCCCCTTTCTTCATACAAGCAACCACGTATTATCCATTATCAGATTATCGCCCCACCAGGAGGGTAAGAGCCAAAGCATGGTCAATTAATTATTATATATCTAAGGCAAATGAACAGTCGCCCTTTTCTCGGCGGTATTCTGTGATCTAAAGTTTTAAACCCCCCGAACACCATTTAGACGTAAACCTTTATTTGCCGCACGTATAGCGCCTCATCCCACAAAACCACCGAACAACAACCTAAGCAAACAAATCGCCTCATCTAAAAGGATGGTATTGTTATGATTTTTTTTTTTTTCACCCCATTCCCATTGATCTTTTTCTGGCTTATTTTCAGCCCAGGCCGCCATTCATTGTGTCATTCTTGTTGTTCTCGAACGATCTTATTCAGCGTGGTAGAGCACCCTGATAGTGAGAGGATTGATGAAGGCTACGTTTAATTCTACCACATCCAAAAACCTAATGGGGTGGATAAAAGAATCTGAAAATGATCAGAATAAATTTCAAAAGCCCATGACGCACTGAAGGGAATAAAAACAAGATGTGCAATCCCTGTCTATCAATCTATCTATCGATCTCATTTTCTTTTACACTAAAACTCTCTTCTTCCTAAAAATAACTTCAGTTGAATAAAAATGCCTGGTATTAGAGTGAATGTCATGCCAGACTTGTGTCGATGATGATAGAGCTAAACGATAAAAGAACATAGATATTTACAAAGTTTGTTCAGCTCATACTAGAACAGTTATACCGATTTTTCTCTTATTGCCAATTTTTTACAAAGCTCTTTTCGCATTGATTTATTCTGGCATCAATACTATCCTCTTCTCTAAAACCGAAAGCAATATGATTCACATAGGAAATAATAGGAGATAACTCTATTGTGTTTACAAAATTTTCCTTTATATATATTGTTACATAGCCTATGATTTCATCATCCTTTGTGTAATTTTAACGTACAGTATGCTGCATGTTTGATCACGAGCGTGTTCTGCCTCAGTCCCCCCCTTCTACCGTTATAGTAGAGTAAGTCGTTCTTTCTGTTGTTCAGAGCAGGATTGTCAGCTCTTTGTCCCCTATGGCTTCATTTGCGCGTCCTTCTTACAAGTTGTATCAAGCTCTGCCGGCCCCTATATAATGGGCTCAGTCTCTTCATTATTGCCACTTAGATCTACTGTACTCCTCATTTTGCTTACATCTCTGCCCTCCCCTGTACAGTTATTATTATTGTGAGTGCTCAGGAAGTCTCCAACCATCTAACTGCTGTGTAATTTGAGTATGAGTGTTATTGCATTTTGTTCCTATACTGTATAGCATAAGTTGTTAATTTGTAGGCCTAGTGAGTTTTTTTTTTTTTGTAGTTCATGTAAAGTTCTTATTGTCAGCCATCATTCATAATATTTTGTATCTGTAATAATATATCTGGCATTCACTGAGTATTATCTGGTATCTCATTTTAACAGGGCTGACTTAGATAAATTTACTTATGCTAATTTCGTGTTAATAGAGGCTATTGCAGTTAACCATATATTTAACCTGTTTTTTGCCATTACATTATCCTTATGAGTCCTGAATGTTTTGTTGTTAGTTTGAGCATTAAACTTTAACTTGTAATTTTACCTAACTCTTTTGTTTTGAACCTGGAACTTTACGGGACAGTAGTGATTTTTAGTATTCTCACTTAAAGTGTACATTATCTTTCTCTGTTCCGTAACAATATACAGTATATATATATATATGTATATATATATATATATATATATTATATATATATATATATATATATATATATATATATATATATATATATATATATATATTCTCTTACGCAAGAAAATATAAACATTCATAAAAATAAAATCCATCGCAAATTACTCTGTATAATAATTTACCCCTTCGTCCTACAGGGATACCGTTTTTACATCTTCTTACACCAGTGTATACCGGGATCTGTGTTCTCTATTTTTCGTGTAAACAAAATAAAAAAGAGAAACATAAAAAGTAATTGTCAGAGTTAATCCAGATTAATTATATTCTTTATCGACTTCTGAACTCTATTGATTTTTTTTTCTCGGAAAGTAAAAGCCTCAGCTTACTCCAGTTGATAACATATTATTCTTTCTTCCTTCAGTGAAACATTGTTTTTATTAACTTCATCTAGCAGCACCTCATTTTCATCCAGTAGGTTCTTTCCCTTTCTCCTTATAAGATATATAAATATGCAATCTATCTATATATATATATATATATATATATATATATATATATATATATATATATTCCCAAAGCCTCTTCAAACTAATGATATCCATCGTTTTTCATGTCCGTTATGATTTTTATTTATCTATTTTTTTGTTTTGTTTTTGTTTCTTTGGTACCAGTCTCTTCTCTATGTATTCCTTTGTTTCTCCATAAAGAAGAAAAACCAAAATACTTCAGAAAAAAATATAAATATCCCCTAACTTATTTCAGACTGTCCATGCTACCCTCTTTCTCCTCGAGTGATACCATTTTTTATCGGCTTTTCCTTAAAGGATTCTGTTCTTGGTTCTATAATCGTGTGTTACTTTAAAAACAAGGAAAAAGCAAGCATTAAAAATGTCCGAATCAAGAACAACTTTGCTTACATTGTTTTTCTCGTTTCCATCTCCGGTCATGATATGTAGTTTTCTTTACAGCTTGCTATTGTGTCGAGTTATTCTGGGGCCTGTTCTTCTATTCTCTATGATGTAGAAATAAAACACAAGCAGATAACAGTCTTCGAGGTCTATATTAACTCTATTTTTCATCTCTTCTCCTCTAATGATCTCTTTTTCTCTCGTGCCAATTTACAAAGAGAAACAAGTATATCATGAGCCAGACCGTCCTCTCTATTAATTCAGTTTTTCTTTCTCCTTCAGTGATACATAATCTTTTAACTTTTCCCCCCAAAGAGTTTATTCCCTCCCACTCTATTTTTTCTCTTTCATCTCAGCACTTTCAGGCTTCAGTGACTGAGTCTCATATTAAAAAAAAAAAAGTGAAAAAATAAAAGAATCCTCTGACGTTCGTTCACATAGAATTCTTGAGATGATCCGGAAATAATGAGCTTAAAACAAAAATACACACACACACACACACACACACACACACACACACACGCACGCAAGCACGCACGCGCGCGGAAAATAATGTATATCGTTTTTCTCTAAATTAAATCTACTTCTCTCTCTTTTCTCCTCGAGTGATTCAATAATTTTTATCCATTTGATCTCGTTCCAAACAATTTTCGTCTTTTCTTCTGTTGTCGTAAAAAATGCACAATAATACTGGTATATACAGTACAAGGTGATCTGTCTCAACTTGTGCCAGATTAATTTTCTTTCTTTAGCATCAGTTCCCTCTGGCATTTTTTTTTTTTTTTTTTTGGCCGCTCTGTTCTTTCCCAAAAAACTCGAAAACGCAAGAAAAACAATCTTGATATGTCCCAACGTCCTCCATATTAATTATATTTTCCCTTCCTTCTTGAATGAACATTATATCCAGCCTGTTTAACAGCAGTTTAGTTTCGCTTGTTTGCGTTTATCCTTCACAAAAACATATATTTATAAAAAATCCTTAGTCCTAGCACAATGCCGACTAATTGCACTCCTCTGTGTGTATTTTTATCCATTCGTTCACTCTGCACCTAATTCCCGTCTGCTCTATTCTTTCCCTTTCCTCTCAGAACACTCGATGCAAGTTTGGCCTTGAGTGTCCATAATGACTTCACAACTCAACCACCAACTTTTGCCTGGTATTTTTACAGCCTCTTCACGTAATTCACAATATGCTGCTGTAAAGAGCTCTTGTGAGAATGGCTGGGAAGAGAATATTTGCTGACTATATTTAGAGAAAGCGTATGATAGAATTGATAGAGAGGCTTTGTGGACTGTTTTAACATTGTATGCACTTGATGGTAGGTTACTAAAAGAGGTGAAAAGTTTTTATGCAAATAGTAGAGCGTGTGTAAGAGTGGGAAATGCTGTGAGTGATTGGTTTCCCGTGAGAGTGGGGCTGCGACAGGGATGTGTAATGTCGCCTTGGTTGTTTAATATTTATATGGATGGTGTTGTAAGGGAGGTCAATGCAAGAGTTTTAGGTGGAGGTCTGAGTCTGGTGAATATTGATGGTGGAGAGTGGAATCTGAAGCAGCTGCTGTCTGCAGATGATACTGCACTGGTGGCTGATTCAGAGGAGAGATTGAGACAGTTGGTAAAGGAGTTTGGAAGGGTGTGTGAAAGGAGGAAACTGAAAGTAAATGAGAATAAGAGTAAAATGATGAAGTGTACGAGGTTGGTAGATGGTAGGGGGATGAATATAGCTTTGAATGGCGAGTTGCTTGAGGAGGTAGAGTGTTTTAATTATCTAGGGTCACATATTGTGTGGATGGAAGAATAGATGCAGAAGTGAAGTTTAGAATGACTGAAGTAGGAATGGTGCTGGGAGGAATGAAGAAAGTGTTTAGATGTCGTTCACTTAGAATGGATGTAAAGAGAAGGCTGTATGAGGGTGTTGTGGTACCGACTGCGTTATATGGGGCTGAAACATGGAATATGGGTGTAGCAGAGAGGAAAAGTTTGAATGTAATGGAGATGAGGTGTCTGAGGAGTATGTGTGGAGTGACGCGTATGGATCGAGTGCGAAATGATGAAGTGCGAAGGAGAAGTGGAGTTGTTCGGAAGATGGCTGGTAGAGTTGAGCAGAGGGTGCTGCGATGGTTTGGGCATATGGAGAGAATGGATAATGAGCGATTGATGAAAAAGATAACTAGATCTGATGTGAGAGGTGTAAGGCTGAGAGGAAGACCACGAATAGGATGGATGGACAGTGTGAAGAGAGCGCTGGATGCGAGAGGGATGTCTGTTGAGCAAGGAAGAGTGGCTGTGCGTGACTGAAATAAATGGAGAGAAATTGTGAATGAATAAGTGATGACGCAGCCCTGAGGGGATATTCTCCCACATTTGGTCTGATCAGCTAGTCAGGTCAGGCGCGGGTAAGGGGATGGGTCTGTTATGATGTGGCAGGGGTAAACCAGCACTGCTGTCGGGCCCTGCTGCGGATGTCACTGATTGCATTGTGCAGTTGACCCTTGTGCGACGTTGTGCGGTGAGGATCTGTCCGTTCTCCCCTTTGGGGCTAAGATGCGAATGAATGTGTTTGAATGGATGAGTAAATGGGGAGTGTTTCGTCCCGTCTCGGCTACCTCCCTTTCCTTGGGGGAAGCAGCCTAGGTATATAGAATAGATAGAATATTTAGACTAGTTTTTAAATATCTGTAAGAAATATTCGGTATTACGAGGGAGGATGTAGCGATGATGTTTGCCAATAGGATGGTGAATATATGGGAGAATACGTGGAAATATATGAATATTTGGGGGAATATGCAGAATCACAAGAATATTTGGGAGAATATGTGAGTTTAAAAGAATTTTTGTGAGGGCACGTGACACAGCAAGAATATTTGGGCGAATATTTGACACTGTAAGAATATTTGGGAGGTTATGTGGCGCCTGACTCATTACCTTTGACTGTGACCTTTACTCCAGACCTACAAACTCTACCTTGCACCTTGTTGTGGTGAGGAGCTGTTTGCAGATAGAGGGCATCGGTTCACTATACGGAACAGTCCTGCAGAGAAGATTGCCGCCTGGGGTTTATGCATCCAGAAAAAAAAAAAAAAATCGACTTACTTCATCCCAGACCCACTCCCAGTATGTGTGTTGATTTCTTTAAAAATCGGATCGGTTATTACCTTGAACGTTAACCTTGCCCCATGACCACTGACCCATCTGCAACATTTTCGTGTGACTTATTTCTCCAAACCCACACACAGGGAATGTCAGTATTGAGATTTTTTTTTTTTTTTTTGACCATGCTACATACATAAAGACCGACTCGATAACAATAGCTATACCTTTGACATCGGTAATAGGCATTCGTTACAGTCATAAGCGCCATTATGGAGAAGGCCTGCAAGGTGTTAACGTCCTCGTAAATGTGGCATCTTTTGTAGTCTATTTTTACTGCTACCGTACCAGATGAATATATCCAGTTTAACGGATGTTTCTGACGTTTTTATATAACCCTCCAGTATGAGATGCTTGTGCAATGCTGGTGAGGGACGCCTTCATGTGGTGACACAGATATGGCCAGGCAACTCCCATGCCTCGCTCTATTAATTTTATTAAACTCTCTTTCAGTCCCAGGAGGGAAGGATGGTGAACTTTAGGATGAAGATAATATCAGCCTGCAGTCTACCGGGTTCACGTTCTGAGCCTTAGGTTGCAGTGATTACTACTACTACTACTACTACTACAATTACTACTACTGCAGCTACTACTATACCCTTTTTACCCTAACTTGGCCTAAAACTGCCACTTCTCCATGTTGATTGTTGGCTTTAACAGAGGGTAAATGGAAAGGATGTACAGTAGAGCCGTAGTTATGTTTTTTTTTCTGCAACTGTCCTACATGAAACTAGCTGCAAAAAGACGAAACTCTGGGCCAAGGTAGAGTAGAACAATATACTACTACTACTATTATTACTACTACTCTTACTATTACTACTACTATTACCACTTGTACCACTTCTAATTCTGCTACTAATTCTGCTACCACTACTATTTCTTCCACTACTACGAAAAGTTTGTCGTCCGGTGAACAAAATCGTCCGAAGATAGTAAGAAATTAATATAACACATCACCGAGTAGAAGAGTACAAGATAATTACGAATTTTTGGAAATGTATATAACATGGTGAACAGGAAGGGATCATGGAAGGTATTAAAAATCATCATCATCATCATCATCATCAGTTTTATCATCATCTGCACCCTCATCTTTATCATCATCTCCATCATCGTCACCATCATCAGCACCATCATAATCACAGTCATTATCCCTCCCAATTCACCACTTTCAGAGTCACCCAAAGCAAAGAGGGTTGAGCTTAATGTGGACAGGCATCAAAGGAGAAAGTCCCAAATACAGCCAGGGAAAAAGTCAGCCAAATACTTAAGTCCTTTTGCGTCTCTACAGTAGTTCCTCTGCTGACTAATAATTCTTAAGCTGGGAAAGGCCTGGTATGTTTCTCTGCCGAGTTGATTCTCTTTAATATAATGAGGAAAGTGATGGACATTCCCTAAGTGCTAGGTAGACTCACTGGTGGCTAACTACAGTCGCTGGCTGTGTATGTCCTGTGTGCGAAGAGATATTAAAATGCCTATACCTCGTTCTTAAGTTTCAGTAATAAAGTAACGAGAGAGCTGCTAAAACTGAGCATGCGAAGGTGCAGGAAGGGCCCTGAATTATCATGGTTAATTTCAAAACACTTGTTGGGATATGAAAAACTTTGACTGCATTTCATTTTGTACATCGCAGTCAGCCAGCAAGGTAGAAAGCTTATATTTTTCGAAGTGTGTATCAGTAATAACATTAGCCACTGGAGGGTTTGGTTTCTCTCTGTCTGTCTGTTTGTCTGTCTGTCTGTCTGTCTCTCTCTCACTCTCTCTCTCTCTCTCTCTCTCTCTCTCTCCGGACTGCCAAGTGAGGATAGCAAGATCTGTGTGATCTGAATAACATAACTCTAATGCAATCTCTCTCTCTCTCTCTCTCTCTCTCTCTCTCTCTCCGATAATGAGTAAGTGAAGGAAGGCGTTAAGGAAGAAAATTAATGTTCGTGCAATGTACAAAGGAATAGGACAGTAGTAAGAGAAAAAACAGAGGAGGGAACAGAGGAAGCAGAAGAAGAGGAAGAATAAGAACGGAAGAAATTAAAGACAGAGGAGAGATGCTAAGGACCTGGAAGAGGGAACGATGGAAGACAAAGCGAAGAGGAAGAAAAATGAAAGAATGATAAATGGCAAGAGGAAGAAATGGCAAGACGAGAATGATGTAAGAGTGAAATAAGGAGCAAAGCAAACTAAGGGAAGAGGAAGGTGGATGCAAGAAATAATGATGGATAAGATTTGAGGGAATGAGAGGGATATATAAAAGTGGAAACAAGAACAAAGGAAACTAATGGAAATGGTGAGTGAGAGATTATTAAAAAGAAGGAAAATGAAACACAGTGAACAAATAACAAAAGGAATGAGCGAATGGCGGACAACTAAATAACAAGAGGAAGACGTCTGGAAAAATGGAAAATAACAAGAGGAAAGGACGAGAAAAATGCCTGAAAGAAGTATATATAGGAAGAGATGTAATGAGGGAAAATATATATATATATATATATATATATATATATATATATATATATATATAGATAGATAGATTAGATAGATATAAAACAAGACGAGAGGAGAAAGACGCTGAAGAAGGATAAGTAACAAAAGGAATAATGATAGAACTATGCCTGAAAGAATAACAAAACAAGAAAAGTGAAAGGAAGATGCTGGAAAATAGGACAGAGAACACGAAAAGCAGTGAGAGGAAGATGCTTGAAAGAATGATGAATAACGAGATGATACGTGAGAAAGATGCTTGAGAGAATGATAAATAACAAGTGAATAAGTGAGGGAAAGATGTGTGAAAGGCAGACAACAGGAGAATAAGTAAGATACTTGAAAGCATAGTAAATTACTTGAGAAGAAGTGAAAGACTCTTGAATGATAGATAACAGGAGAGAGAGAGAGAGAGAGAGGCTAAAAAAAAAAAAAGAAAAGAAAGGACAAAGCCATCGCAGCCAAAGTTTCTGATAAATACAAATACATGTTGTCTAGTGTTACGGTTGAAGAGTAGGGCTATTCAACTACTCTAGAAGTAGGGCCGCATTATGAAACGCATCTTAACAAAAGGGTCTACATTATTTTACCTGTATTTTTCCCTCCATCTAATCACTTATTCACTGAAAGAAATTCATATATTATTTGCGTTTACATTTTCCGGTAAATACATAAATAAAAAAAATGCAAAACTTCCTGTTTTATTCTTTTTTATATTCATTCATCTGAGTCGGCCAAAGGGTCAAACAAAATGACTCAAGGGCCGGATTTGGCCATCGGACTGCCAGTTGAATTGCAGTGTTGTAGACTGAAGCTTTGGTGGACTAATGGAGGAATATTTCGCAATGACAATGTTACTCATGCCGTCTAAAACAGCCTCAATCTATCAATAGCAAGTCCTCCGTCTATATGAAATATCTGGCTACGATTTCTCCCCAGGTTAAGGATAAGAATAGAGGATGGGAAGAGAAAATTAGATGTAGTATTAAATCCTTCGTCCAGAGAACATTTTTTTTTTTTTTTTACAATCTATCTCTGTTCAGATAATTTTATTCAGGTTAGGAAAAATTTGAACTGGATGGGTTGGACATTGCCTTCCCTAGCCCGATCAGAACCAGGGGGCTCTACAAACGCTGAATAATATCGTCTGGATATATCGAGAATAAAGTGGAAATATACGTCCTCAGATCGAAGGGGTTAAAGGGGGAGAGCACTAGAGATGTTCCAAGTTTTTGACAACGATCTCTTTATGTGATGAATAACAGCATGTATTATTTACTTTATCTCTGCTGACTACACGTTCCAATATGGGGTGCAGGCTCATGATATCTAACATTAATAGGTGTCCGATACATGACAAAAATCAGGCACTTGCTTAATAGGTGTCCCATAAATGACCAGAAACATAAGTGACTTGCTAACATCTCCACGGTTTTCGCTCTTTGCTATAACAATATGGCCGTTATCTTACCCAGTACAAGTGTTTGCCCGCAGAAATTTGCAGGACTATCTAATAGCCTTTCCATCAAAAAATGTTTGTAAATACCATTATTTTTTTTTTCCATACCATTATAGAGCCCACACTGACCAATTCTGACCCAAAAGTCGAAAAAGTAATTGTTGCATACTTTCGCGTGTCGCGATTTCCGACAGCTTTGCGTCGTCTCGTTGCACGCGATCGCCAAAATTTTTGTTTGGTATATTTCTGACACTTTCTGGACTTACACCGACCTAATTTAAAAAGGAATTAGGTCGATATCTATTACCTTTCTCGTGAAAGAAACGAAAAAACGCACAGACAAACACATACACAGCTTGACATCATTCAAATTAAAGGGTCAATTCGAGGCTTTGCTATACAAGCTTTACTCTAAGTTGCCCTAAAATTTCGATCTCTCCATCCTGAATGCCGAATTGTAATAAAAGATTAACACTAGAATATGCCACTGCTAACAAAGAAGTGCTATGGAAGGGATGCTTAGCCATAGAATTGTTTTTTCTTCCACTGACCTAGGTGAAATAAGTTACAAAAGGGGAAAAAAAGTCTTGGCCAAGGTGGTGTGAAAAATCTATAGTAACAGTTCATATGAAAAACACCTCTAGGGTACATTATATTCGTGCAATCTAATAGAGCTCTGAAAATATAAACATAAAGGCCCGTATTCTAATCGGTTAAGAAAAAGCTCCCTAGCACTTCTTCCTTAGCGATTTATTATTGGATACAAGTTAATATTAATATGTAAGTTATGTATGCCGAGTATGGTGGTAATTGAATAATTTAAATGACAAGAAGACAGTAAAGAGCAGTAAGCAAAATACATCGCTTAGATGGAGGCGTTAGGGAGCTTCCTTAACCGACGAAAAGACGGGTCCAGGTCTTCATTTTAGTGATCTTTTCTCAGCCAGTGGTGATACTAGAAGACGAACAGAGCCCATGACTTACTATACTCCTTTTACTCTAACCTGACCCATGTTTTCGTCCTTTTGCAGCTTATGCCACGTAGCTCAGTGGTAAAGACAACGCTACAGCTCTACAGCCTTTCTATATCACCTTTTCGGGATTAGCATCGGTCTAGTGTTGATCTATCGTTACAACGCGACATGAAGCGATGGCAATTTTCAGCCAAGTTACTGTAAAAAGGGTATAGTGTCCGTGTTAAGGTTCCGGCAATAATAATTTCCGACAACAATATCGTCCCTCACCTTCGTTGAACAAGTACCGGTACGTAAATGTTACACAGTATCGCGAAGCCTTCAGTGGGTTTCGAATATCTCTTCACTGTTTTTTGAAAGTCACTGTTCGTCGCATGGTTATTTACCATAATGATGTGTATTAAACCTTATGTCCGAGATCATACAGCCTGCTCAATGACTCTTTAGAGGTTCCAGGATTTATTAATGGAGTTCAAGATACTGCATTAGACTTGATCAGTGTAATAAAGACCTAATTATTTTATGGCGTGGTATGGATACGGTGTAAAGGAGTTACTGACTGACCTGTACCTACAAAGATGACTATATATTTGTCTCTTATTACAAATGCCTCTCTCCTCTCACATCAAACCATCTATTTTCATGTACAGTCAGCTACTAAACTCCGTTCACCTCCCAAGCTTCTTCTCCTTACTGGATTTATCGATGCTTGGATGAGACAGAGTGGACAAAGGTGCATATTATCACCCACAGGTGAGTTACAGCACCTCAGCCCACTACGTCACATCCAAGCGTTTATGAATTCACGACGTCTGTGAATCCATGAGTGATAATATATGCACCTCTGTCCACTACGTCTCGTTCAAGCGTTTATGAATCCACTGCGTCTCTTAATCCTCAAATGAGCGATAATACGCTCCTCTCTCCACTGCATCTCATTTAAGCGTCTATGAATCCAGCGATGAAATAGAGACAGAAGATGTGAACGGACTTTAGAATGTGAGTGTCCCTTAACCTAATCCCCACACCTTGATTTGCTTCTTTTATATGGAAGCCTCAAGAAGTGGCAGTGTCAGTCTGTCTCTTACTAACAATTTTCGAACAAGGGGAGCTTCACGCAGAAACTTTAGCGACTTTAGCGAAGCCACATTCACAACACTACACCACGCCACTCATCACCACACAAAACCACTTTCTCATACCACATAAGACATTGCTCACAAAATTATCGTCTCATACTACACCATACCATACCACACCACACAAAATCACCTCATACCACACCACACACACCACATCTCGCCACACAAAATCACCTTCTCACACCATACCACACCACACCACACCGCACAAAATTATCTCACACTTCACCAGATCACACAACACTACAATTCACCACACGAAAACGCCTCGCACACACCATTCAAAATTACTCACGCCACACCACACACGCCACACCTCACCACACAAAATCACTTCCTCATACCACACCATACCTTACCACACCTCATCACACAAAATCACCTTCTCATACCACATCACACCACACCACACCGCACAAAATTACCTCACACCTCACCACATCACACTACACTACACCTCACCACACGAAATCACCTCACACCACACACCACCACACCACACAAAACTACCTTCTCACACCACACTATTACCACACAAAATCACCTTCTCACACCGCACCACACACACCACGCCTCGCCAAACAAAATCACCGTCTCTCACAACATCACTCCTCACCAAACTACATCACCATACCACACTAAAGGGACCTGAAACTTCCACACCTACGGTACTACTTTTGTACGCGCTCTTCCAGCTACTTGAAAATAATGATAAAGGATTTACCCCATCAAAAACGAGATATTCTTGTTATTAGACAATCTGGCTCAGTTCAGGAAATCCAGATTGTAAAGAAGAGGTCCTGAAATATATGTTACACCCATCCAGTTAGTAAAGCCTTCCGTATGCTGAGGAAAATCGTCTGGAGATAACAAGAATACAATATACAATACGGCACCCTGGAAAAACGGGATTAAATGGTTAGCTCTTTTAGTGTGCTGATATCTTTCATATTTTTTGTTGTTTTCATATGACTGTATTCAGTTAAGGAGAAATTTTCGAACTGGAGGGGTTACATAAAGCCTTCACTGAACCTTCACTAGATGAGGTCTTCCTTGAGCCGAATTAAGTCGCCTGCAAGTATACCTTCTTTCAGTTAGAAATTACACTAGGTCATTCCCCCTTCTTTGTAGCATCCTTGTGACTGGCTAAGATAGCCGATTGGAAAATAATCCTCATTCTTATATCATCCTACATCATGCCAACATCGTAATGCTCTTTTCTGGAGATTCTAATGTATTCATATTTGGCACACTATTCCGTGACGGGATAAAAATTTCTCGCACTTCCTTTTGAGCTAAATTCTTGGCTACCACTTTTACATGCATACAGAGACTACACTCACATTGATATCTCATTTGGTAATGCATATATATATATATATATATATATATATATATATATATATATATATATATATATTGTTACGGTGGCGCCAGCCCGGGGCTATTACAAAAAAGACAACAAGTCAGCCTTAGATGATCGGCCTCCACTGCGTTGCAAAAATAACGCAGACCCCGGCACTGACACTCCGCAAACTAGAGAAAAACTGCGCAACGGAAAGGTACTTACTTAAGAACGCAACACTCTGTACTTTGATAATAAAACGGAACAGCCTACCTATAGATCTAGCCTACTATCGTCACTACCGGAAGTAATACCGCCCGAGACAGTATACAGGAACACCTCCCACTTACTTCCGGTGGTGACGACTTCTACTTAACCCGTGTCCAAGGGGGAACGCAGTTAATGGCTCACGATAGTTCTCACTAGCCTTGTGCAAAGAGATGGGATTAAACAGTGTAGGGGTTAGGGGTGTGTGTGTATGTACGTGTGTTGGGGAACGTTAACAAAGGCAGCGAGAGGACCACGGTGAGCCAGACTGGCCCTCCAAAGACAACACGGTTACAAAAACAGATAAAATAACTACTTCCCTCAGTCAGCAACAAAAGAATAAAAATAAACTTAAATGAAAACGCCAGCTCGGCATAAAAATGACTGGGGAGAGAGAGAGTGTGCACACACGCACGATACGGAAGCTAGCTGGGAAGAGACTGCCTCTGATCAAGGCTCGCGCACGGCCAAGCGCGAACGCATGAATCAAATTAATTAATAAGAACTTATATTCGTGCCCCTCTCTCTCTCTATACAATGAATTGGTACTTCTAATGCAAGCAAAACATCATTAAATATACTGGTAGCTCACATAAGACAATCAAAATAATCAAATGCATACTCAGCATGGTATAAAATAAAATTGCCCTCAGTGGCGGGAACGAAAGAAACAAAAGAATTTGTAGCACTCGCTAATATAAACTCCGCGAATGACGCGGATACATACTGCATAATCCCCCTAGCCCAGCTGTAACGGCTGCATCCGTGGGAACGGAAAGGCGGACAACGTAACAATATATATATATATATATATATATATATATATATATATATATAGATATATATATATAGATAGATAGATATATATATATAGATATATATAGAGAGATAGAGATATAGATATAGATATATATATATATATATATATATATATATATAGATATAGATATATATAGATAGATAGATAGATAGATAGATAGATATAGATAGATAGATAGATAGAGAGAGAGAGAGAGAGAGGTAGATAGATAGATTAGTATGTATGTATACGGTATATATAATACAAGTTAATAATACATTTATATATGAAACAATCTTCATCATACTTCACACAATGTTGCGGAGAATTATTTACTTCTTGCTATGATTTTAGTAAAAAGAATTATAAATTAGCTCTTTACAGCTGCGAGTACCATGGGAACGTAAGCTGCTCGGGGAATTTAGCGACATTGTAACGCTATTATTTTAACCCAGTATGATCATGGTTGGGAGTTAAACACTTTAAAATTTCCGAAAAAATCAACGTGTTATTATTGTAGTACTGCAATAATCTTATCGTAAAAAGTGACGTTCTAATACTGTACTAATTTTATCAGAAAGCTGATGCAGTTTTGAATTTCAGCATCATTATGGATTAATTTTATCACCGCTGCTGTAAAAATTCGCGCACGTTATTATAGCAACATTTAAACAATCGTATCAATATTTAGCACATTTTCTAAGCAAGCGTAGCATCACCTCTGAATTCTAGTTGCATTCGGTTTTACATTTCTGCCCGTTAAGCTTACCTGTATTTAACTGAGGATTCGTAGTTTTATTAACAATAGTTTCGTAATCTAAGCAAAAACACGGACAGTGTGACACATTCCCTGATCAAATTAACAGTTTTATCACACCAAGATCTGTACGTCTGGTTTGTCATACTGACGACATAAACTTACAGTACTATGTTGTTTAGGATGTAAATTAACAATCTTAGCATATATAGTGACAACAGGTTGTTTTGGAGGAAACAAGATCAAGTACCTATAAATTTCAAAGGTATTAGTATATTAGTAAGGGCATATCTGTTGCAAAAACTTACCTGTGTTGTGTTACCTTTATCTTGGAAATTTCAGTAAACATAACACATAACATTAGGAAAACCTGGGCGTCCGAAAATACTGAGAATCTCTACAGGCAAACTGAACACATTTAAAATTTGAACACGGTAACAGTTGTGCACATATAAGGAATAACATGAACTTTGTTAATAACACTGCCTATCTCTAAAGCTGATACTGAACGCAGGTAAGAAAAAAACAAAAACAAAAGTAAAGCAAGATCTGAACACAGTGAAAAGTTTAACACTATGGTAAAAATGGAACACGGTATATATATTTTATCTCTAAGGCTGAAACTGAACACATGTTAAAAAAAAATGAAGTACAAATACAGTAAATTTTACATCTCAATTATAACAAAATACAAGAATTGCTAAAAAAATAAAAATCTCTTAGGAAGTAACTGACCTGTGTGGTTCGATGAAGTGATTAAGTTACTGCAGGTGAGAGGCAGAAGGGCGAGGGTGGCAGCCCACAGGATACCAGAATATATAAAACCCATGACAATGTATCTGGCTGGGTCTTTTTCCCTTGCTTATCTTGCTTGTATCTATTGGATTCTGTCTTGCACACTCTGTTATTTTCTGTCTCTGTCTGTCTCTCGTTTCCTCTATTACTCTGTCTTTCTGTCTCTCTGTATGCTCTCGGCCTCTTCTCTCTTTCCTCCACTCCTCTCTTTTCCTCTCACTTTCTTGGTGGGGTGTTGTACGCACTACGACCCTAGCTTTTGCGCCCTTTATTTTATCAATATACGTGTGTGTCGTGCCTCGTCTCTTCTTTATTCTTTTCTTCTTCTTCTTCTTCTTCTTCTCTCTCTCTCTCTCTCTCTCTCTCACACACACACACACACACACCACCTCCTACACACTTTTTCCCTCTTGCAATTTTGTCATGTCACTGTCTCTCTCCTTCGCTCTATCTTTCACATCTACTTTCTCGCACACTTTATTTCTCTCACACTCTCTCCCGTCTTCACTGATCTCCCTTTCTCACTAACAGTCTCTCTCACATCCACACTAATCTCTCTCACACATACAACCTTCCTTCTGATTCCCTTCTCTATCTCTCTCACGTGCACCTTCTTACGTCACTATCTATCTCTTCCACGCTGAGAGCTTAGTTCAGTCTCTCTCTCTCTCTCTCTCTCTCTCTCTCTCTCTCTCTTTTAGTCTTTTCACAACCAACAACCAATGGACAAGTGAAGCCCTCTTTCTGTTTGCTTTGAAATTCTCATGTTCAATTTTCTCTTCCTAATAAAAAATGTAAACAACCAAACGCTTTACTTAATTTCAATGGCTTTTTTTCACACCCCTCCTAAGCCAGTCTCAAGAAGGAGAGTCTGGTAAAATTAAGCCTTTCTTTTATATTCAGATAATTATTATTTTCTAAGGTCATGTAGTTTAAGATCCGGGATACTTTTTAGTCTCTAGGGTCTTATGTGTTCCAGGCAATCACTTTCTTCTTCATGACTTCCCTTACTTTTTTTCACAGGCATTAAAATCTTGCCCATTGAATGCTGCTTAATTTTCTGTGTTCATTTCCGTCCATTGGCAATAATTCTGTAGTTAAAAAGTTTGGAAATAATGTTAAGGTATTTCCACATGCAAGTCATTCTTCCTCGATTCTTTTTTTCCTTTCACGATATGTATAGTCCATCCAGTCTGCTTATTTTTTTTAGTGTTGATTATTTTCTATGGACACTCTTATAAAAAACAAAGAGACATTTATAATTTTTCCCCAAAGAATCATTGGTTCCACACTCACCCACTCTTCTTCTCCCAGACCTCCTTTTGCACCCTCTTTTGTTCTATGTTCTAGTGTTTCTTTTCCTCTAAGAACACGTTTCATAGTTCTGTTAAGAGCATGTAATTTCCCTCATTCCTTCTACCTCTTCTCTCCGTTAGGTCCTTTGGTTATTCCAGTGTTCAGAATCATCTATGGCCACACAGATCTAAGTGTTTTTAAACGTTTATCACATCCACAAGCATCGTCCTGGCACTCTGGTCACTTGCACACCACCTTTGCTGCAATATAATAGCAATCACATTATCCTCTATTATTTGTGATGTGTTCAGTAAAATTCCTAAATATACTGGAATTGGTCTGTTTACTTTCACTGGTCATAATTTTACTTAGCTTTTATACTTCTCTCTCTCTCTCTCTCTCTCTCTCTCTAATAAAATGCCTAAACGTACAGGAATAGTTTATGTTCACTCTTCCAGGGCAGAATTTTACTTTTCATATTTTTTGAAGTTTCTCCTTCCCCCCCTGTCTCTGTCTGTCTGTCTGTCTGTCTGTCTCGTCCGTAACTAAAATTCATATTTGGAAGAAGGACAAGGAAGGGAAAGCACAGAAATCCCAGTGTCTCTTTCTTGTTCCTAGTAAAAAAATTGTGGTTACAAGAGGGCAATGATCTTCGCCTCTGATTAGTTCTCTGGGCTTAATATCTTCTATTTTATTTACCTTACGACAGACTTTTCGAATTACAGGACGTTTGATACTGTCTTCATTTGCCCAATCCAAACAGTGAAGCTATATTTTTTTGTTATTTTTTTATTTATTTATTTTTCTCCGAATCTGGGACGTGGTCATTGAGTGTGACTTCAGAAATAAGAGACTGAATAGGGAGGCTGTTAGAGATCGAGCAGCGTGGAAAGCCTCCATTAAGTGACCAAGGCACACTCTATTACTCTGTCTCTCGTTTCCTCTCCTCTCTTCTTTTCTCTTTTCTCCAATTCTCCCATTTCCTCTCTCTCTCTCTCTCTCTCTCTCTCTCTCTCTCTCTCTCTCTCTCTCTCTCTCTCTCATTCTTGGTGGAGTCTTTCTTAGTGCATGCAAGAATTATGGAGCCTTTATGAACAAACGATCGAGCTCTTCAAACTACTTTATAAAAAAATAAATAAATAAATAAATAAAACTCACGTACTGAAGGGGCAAAGTAAGTACCGGGTAGTTCAGTAAAGCATCAGTCAGTAGGAGGCCCACTCAGTAGAACCCTTACATTATGAGTATTTATATTTTATTTTTGCCACTTGAAGGCTATTGTACGTGGCCTAGGGGAGACTTTTTATAGTAGGAGATATATAAAGCCATCATAAAGCCATCGACTATTCCCTTTTTGCTCTAACTTCCTGAAAATTGTCATCTCTCCATCTTGAATACTGAGCTGTCCCAAAAGACAAACACTAGAATGGAATGATAATAACAAAGAAGTGCTGTGAAAAGGATATACAGCTATAGTATTGTCTTATTTCACCTCTGATCTACCTGCAATAAGCTGGAAAAGGAAATAAACCTGGGCCAAGTTAAGGTGAAATGAGTATATTGTAGAAGGAGGTTGTCTAAAACTTAACCTCTGAATCCGATGTCGTAATTTTCTTGTTTATTTTCTCAATTTCCAAAAGACTTTATCCAGCATGGAAAATCTCTCTTATAGGATTAATCTATGGCCGGTATACACGTAGGGTAAGGAGGCTCCCCAGCACCTCTTACTTAGTTATTTATTTCCCTAACTACACAGTAACATTCTTTTTTTCTTTTTTTCAGATTTCTTTTTAATGTCGACAAAGATTGCATGAATAACACACAGAAATAAACTCACGGAGCAGAATCCGAAATAAATCGGTAAGCAAGAAGTGTTAGTAAGCGAATAACGCAGATGAATAATGAAATAGAATCAGAAATAAATCGGCAAGGAAGAGGTGTTAGTGAGTGAATAATGCAGATGAATGATGAAGTAGAATCAGAAGTAAATCGGTCAGGAAGAGGTGTTTGTAAGCGTTTAACGCAGATGAATAGAGTAATGAAGCAGAATCAGAAATATATCGGTAAGGAAGAGGTGTTAGTAAGCGAATACCGCAGATGAATAATGAAGTAGAATCAGAAATAAAGCGGTCAGCAAGAGGTGTTAGTAAGCTTTCTAGCCACACTAGAATACAGCCCTACGTCCTCCACCTCAAAGAAGTCTTTCCAAAGCTGAATTAAGCTGTCTTTCATGCATTTATTAAAAACGTCATCGTACTGAAGAGGTCAGTCCTGTAGCACAGTCAGGAATAAACAGAAAAAAAAAGGTCACACACACAAAAAAACAAACAGGTAAATAAATATTTGGTGGTTCAGTATGCAGTAAAAACAACATGGGACAGAATTCCCCTAATATTTCCCCTAATACTTCTAATATTCCCCTAAGCACGGTAGAGGACAAAATTCCCCTAGTATTTCCCCTAATGTTTATCTAATATTTTCCCTAATATTTCCCTTAATATTCCCCTAAGTGCAGTAGAGGACAGAATTTCCCTTAGTATTGCCCCTAACAATCCTCTAAGATTTCCCTAATATTTCCCCTAATATTCCCTTAAATGCAGTTGAGGACAGAATTCCCCTAATATTTCCCATAGTGTTTACCTACAATTTTCACTAAAATTTCCCCTAATATTCCCCTAAGTGCAGTAGAAGTCAGAATTTCCCCTCATATTGCCCCTAACATTCCCCTAATATTTCCCTAATATATCCCCTAATATTCCCCTAATATTCCCCTAATCTTTCCCTAATATTTCCCCCAATATTCCACTAATATTTCCCCCAATATTTTCCCTAATATATCACCTGCCCTACTCTTCACATCTCTCTACTAATTTTCCTTTTGCTGAGAGAATCTTGACTTCTAAATATTTCACCTCCACTTTTCACTTCCCTTTACTACCTAATATTCCTCCGCTAAGAGTGGCTTGCCATACTAATTTTTTACCTTCTCTGCTTTTAACTTCCCTCTTCTAGTTCATATTCCTTCGCTGAGAGAGGCTTGATACCTTTCTCTCTCCCCACAGATGATTCTCTTTGATTTGATGCATGATGGACTTTCCCTCAGTGTAAAGCAGACGCAGTGAATAGTGGGAGAACTTTTTGTCACTCACTCTACCAGCCAGCAATGGGGTTTGTGGGTATAAAGTTTGTTTCGCTTGCAAACTGATAGATAAACAGATAGACAGACAGATAGGTAGGTACAGAAGACAGATAGACAGGCAAGTAGATAAAGAGATAGATAGGGAGATAGGTAGGTCTGTAGGTAGACAGAAAGGAAAAAAAAGAAATAAGAAAAGGAAGAAAGAAAAAGAAAGAAAAGAAAGACAGGTAGATAGATAAATACAGATACAGGAGATGTTTACCTCAGGCGTTAGATATGGCTTTCAGTAACCCATTCAGTACGAGGGGGGTAAGTAAACTCATCGGGAAGTAGAAAATGTAAACTAATCTTTTCCCATCATTGCTCGGTATGATTAAGAGTGACAGGGAAATTTTATAACAACTCCTTCATCCTTTCATTCCAAGAACCTCCAATGGTGAACGAAACTGCATTATTAAAGAATAAATAAAATAAAGACAACAGCGTACAGTCGGCAAAAAAAAAATAATAATAATAATAATAATCTCACACCTCACCGCACGTAGCATTCTGAAACACGGACGAGGCATTGTGATGTATGGAATAATTTTAAGTGCAAATATTATCATTGGTTATTATTAGGACTCAAAATCGCAAAAAAGTTCACATTCTGGATGCTTTTTTTTTTTTTTTTTTTTTTTTTTTTGAGGCGCTAGGTTAATAGATTCATGCGTGTCCTAAAAAACTTGTTCGTTTTCACATCCATCGTACTCCAGGTATGCCATACTTTTATTCTTGATTGTACATAAGGGATTACACAGCAGTACCCTCAACCAAGGACATAAACGTTCCCGTATAAACGTTTAGTCTATACTAATTCATTTACCTGGATCGTAAGAATTTAGGGCCAATGTAATGAAACTGAAAAAGGATAGGTGTCAGCTACAGTCTCTTTACGTTAACCTGGCCTAGACTTTCGTCCTTTTGCAGCTTATTTCACGTACCTCAGTGGCTGAAAAAGACATTACTATGGCTCTACGTTCTCTCCACAGCACCTCTTCGTGACTACCATCGGTGTTATTCTCTTGTAAAAGCTTAGCCCTCAAGATGGATAGACAATAATTCAAGGCCAAGTTAGATTAAAAAGAGTCTAGACCCTAATTCTGGTCAATTATGTAACACCTGTATTTGTGAGCTCTAATTAGCATACATCCCACATTACAGAGTGTAGTCAGCAACGACAAGCTTCGGATATTATAACTAAAAGATGGAGGCCTGTGTACATCCACGTCCTCTCAGTTTTAATAAGCTCACATTTATTGCATCGCGAGAGGCGAATGCTTGTGTCCGTATTCTCAACAGGTAAGGAGGTTCCCTAATACCCCTTCCTTAGCGATTTATGCTCACTTCTGGCTGGTTAGTATTCTCTTGTACGTTATTTATGCAGAGTATGACCATCTCTATAAGGTTTTTATAACAAAGAAGGGGACAGTATGGTGTAGTAATAAAAATAAATCGCTTAGGCAAATGTGCTAGGGAGCTTTCTTAACGGACTAGAATACAGGCTTTGATGGTGTATTTAATTTTAGGGTCACTAGACTCGTGTGTATTATTTTCTTTGTTTTCCCACATGAAGGACAATTTGTATTTGTTTCACGTTATTATGAGTTTTATTAGCATTTCACGTAAGGAAAAAGATGAAAGTTATTTGTTATTGTTTATTCTCGTTCCACTTATTCATTAATTTCACATCGGTATTTATATTTTTGTCACGATAGGCAATTGTAGTTTGATTTTCTTCATGATGAATTATATCAACGTTACATATTCTGAAGAGGAAAAAAGTGTTTGGCCACAGGTCTTTTAAAGCTGCCCGCAGTCAACAGATTTACATAAATTATTTCCACAACGTCACTGCCTCTTAATTTACCGCCTTAAAGTTCAGAGTCTGCACACACGGTATAACGGTATAAAGTGTACAGTATATGCCAAAATAATAATAATAATAATAATAATAATAATAATAATAATAATAGTAATAATAATAATAATTCCAGTCATTTTGTCAGTAATTTCACATCACTGATAAGCGTTTAATGAAGCTTTGATACAGAAACACTTCACTTAGTTTGTCATTTTCTCATAGTTTATTATAATGAAAGTTAAAAAAATCAAGAGAAAGCTTCATTTCTTAAGTCAGCATTATCGAATAACGGGGTAATTTAATGATCGTTCAAGCCAGTAGTGACGGATATTGAGTTAACTGCACAGGTGTTAGGCTGAAACAGGATCTGGCCCAAGTGTGTGATGTGGCAGGTGTGTGAGGCAGGTGTGAGAGTGGTAGGTGTGTGTGAGGCAGGTGTGAGACAGGTAGGTGTGTGAGGCAGGTGTGAGACAGGTAGGTGTGTGACTGACAGGTGTGTGAGGCAAGTGTGAGACTGGTTAGTTTGTGAGACTGTTAAGCTTGTGAGGCAGGTGTGAAGCAGGTAAGTGTGTCAGGCAGATGTGAGACAAGTATGTGAGTTAGGAAGGTGTGCGAGACAGGTGTGTGAAGCACGTGTTGCGTTGAAACATGTGTGTGAGGCAAATGTGCAGGAACAGGTGTATTAGGCAGGTATGTGAGACAGGTGCAATACTGAGGCAGGCATGTAAGGCAGGATTGCTGTGTATGAGGCAAGTCCTGCGCTGAGGCAAGAGTGTAAGTGTTACGTTGAGGCAGGAGTGTGAGACAGGTGTGTGAGGCTGATTCTCAACGGCGCTGTGGGTGTTTCGTCTGCCACCTCCAACACCACACTGCTTTCCCGGCTGTCTCTTTCCTGCCTCACCCCTGCCTTCCTCCCTCCCTCCCTCCGTCCGGCCTCACCTACAGCAGAGCAGGCGCCGATCTCTACCTCCCTGCCCCACTGTCTGCCTGCCTGCCTACTTCCTTATCTTCCTGTCACTCTTCCCTCCTTCCTCCCTTCCTTTCACTCACGGTCTGCCCTCTCTATTATTATTTTTCGGTGTCTCTATTTACCTTCTCTTTTATGTTCTTATCTTCTCTCTTTCCCTCCTTTCCCAATGCCCTTCTTCCCCCATTCCTTCCTTCCTTCCTTCCTTCCCTCCTTCCTCTCTGCCTGCCTTCCTACTTTATTATCTGTACTCGTCCCGGAGGGGCTCGAGGACGGGTACTGTTTTTCACTCAGTGTCTGTTTGTTTGTTTGTTTATTTGTCTGTCTGTCTGTTTACTTTACGCGAAAACTGCTGGTGCGATTTTGACTAAAACTACAGGGATGATGGACTATGACCTTCTGATCACCTGATTAAATTTTGGGCCAAACTGGGCCAGCCCAGGCTCTAGACCCAAAAATGTACATAAAAATATAAAAGGAAAAAAGCGTTTTTTCGCCATAACTCCTTTCAGATTCGTCATATGGACATGAAACCAATACCTAAAGGTGCATCTTTCAAAATTGCATTCTATAACATACCTCATTACATCAGGGGGGGGTCGCCCCCTTGTTCGCGGTAGGGGGGTAAATGTCAGGTGGGTCGGGCCTAATATTTCAAATGGGTATAAAATTGTCAATTTCCAACCATTTACTCCAAATTTGATATGTGACATCTTTGACTAGATATCATGTTGTGTTTATTAGTCAACACTAAAGTGACTGCTGGGGATGGGTTTGCTGTGCCTTGGCACCGCTTCTTGTTTAATCTTATTTGCCTGTCTGCTTACCTTTTTTTTCTCTCTCTCTCTCTTTTTTTTTTCATTTTTCCTTTCTTTTTCATTTTCTTTTTTCTCTCTTTTCATCCACTATGCTTTCATTCCTCTTTTTCCCTTCCATCACCATGCATTCCTGCTTCTTTGTCTTTCTCTCTCACTCATTTCCTTCCTTCCCTCCTGCACCTCCTCTCTCTCTCTCCCCGCTCCTTACTTAACACCTTCAGCCCGAGGACGTAATTTCTTTAACTCACCTTTACGTGGGGTGGGAATCAGCATATTTTACCATCCATTCACTGTCGTAACCTGGATATGTGATTTACAGGAAGAACTAGATAGGCGTAGATTATTCAAACTTTTCCCTGATCTTCCTGCAGAAAATAGTAATAAGCCCGCAGTAAATTTCCTATCGTAACTAAGATTTAGTTATGAAGCTAGACAAGGAGACAGAGGCAGATTTAACAGCCCTCTTATCCTTCCTGCAAAATAAAACCAGAGTTCTATCTATCTATTGCCAGACGCCTCAATCCCGTTTGGGGTGGCCACAAACAAATCGCCTCCAAGTCGCCCTGTCCCCCGCCATTTCACTCCCCTGCTCCCAACTCACACCCCCCTCTCTCATATACCTCTCCACCCCATCTCTCCACCTCATCCTCGGCCTCCCCCTCCCTCTTTCCCCCTCCACCTCACTCACATACACTCTCTTCGTCAGTCTTTGACCCTCCATCCTCTCCACATGGCCAAACCACCTCAGTGTGTTCCTCATAACGCTTCCTATCACATCCACATCAACACCACAACGCTCCTTTATAACCTCATTCGTCAGCCTGTCTCTCCATGTGACTCCACAGGCTCCTCTTAAATAACTCATTTCCACGGCTCTCACTCTTGACTTGTGTCCTTCCAACAACGTCCAAGCTTCACTTCCATACGTTAGAGTTGGTATCACAATACTGTCATGTAGTAACTTTTTCACTTCCATGCTCACTTCCCTGTTTTCTTATCACTGCTTTCAAAGAACCAGCAACCTTTCTTCCCTGCTGTACCCTTTCAAGCACTTCACCCTCCAAACCTCCATCCTTACTCATCACACTACCCAAGTACTTAAACGTACTCACATTTTCCAATTCCTCACCATCCAACCTCACTGTACATTCACTGACTTCACCTCTCTCAAAGACCATCACTTTACTCTTCCCTACATTCACCTTTAGATTCCGTTTCTTACACACTCTCTCAAACTCATCCACCAAGCCTTGCAGCTCCCCTTCGTCTTCACTCAACAACACAGTATCATCTGCAAACAACAGTACAGGGAGTTTCCAAACACTATCCTCTCTCACCAGGGCCACTCCAACATCCACTACCCTACCTTGTACCTCTTTTATTACCCCATCCATGTACAGATTGAACAACCATGGAGACATGACACATCCCTGTTTCAACCCAACTTTCAAAGAGAAAAATTCACTTAGTTCACCATCCACACGCACTGCAGCCTTCGCACCATCATACATACTCTTCACAGCATTCAACAACTTCCCATCTATTCCATATATTCTTAACACTCTCCACAATCCTAGTCTATCCACCCTGTCATATGCTTTCTCCAAATCCATGAACGCCGCATACAACTTCTTTCCCTTCTCTAGAAGCTTTTCCACTAAAGATCTGAGAATGAATATCTGATCTACACAACCTCTACCCTTCCTAAAGCCTCCCTGTTCTTCTCCAACTAATTTCTCTGTTCTTTCTCTAACTCTGTCAATAAGTATCCTACCATACACTTTTCCTATTATACTAAGAAGACAAATGCCCCTATGATTACCACACACTTCTTTTTCCCCTTTTCCTTTGTACAAGGGAATAATTATACCTGACTTCCAATCCTCCGGGACTCTACCTTCCTCCCAGGCCAATCTGCACATCTTCCACATCCATTCTACTACTATCTCTCCCCCATGCTTCAGCATTTCACCACACACTCCATCAATTCCTGGAGCTTTCCCTGATTTAACTTTCTTCATTGCTTCCACAACTTCTATCCTACTGATTTCTTCCTGTCTTCTCACCTCCCTCCTTCTTCCAGCCATTCCCCATCCACATATACTCGCATTACTTCCATCCTCCACGTTCAACAATTCCTTAAAGTGTTCTCTCCATCTGCTCACTTTTTCTCCCTTCTCCACTAGTAATCTACCATTTTTATCTTTCACTCCCCTGCTAACTTCACTTCCACCCTGTCTTACTCTTTTCACCTCTTTCCAGAACATTTTCTTACAGTCCCTCCACTTTACACTCAAATTCCTTCCAAATTCCTCATCCACTCTCTTCTTACTCTCTCTTACTAATCTTTTCACCTCTCTCTTTCTTTCTACATATAACTCTCTCTTCCGCCTCTCAACTTCTTCCACGCCCCTATTTCTCATCCATTCATTGTATGCTTTCTTCTTTTGTGCCACAGCCCGTTTCACCTCTTCAGTCCACCACGCTGTTCCTTGCACCCCCCTCCGTCTTCTCTTCCTTCCACACACCACATCACATGCTGCACATATTTCTTCTGTAAATATTCTACACACACCTTCCACGTCTCCCATCTGCTCCAACTCATATTTGCCCAATCGTTCCTCCACTTCTCTCTTATACTCTGCCTTTTTCTCATCCTCTTGTAACCTTTCCACTCTCCTTGCAACTACTCCTTCCTCTCGTCTTTCCCTTCTTCTATTCCTCCATCTTACTTGAACTTTAACTCTGGCCACCACCAAGTAGTGGTCAGAAAGTCCACTCCCCAACCCTCTATAAACTCTTGCATCCAATATACATCTTCGCATCCTTTCATCCACACACATAATCAATCATTGCCTTCCTTTCACTCAATTCACCACCCACCCTTTTCACCACTCGCCATGTATACCTGTGGATCATTTTATGCCTGAAGAGGGTATTGGCTATCACCAACCCCCTCCCAGCACAAATGTCCACTAACGCACTCCCATTCTCATCTATCTCAGCAGGCACACCCCACTCACCAACTATTCCATCCACCTTCACATTCCCAACTTTACCATTCATATCACCAATCAAAAACACTCTATCATTCCTTCCAAACTTTTCCATGCACACTTCTACATTTGTCCAGAACTCTTCTCTCACTCTTCTAGCACGATCTTGCGTTGGCGCATACACACACACAATCGCCCACAGAGTTACGACAGGGAATTGATTGTAAGTGCGTTTGTAGCCCAGTCCTGGTCCAGATTTTCGTCCTTTTGCAGCTAATTGCACAAAGTTTAGTAAAGAGAGAGAGAGAGAGAGAGAGAGAGAGAGAGAATACTACCACTCCCCAGCTTTTCCATGGAAGTTTTTCGTGACTAGCATCATATTCTAGTGTTAATCCATCGTCACAACTCATCATTCAAGACAGAGAAGACAATTTTAGGCCAGGTTAGAGTAAAATGACTATTGTTAATTCGTTCCACTCTCATATTAACTTTTATGTCAAAACCAGACTTACGACTTGAGACTGACTTAGTGCATCCCGGTCCTGGCCCAGATTTTTGTCCTTTTACGTTTTATATTACAAGTTTCAATGGTAATAAAAGAGAAGAAAGAACAAGTAATACCAGGCAAAAGAAACCTCACCCGACAGCATTTATATTAGTTCTGTTAAATACCAACTCGCTTCTGCCATTTAGTGTCAGTGCACTATTAAAGTCTAAGGTAAGGATGCAAATGTTTTTCAGTTACGCCCTCTGAAAATACTTGATCTTGCATTTGACCTTTCAAGGTCACTGAAGGTCAAAGGTCATCCCACCAAATGAAAGTCCATATGAAACTCCCTATATCTTGGTAATAGTAAATACCTCTATCGTCAACCAGTTTCGAGTTATAGCCCCCTGAATATCCACGACCTTGAGTTTGACCTTTTAAGGTTATTCAAGGTCAAAGGCCTTGGTGCCAAATGAAAGACTATATTACGAGTTCCTGTACGTTCCTAATAGTAAATATCTCTATCTTCAACCATTTTCAGGTTATAGCCCTCTGAAAATCCGTGACGTGATTTTGACCTTTCAAGGTGACTCGATTACCTCCAAAATTTAATAACTTTCTTTGGGGACCTGTGCCCACATATCCTGAAAGTTTCAATTAATTTCATTCCGCCGTTTATCCGTAATGTATGTAGCAAAGAAACAAACAAATGAACAAACTTGACCAAAAACAAATACCTCCTCGGACTCCATCCGGGCGAGGTAAAAATGACTACTACGACTCCCCAGTTTTTTCCTAGGTCTTCGTGACTAGCATCATACTAATGTTAATCCATCGACACAACTCAGCAATCAAGACAGAGATGGCATTTTTAGGCAAAGTTAGAGTATAATGAGTATAACAAGTTCGTTCCATTTTCATTTTATTTTCTTCAAATTAGGAGAGACTGAACTGGAAAAGAGATAAATATTCTTCATTAACCTTTTCAGCTCCAGAGAACTTTCTTTTGGTAGATAGAAGAGTTTCGAGGAATAAAACATAAGCAAAAAATTACGTCACCTGATTCAAGAGTGTAATTGATTCTGTATATTTTCCCTCTACACTACTTTTTTTCTTACCTACCTCTTCACTCCTTTCCTTCTACCGTCCTTCATTCTGTGCTCTCTCTGCCTCCTTACCCTCCCTTTTGCCTACCTTCCCTCCTTCCTTATCGCCCTGGCGCTCTTCATCTCCTCGCTCACTCACTCACCACCAATTCCTCTCCTGCTTCCTCAATATACATATATCATTTAAATGCAATTCTCTATTATTTTACCTCCTACTTTCTATCTGACTTTCCCTATCTTGTTGCTCTTTCTTCTTTCCTTTCTCCGTTTATGTTTTCTATCTCCCTTCCTCCCTGCCTTTCTCCGACTATGCCTTCCTTCCCCCTTTCACACCTTCCTTCCCTCCCTAGTTGTCCCATTCTTCCTATCACTTTAATTAACCCTGCATTATTTCTCAGGCCCATGTCTCTGATTTCCTTCTTTCTTTACTGTTCATTCATTACTCTGTATCTACCTCCCTATTTTGCTTCCTACCTCCCTACCCTCCTTCATTCCAGTTTGTCTATCTGCCTGTCTTACTTATCTTTCTGTGAGTCTTCCAACTTGCCCACCTGCCTGTGTACTCTTATCTTCCAGTCTCTCTTCCTCTCCTCCATCTCCCCCTAACTCATTATCTACCAAACATTCTCTACCTTCTCACTTTAATTTCCTCAGTTTGTTCATTTCCTCACTAAATTCTCTCTCTCTCTCTCTCTCTCTCTCTCTCTCTCTCTCTCTCTCATTGTTTGCTGATCAATCGGTCAATCAGTCAGTTTGCTTGCATGTCTTTCTGTCTGTCAGTCTTTCTGTCAATATGTCTATGTCTATCAATCGGTCTGTCACCGTCTGTCTGTCTGTCTCAGTCTGTCTATTGATATCGTTGGTTTTATAGATTAAAACCCACTGAATCAGCTGTCACCCTTTTCCTTTTTTTTTTTTTTTTTTAAGCCTTACTCTCTCGAAACAATATACTTTCCCTCACGGAAGACATACCGAACGGAGTGGTTTTGCGTCGAGGGTTTGACGTTAATACTCATTTATTTTATTTATATTTCCATTTTCGTTATCAGACGGAATCTTCTTACATTTCCCAAGGATATTAATGAGCACGCACGCACACACGCACACACACACACACACACACACACACACACACACACACACACACACACACACACACACACACACACACACATACACGGCACTACAAATAACTTCTCTTTACATTTCAATAAACACTGTAAAATTTCAAGCAGTCTAGCAAAAAATAAATAAATAAATCTGAAACAAACACTGGACTAAAATTATAGATGATCAAAGGGTTGGGAAGCTCAAGGTGAAGCTCCCTATAACAACACACTTTTGATGAACGTGGTGCTATAGTCACTTCACCTTAAGTTGGCCCAGATTTCTGTCCTTTTGTAGCTTATTTCACGTATCTCAGTGTCAGAAATAAAGCAATATTATGGCTCTGCGTTCATTTCATTGCTCTTCTTCGTGACTAGCATCATTTTTTAGTGTGAATCCATTGTTACAGCAAAAACAGTACTATTGCTCTGCGTCCATTCCATAGCGCTTCTTCGTGGCTAGCATCATTTTTTAGTGCTAATCTATTGCCATTACTAATGCAATAATATGGCTCTGCATCCATTTCATAGCGCCTCTTCGTGACTAACATTTTTTAGTGTTAATCCATTGTTACAGCAAAAACAGTACCATGTCTCTACGCCCATTTTATTGCGCTTCTTCGTGACTAGCATCATATTTTAGTGTTAAATTATTGTCACAACTTTAGCACTACTATGGCTCTACATCCATTTCATAGAGCTTCTTCGTGACTAGCAACACATTTTAGTGTTAACCTATTGTTACAGCTCAACATTCATGAGGGAGAGAGGACACTTTTATGCCACTTAGAGTAAAATAGGTATTGTGGTTTACTTTCACCAGACCAAGATCCCTAATTCCTTTTAGCCTAGTTGGGGGCCAAGTGTAGTTATTTCAAGAATTATTTTGAATAGTAACCAAGATTTATTCATACCTCGTAACTAAGCCTCGTCGAATTTCACACATACAGTATAAGACTTAATACTCAGGATATGAGTGACCAGATTCTAACAGACGAAATTAAACTGGTACCATACTCGCTTTCGGTATTAGCGGAAGTAAAGGCAATTCAGTGCCTGAATCGGTAGGGAGGTGGCCTGCAGTTCGAATGGACCCAAGTTCGAATCTCCGCTGGGGAAGGGAAGGATTTCCATTCAATAAAGCAGACTTTATTGATCTAGCAGAAGATCCGCCGACAATTAGTAATAATACCCCGCGAACACCAATACACCAGTCCTGTATGAAACAGTCCTAGCGTGTATTCAATAGAGACGGTGGGTGTAAGCGCCGAAGTGGTAACGTGAAGGTGTATAGTATTTAGGAGGATTACTGGGTCTTGGGAGCAGGCTGTGAAACCTATGCTAAGAGTCGGATAAAAAAGGCAATACGGTAAAGGGAAAACCAGCACACAGGCTTTGGTCATAGGCAAAGGTTACGCAGTTCACACAAGCGGTGCTGACAAAGGCAGGGACCACCTGGCCTAATAAATAAAAAACATCGTGGTATATTATTTTCTTGAGAACCGCTTATGTATATTATACCAACAATTGTGTTCACGCTCACATTACGCAAATCGCAATAAAAGCATACGTAATAAGTAATTCTCTCCGACAAGGATAGTATGTTTTCATCCCTGTTTGTTTGTTTGTTTGTCTTAGCAGGAATACTCAAAAACTAAAAGAGAGATTTGAACCAAATTTGATGGGCAGATAGCCCATGTCACTGGGAACAATCGATCATTTTTGGGTCCGATCCGGATCGTATTACAGATTCTGGATCCGGGAAACACTTTCTGCGAAACCCTAATCAATGATGAGAAACCCTAACCCATTATGAAGAGTGGTTTGGAAATTACATTGCCCTTGTCGGAGAGATGCACTCCACTGAGTGCCCCTATAGCTTCGAATAGATGTTTCACAGCATCCATCCACAAACAGCAGAATTATTTACAACACAAATACTCACAGGTAAGTAGGTCAGTCACACATGGCAGGTAGTATCCAGTCCTACAACCATCCCTGGCACAGTGGCTTACGGCACAGAAAAGTGCATTGCAACAACTGTTTTAGCTGGCGCGGACAATCAGCCAAACAAAACAGTTTCATTAAAATGGGATTTAGATCCTTTATTTTTTGATATAGCCTCTAGTCAACTTTCTTTTACAAGATATCACCCAAAAATTAAATAAATCGCCAAGTGTTAGCAAGAATTACTGTAAGCATGTCATCTTATGGGGAAGCTGAAATGCCATTAAAAAAAGAAAAAAAGGGAGAGATTTTAGTCAGCCTCCTTAACCGACCAGATTATGAACCAAAGATTCGTGTTTTTACCAGAAAACTTAGGTTGGCTTTCCTTGTAACAGATTAAGCCTTTAAGACCCAGCCATACGATCCGTGGGCATCTGTCGCATTTGAGAATGGTAATGGATAATACTTAGAAAATGATTGGGTAAACGTGATGAGGTAAAGCATTATCCCAGATTCTGCTCCACCGTTTATGGTGTGCTTCGTCACCGTGCTTCGAAACTGATGAGTAGGGTGCTCGGATACCTCAAGCTCTCACTGTGGAGGGGTACTGAGGGTTCGTACTCCTGTCAGCCTGGGAAAATTTCTAACCTTCTTCGGTAGTACTTTAATTTGCATATATCATCTAATTAGTCACTTGTATGAATGAAGGGCTAAAATGGGAATACTCGTATATGAGAATGGGGTGTGTGAATTGGAGAGAGGACAACCTGATGGTGGAGGACAGGGTTCATATATGACCTCCCTCTCCGGGATTAAGGCATCTGACAATAGATAGATAGATAGACAGATAGATAGACTGATTGATTGACTGATTGTTTGATAGAGATATAGACCGATATCATTTGTACCTTTTCATTTATCGATATACACTGCATCAGTAACTTGTAAGTAAATGTTAACGTGTCGTACGGAGAAGGAAATAGCAAGAAAGAGGCGGTAGGAAGCCTTGTTACCAAACGAGGCTACAAAAAAGGGTAATTGCTCCCTTATGATATAAATTCAAGCATTCGCAAACTTACATTGTCTCGTAAAATGTTGTTTATTCACGCCAAGAGATGCAGGTTTACGCTAGTAGGAACTAATATTGTAATATATGAGTGACTGCACACACACACACACACACACACACACACACACACACACACACACACACACACACACACACACACCTCGAAAGCCAGCAATGACACTGTCGACGCCCAACTAACTTTCATATATTTAGTTATTTTCTTGCTTCTGCTGTCACAGTTAGAGATGAAGGGAACAATGACTCGCTCCTTATGTCCCTGTTCACCCAGTCGTGCAAGGGAACTGGATGTTAAAACAATTATTGCATGGCTGATTCCTGGAGATGAGTGTGATGTGAAAAAAAAAAAATGATTGTCTGCCTTCATGGCCCTCGTGCAATTGATAGGCATTAAAACTTGCCTTCCTTTTTCTCGCCTGTCATGTGGATTGTTTATTTGGTCAAAGCCTTGCATGTCTCAAAAATATGCTGTTCTGTATAAAGTTAAGGAGCACAAAACACTCAGGCTCCTAGGACTCAGGAGAAGTCACTCTGTCAAATAACCCAGTCTGGTGTTAGTCGGAATAGAACATTACAGTTACTCCCACCATAGCGGTGTTCACGGTGAAAGAATTAGCACTTTCAGTCACTGAGGACCCATTCAGGCAAATAACATCGATTAGTATTAATGAGAATAGAACATCAGAATTATCCCACCCATGACAGACTTAAAGGTGACAGTAACACCAGTCTCAGGCTCCTAAGACGAAAAAAAAAAAAAAGTCATCTGGGGTTAGCCGGAGCAGAATACTAGAGTTGTCCTGGTAATGGCATGCTGGTATAATACCCTACGCACAGCAGCAAGGCTTTCTGCTGTCCACATACACAGGGTGGTCCGTAAAAGGCGCTCCACTAGAAACACACTTGGTGCTATCTTATATGATGCGAGGACGGATCAATCTGCTGGTATGGGTGTGAGTACGGCAGTGAAAGTTGGATCTGAATAAATGATGCAGGTTAGATGCTGTTAACACTGAATGAGGCGTCCCTGCAACAAATCAGATATCCCACAGCGGACGAGAAGAGTGTTATATTTGGACTACCCTGTACATGACATAAGCAGGTATATAAGCTTACATGTAGCGAGTCTTGTTATGATATGAAACGTTTATAATGTGCCTGGATCGGCTACAACGTCTATAATAGTCGTTGGAGGAGGTCAGTCTGAGGGTAGGAAGGGTACAAGGCTCAGGCCGTGAAACAAAAAAGATAATGGGTGAAGACAGTGGTGTTTAGATCAGAAGCGTAGGGCATAGGAGGAGCAGGCAATAAATGAAAAGATTTTGATGGTAGAGAGTAATGTGGTGAAGGTTGGTAGGAAGGCAGGTAAGTCACAAGGTAGACAATATGAAAGATGAAAAAGGAGTCAGTAACAGCAGACAGTGATAAGACGTAAGTTAGTAGGACGGTAGAACAGACACAAGACACTGAGGGTTAAGCATAATATGATGACAGTATCTAGTGGTATGGTGTACTCGTTGGTTTAGCTGCCTGATTAATTTGGTCAGCCGTTAGTTTGTAAGTGTCCACTGTGCAAAATCATTACCAACATCCTTTTACTCTGAATTGATCTAAAATTGTCATGTCTACATCTTGAGTGCTCAGCTGTAACAACAGATTAGCGTTAGCTAATGATACTAGTCACGAAGAAGTGCTATGAAGTGGCTCCAGAGGCGTAGCACTGCCTTTTCCTGCCATTGATCCACGTAAAATAAGGTGTAAAAAGACGAAAATCTGGGTCAAGAAAAGATTTTAATTAAAAAAAAGTATAGTCAAGGGATTCAAAGTCACAATAGCACATCCTCCAAAAACGAACCCCGTATCAAAACGACTGAACCAACGAAACGCTCCGGACCTTTATTCTGAACCTCTCCAATGTTCCTATTTATAAGATACCTCGCTCTACACAAAGGGGTTCCATTCATCAGGCCAGCGTCAAAATGTCATCCGCTCCCGACCAGTTTTATGGTTCATACTGAGGAATGTTTAAAAAGGGGGAGCTATATTATTTGCATATAAAGGCATCTCATTGTTCTTCCTATGTAAATGCATAGTTCCACCACCTCATCTCTCTCCTTGTTGTTTTTCTGTTTTTTCTGTGTGAGTGTTTGTCAGTCTTTCTGTCATTCTTTCTTTCTGTCAATCTGTTCGTATTTTTGTCTGTCTGCCTGTTCGTATTTTTGTCTGTCTGCCTGTTCGTATTTCGTCTGTCTGTCTGTCTGTTCGTATTTCTGTATGTTTGTCTGTCTGTTCGTCTGTTTGTCTGTCCGTTTTTTATGCAAGAAAGAAGGACCAAAGACCAGGACCCGCAAGACTGTTCCCTCCAAGAAAGCAAAAACAAAATAACAGAGAGCCAAATTCAAGAAACGTTCATTTCGAGATGACTGGACACCCTGAGTTTGAAAGACTGGGGATCATAGGCAGTAGGAAATGCAGACAGAAGGAGACAGTTCCGGAGTTGACTTACAGCATAAATGAAAGACTGAGAGTAAAGGTTAACTCTTACATACGGTAGAGTGTTAGAAAAAGGGTGAGGATTTGTTTCTAGACGGGTGCCACTCACCAGCTGTAGTGTTGAGGGATGCAAGCAGACAGTTCTGAGGAGCAGTGACCACTGAAGCAGCAATATAAAAGAGATAAAGATGCAACAGTGCGGCGAAGAGAGAGATTGAAGGGAGCCAGTGGGAGGAGGAGAGTTAATGAAAGGAGAAGCCTTTTGACTCCACTTTGTTGAGAAGAGCTCTATGTAGCAAGCCTCCCCACACATGAGAGTTGTACTCTACACAAGGGTGAATATAACCCGTGTTTAAAGTCAACAATTATGTAGGGGTAAAAAAAAAAAAAAAACTTAGTCGGCTTAGTACACCGATTCTCTTGGAAGCAGACTTTACAAGAAAGACAATATGCTTTATCCCAGATAAACCCTGAGAGAATGAAACCCCAGGTATATTTAAAGGTGATGCAGGATTGAGTTGGATATTATTAAACATCAGAGGATACTCCTGCGGAAGATTCTGTCATGCTGAAAGATGTAAGAACTGAGTTTTTTGATGCAGTAAAACAACAAGATTACTTTTACCTCAACCAAAGATATAAGTCAAGTCAGACATTAGGTGTGCCACAGCCTCACCCCTTGTTTGTTGAAGTAACTGCTGAGATGGATGCTGCGGGAAGAGAACAGAAATGTGAATGGTGGAGTCATCACTGTTTGACTGGATTGGGTTGGATTTACAGCTTAGAAAGTCATTGATGACTAGAAGGAAGTGAATTGGTGATCGGACAGAGCCCTGAGGAAGACCACTATTGATAGCTCAAGGAGAAGAACGGTGGCCGTCTACAACAGCACCTATAGAACGACCAGAAAGGAAGTAAGAGATGAAGGCACATATAGAAAGATAGAGATCGTAAGAGGGCAGCTTAAATATGAAAGATTTATGCCAAACTTGAAAGAAAGCCTTTGAGATGTCATGTGCATTGGCAAAGCTTTCGCCAAGTCCCGAAAGGAGGATGACCAGTAATCTGAATGGTAAATGAGAAGATCGCCAGTGGAGCGTCCTGTCGGAACCAAAACTGACCATCTGAAAGAATGTTGTGATAGGAAAGGTGCTTTCAATTTTTTTGTTAGAATAGACTCAAAATCTTTTGAAATGCAAAATGTTGGAACAATTGGGCGATAGTTAGAGGGTTGGGAATGGTCACCCTTCTTTTGGACAGGCTGAATGGGAGCAAACTTCCAGCAAGAAGGAAAGGTACAAGTTGACAGACAAAGGCGAAACCGTTTACCTAGGCAGGGTGTAAGCACAGAAGAACAGTTCTTGAGGACAACAGGAGGGACCCCATCAGGCCCATATGCCTTATTAGTACTGCGGCCAGTGATGGCAGAAAGTGAATCAATTGCTGAAATTTTAATGTCGGCCATGGGGAACTCAAAGGGGGGGAGGTGGTGGAGAAACAGCACCGGAATCGTCCAAGGTGGAATTGGAGGAAAAGGTTTGGGCGAAGAGTTCATCTTCATTAACGGAAGAAATACCTACAGAGCCATCAGAGTGGAAAAAATGAGAGAAGTCTGTCAGACTGTTCGTCTCTGTTTGTCTGTCTGTATATATGTATGTATGTATGTATATTCGTTTGTCTGTCTGTTCGTCTCTTTATCTATCTCTGTTCGTCTGTTCGTTTGTCTGCTGGTCTCTGCCTATTCGTCTGCCTGTCTCTGTTCGTCTGTCTGTCTGTTCGCCTGTTCGTCTGTCTGCCTGTCGGTTTGTCTGTTTGTCTGTCTGTTCGTCAGTCTGTTCGTCTGTTTGTTCGTCTGTTTGTTTGTCTGCCTGTTCGTCTGTCTGTCTGTCTTTTCGACTGTCTGTTTCTTCGTCTGTCTGCCTGTTCATCTGTTCTTCTGCCTGTCTTTCTATCTGTTCGTCTGTCTGTCTGTTCATCTGCCTTTCTGTTCGTCTGTCTATCTGTTCCTCTGTTCGTCTGTCTATCTGATACTCTGTTCGTCTGTTTGTGCGTCTTTTGGTCTGTTCGTCTGTCTGTACGTGTGTCTCTTCGTCTGCCCCCCCCCTCTTTCTCTCTCTCTCTCTCTCTCTCTCTCTCTCCCTGCCAGCCCCGCAACCATTCAGCATCACATTAATTTCTTTCCCGTATAAGATAAAATCTCACTATCACCATTGCGTAGCTGTCCGTCTACCTCTGTCTTCCACATAGGCAGCGATCAAACACCACACCATACTATTATTCTTGCCAATAGGACGTGCAGTGCTTCACAGTATGCTATAACTCTATGTGACCTGCATCTCTCTCTCTCTCTCTCTCTATCTATCTATCTATCTATCTATCTATCTCTCCAACAATCATCAGTAGTTCAAATATTCTTTTACCTAAATAATATACAAGATCCATATTACATAACCTGTCTATCTCTCCCCCCCCCCTCTCTGAATTATCCCCCCTAGAATGACTCTCTCTCTCTCTCTCTCTCTCCGTCTCCGAGTTCCGACCCAGCTGCCAGCAAACAGCACACACACACCGCCAGAGCAGTCTGACACATTAGCCCACGCCTGCTAATCTAAGTCGCCTCTCACGCAGTCGCGCCACCAACACTCTCTCTCGCTGACGCCTGATTGATGTCTACACTGCCAGATCACCATTTCCAGACGCCATATTAAACAGAAATCAGTGAATGAAATATTTCCTTAAACATTATTAGTGTTCTTGATTATATAATGCTTAAAGTGCTATTATCTTTTGTAAGAATCGTTTTAGTTTTAGGGATGTGTTGTATTTTTTAAAAGATCTTCATTACCTGAAAAAATGATAATTAATCCATTGAAAGAGCATCATGTAACTCAACCTCCCACCCCCCTCCTCTCTCTCTCTCTCTCTCTCTCTCCATTGTCGTGTTTCATGGATATTTCACTTCAAAAGACTCTATCAACCGGAACACAGTGAGGTTAGGGCCAAATTATCACTTATAGGATGAACTGTTGTGCATCAAAGAGAATAATATTTTAAGCTGAAAATCGAGAAATTAGTGTTGTTGAGATGTCACTGCAAGGTCCTAGGTCCTAAAATTTATTGGAGGAACCGACATGATGTGCCAAGGGATATACTGCAATTTGTAGAGACTCTTATTTGTTGAAAATCTGTAAATCAGTGCATTGAAAGAGCATATTGTAGTTTCCAATTAATTCTAAAAACCCTGCCAGTGTTTCACGGATGTATCATGTTCAGGGAATCTGTTAACACAGATAAGGTGAGGTTCAAGGTGATGTTATCAGTTATGGGAGTTGTTGTGCTTGAAAGAGAGAGAGAGAGAGAGAGAGAGAGAGAGAGAGAGAGAGAGAGAGAGAGAGAGAGTATATATATCTCTCTCATTAAAAGAATATAGGGAAATTAGTGTTCTTTAGGTACAATATTTCCAAGGTCCTATCATCTGTTACATGAATCTATATTTACTCCTCTAGGGATATATGGTAATTACCGGTACTTATAGTTTTTTCTTTAATTACGATTTGAAAATGAGTGCACTTAAATGTCATGATGTAATTTCCAGTCAACGCCATAAACCATAGTAGTATTTCACACTTATATCATTTACAGGGAATCAATCAGCATATAATCAGTTGAGTGTCAAGGTCATATGATTTCTGAGAATAATTATTGTTTTCAAAGGACATAATTTAATTTTGAGAATCTCTTAATAGTCCAAACTTAGAAAAAAGTACATTCAAAAGTCTTATTATAATTTCCAGATAATTTCACAAACCGTGTTAGAGTTTTACAGTTTTATTGCTTACAGGGAATCTATTAGGAAATTAATGAGGTTCAGGGTCATATCAACATTTCCGGAAAGCGTTGCTGTGCTCCAAGGACATGTATCGTTTTTTGACACCTATATTATCTGAAAAATTGGAAATCAATGCAGTCAAAGAGCAAGTTGTAATTTTCAGTAAATTTCATCAACCGTGCCAGCGTTTCACGGATGTATAATTATCAGGGATTCTTTTAGCAGGAAATGAGTGGGGGTCAAGGCCACATTATCACTTCCGGGATGCATTGTTGTGTATCAGAGAGAGAGTAATTTTTTAAGCTGAAAATCGAGAAATTAGTGCTGATAATATATCTTATTTCAAGTAGTCCATCATCTGTTGCAAGGATTTTTTTAATATTCAAGGGATATATTTAAAACTTTAGAGATTCTTATTATCTGAAAATCTGGAAATCAGTGCAATCCAAGGGTGTGTTACAATTTCAAGTTAATTTCATAAACTGTACAAGCGTTCCACAATTATAGCATTTTTAAGGAATCTATTAGCAAGAAATGAAGGAAGGTCAAGGTCATATTATCATTTCCAGGAAGAGCTGCAATGCCTTATGCAAACAAGGTTACTTTTAGAGAGCCTTATTAGCTCACAATCGATGAATTAGTGTCCTAGAACGCTGTATTTTCATCCATTTAGTTTCAAAAGCTGTGGTAGAGTTCCAGGCTTAGATCACCATTTTAAGGCAATCTTTTACTTGGAAATCAATGCGTGTCTGACTCATCTTATCGTTTCCAGTTATTTCCACGAACACTGAGATTGTTCCAGAGTCACTGCAATTTCCAGGAGCGAATCAACTGGAATTATGGTGTTCAATATATATCAAGCTCGCAATATAATTTCAAGGTACTTCCAAGAATCGAAACAGCGTTAATGGCCTATATCAGCATTTCCAGAAACAATATTATGTGAAAATCAACTGTCCAGAGAATTACTATCACTCCTGGTATTTTCCATGAACTTTGTACTTATCACCATTTCAAAGATGTTCATTATTTGGAGATCAGTTATTTCCAAAGTCACATTGTAATTCCCAGGTGTTTCTAGCAAGTCTTGTAGTGTTCTACGAATGGGGAACTTCGTTTTTCTTATTTTATGGTGACCAGGGACATTTTTTTTTTTTTTTTATTCTATAACTGGCCAATCCTAGCATTTTATTCCAGTAAAATATATATATATATATATATATATATATATATATATATATATATATATATATATATATATATATATATATATATATATATATATATATATATTTGAGAGTGCGTTATAAGAACCTAAATGGTCGCGTCAGTTGTTGTACTTTGCTTGGGCTAATACTGGGACGATATTTTTTAGCTGAGTGAAAAGTTGAACCCTGAGATATTACCTGGCTGGGAGCAAAGCATAAAGGCGTGAGATATTAGACCCTGATTTGGCTGCGAGGGTATCACAGAAACATGTGATATTACTTAGCTGGGAGTTACAGAAAGACGAGATATTATTTAGGTAAGAAAGCATCAAAGAAGCATGAAATACTACTTACCTGGAAGTAATTCTTAGTTACATGAGATACCATTTAGCTGAGAGCGAAACATAGAAGCATGAGAGATTATTTAGCTGAGAATGGATGACAGAAGCATGAGATATTACTTAGCTGTGAGTGAGTGATGGAAGTGTGATATATTAATTTCATTTTTCTGAGAGTGAATTAAAGAAGTACGAGAAAACCTACTCTTTATCTGAGAGCGCATTATAGAAGTATGAGGTATTACTTACTTGAGAGTAAATCACTGAAGCATGAGCTAAGAGTGAATCATAGAAGCAGGAGATTGTACTCAGCTGGAAATAAGTCATAGAAGCATGAGATATGACTGGGTTATGAGTGAATGATAGATGCATGAGATATTATGAAGCTGGACGTGAATCACAGAAACTATCTATCTATCTATTGCCAGACGCCTCAATCCCGTTTGGGGTGGCCACAAACAAATCGCCTCCAAGTGGCCCTGTCCCCCGCCATTTCACTGCCCTGCTCGCAACTCACATCCCCCTCTCTCATATACCTCTCCACCCCATCCCTCCATCTCCTCCTCGGCTTCCCCCTCCCTCTTCCCCCCTCCACCTCACTCACATACACTCTCTTCGTCAGTCTTTCACCCTCCATCCTCTCCACATGGCCAAACCACCTCAGTGTGTTCACAGAAACATGAGATAATATATACTGAGAGTGAATGAGAGAAGCATGGAATATTATTTAGCTGAGAATGACTCGCAGAAGCACGAAATGTTATTGAATCGCGCAATATTGGTTAGCTGAGAATGAGTTATATAGGAATGAGGATGTTAGCTGGAAAATTGGATGTCACGAATACCATAGTTATAGTAAAATTTCCAGGAAGTATGTTAAGGCTCCAGGGATGTACTGTAATTTTCTGACCTTATTATCACTCTTAGGCTCCTTTGAAAAAAAAACACAGCTAAGTAACTTCATCTGTCTTTATTTAGTAAGGAATAACTAAACAAGGTCAATGGTAACACACTAACACTTTTAGGTTCTATAACTCTCTTTAAGCTAGAAATAATAGGATGCCCTTAACTGAAATAACATACTACAGCTTTTCCAAACATGTAGGGGCTGAACGGAAATCTGGAAATAATTTGCTCATGGATCATATTATTTTTTAAGTATTTCCGGGAACTCAGGTAGCATTCCAAGAAAACATCATCATTTACAGGGACCGTTGGGTAGAGGTAATTGTATTCTAGGCATTTCCAGAAGTCGTAGTAGCATTCCAGAGACATGTATTTTGCAGGATAAATAATCATGTATTAATGGCAGCATTAGCACTTTAAAACTTCTAATAGACCCTTTTATCGTAATCAAGTCTTCTAAATTTAGAAGAAAGACTGTACTGGACTTGTTCTAAATATAAGAGAGTTTAAAATTCAAGGCCAAACTGTCTTCCTGCAAACTAGATATGTATTATTCACTCTGTTAATCATTAAGCTCTTATTATACATATATAATTTCAAGCATAAATGAAGATCGATATTCAGCCTACTTTTTCAGTTAGGGTGACATATAATTATTTTGGTTCTTGCTGTCCACAGACTGTTTTCTAAGCTTTCGAGAGACTTAGCAAATTAGAGAGATTCATTGCTGCCTTCACTAACACCCTTCTCAATCACTGTGTTCATCTTATCGACTCATCGTCAGGAGGTAGCATGGGTACCGTAACAAGTTTAGCATTTTATTGATCCACTCAACTTCACGTCATCCTTAGAAATCTTATTCATCTTATTTGACCTGACGCCCCTTTTACAAAATCCCCTAAGCTTAAGCAATGTATATGAATCTCTGCTTATTTTTTTATCCTCACTTGCGTAGCCAGCATATACTTCATGACCAAGCTAGATTGAATAGTAAAGTGAAAATTGCGATAAACTAAAACGATTTATCATAATGTCTGTTTGCGGGAGATTTCTTTATCGTGGATTTTAGCTACGATCTTTAATGAATGCTGCTCCAGATGATTTATTTACCTGAGTGACTAAAAGGTGGCTGGGAGTTATACTGCTATCACCATTAACCCAATCGTGGTAGGAATAAATCTAGTACTATTGAAGAAGGAGGAGGAGGAAGGAAAAATAAAAATAGAGCACCACATCCACGGCCGTCTTCCCACAACCTCAACCTTCATAGTTTATCCATTAGCTTCACTCATTAGGGCAGGAACAGCAGGGGAGAGTGGTGGGGGGGGGGAAGGGGGGAAAGCTGTCTGTAGGGCCCTTTTTAATTTGTGTGTGTGTGTGTGTGTGTGTGTGTTAATATACTCTCTCTCTCTCTCTCTCTCTCTCTCTCTCTCTCTCTCTCTCTCTCTCTCTCGCTCTCTCTCTCTCTCCGGTGACCTTTACCTTAGAGCCATGACCTTCACATTCAGTTCTGAGATAATGTCAACAGCAACTTTTATTTCTATGTCGCAATTAGCAAAAGTCAGAGGCAGTACATGTGGACAAACTAACATATTATCTGCTTAGTAGGTGCGTGATGGAGAAGGAAGAGGAGAAGGAGAAAAAGAAGAAGAGGAGGAGGAGGAGGCGAAAAAGAAGAAGAAGAGGACGACGACGACGACAACGAAGATGAAGAAGTGGGTAAGGATGAGGAGGATAAGAAGCAGGAAGAGGAGGAGGAAGACTAGTAGAATAAAGAGAAGATGAAGAGAAGGCCTAAAACAATGCCTATGAAGTACACAATAATCGGTAAAGCTGACAGCAACCAGTTCTTACCAAATCCCAATCTCCACTCAAAATACTATCCATAAACAGTCTACGGTATATTCAGGTCCCTAAATATTCTTTTGGGTAAATATGGATAAGGGAGGACACAAACTTCATCCACGAGTCTTGACTGGTCCGAGAATGGAACTCGGATTCCGCCACTTGTGAGGTAGATATGCTAACCAATACACCACCGGCTCATCTGCAGCCTACTTGTTGTTGTCCCAGGTTCATCTGAGACGTGAACCCAGTGGACTGCAGAATGGAGATGACATTTTGCACTCTACCATCTTCCTTTCGAGGGAGAGAGAGGGAACTGAGGGACGTTCGCATTACCTGGCAGTGGAACCTTGCAGTTATATGGGTGCCATCACATGAAGGCGTCCCATTCCAGCACCTGCCGTAGACTGAGTTATAAACTGAAGTAAAGTCCATTTCACTGAGCAGGCTGATAATTTCTCCCAGTTTTGTATTAGTTTTGTTTTTCTTGGTCTATTCTTGAATCGTACCTAAACGCAGGTATAGAGTGGTAATAAGGAAATGATGATGGTAGAGACAGTAATGATTATGATAATGATGATGGTGATGGTGATTATGACTTATGGAAATGGTGTTGCTGACGATGGTGATAATGGTGTTTATAACGATGATGATGGTGAGAAAAACTGTCACGAATGATGACGATGGCGACGATCGTGGAGATGGTGTTGGTGATAGTGATGATGATGATGACGGTGATGATGATGGATTGTGATGATGATGATGATGATAGTTTGTGATGATGATGATGATAGTTTGTGATGATGATGATGATGATGATGATGATGATGATGATGATGGTAGTGGTGATTCTTATGGTACTGTGATGATGATGTTAACAAGGATAGTGATGATGGTGAGGATCGCGAATATGATAATGACGATGATGACGGTTGTGAGAGAGGCGTAGAACTAAAACAGATAGATAGATGGATAGACAGATAGATGGATAGATAGATACATAGACAACCAGCGATACATACAGACAGATATTGTGGAGGATGGATAGATTTGCCTTGGATTTCAATCGGCAATACAGCATTCATCAGAGAGAGAGAGAGAGAGAGAGAGAGAGAGAGAGAGAGAGAGAGAGAGAGAGAGAGAGAGAGGGGGGGGAAGAAAAAAAATAAAAAGACCTACAGATAGAAGTACCAAGAAAGCACAGACGAAGAACTGACAGTTTCGTCTGACTACGTGAGAGAAAGTGCAGAAGAGGAAACGAGAGGAGGATATTAAAGGAAGAAAAAGAGGAGGGAGGGAGGGAGAGGTGAAGAGGGGAAGGTAGGAAGGAGGAAGAGAGGGAGAGAGAAGAGAGAGGTGGAGAGAGGGAGGAGGAAGAGAATGAGAGGCGAAGGGAGAGGGGATGGGAGTGGTACTGTCGAATTGGAGATGAAAGATTTAATGGAAGAGAACGAAGGATGGAGGAGGTGGTGAACGGAGAGAGAGAGAGAGAGAGAGAGAGAGAGAGAGAGAGAGAGAGAGAGAGAGAGAGAGAGAGAGGCAAGAGAAAATAAGAAGGTAACTGATAGATTAGGAAGGATGTGAGTCAAGGGATAAAAAGCAATCGGATATGAGGTCTGTAAAAGGAAGGAAGGAAGGAGGGATATGACAAATGGAAGAAAAGAGTGATAAGAGAGACTTCTCTGATGAAACTTAATCCCTTACCCTTCCCTCAGAAACTCTGAAACTTAAACCTAAAAGATATAATCACGACTCAAGTTTCACCGACCTTTATCTGCCAGTATTGTGTCCTGTGTTTGATATGCAAGGGGGTGGGGGCATAAGAAGCACCCCATTAAAAACTCACCTGGTATGCTGGTATTGCCGTGGGTGTGGCACTAGGAGTAACAAATGAGTATATGATCCAGGATAAAACATCGATAACACTGGACCGTCCCTGCAACACAGGAAATCTCCCGCAGAATGGAAAAGGAGCCTTGTATATGTACTACCTTATAAAATTCATTCCACAAATCAATAGAGTATCAATGACTGACTTTTTTTCTGTGTGCTTCGTATTGACACAACGTAAAGGTATTTCATATAACATCTTCCATCACAGTAGCTGCCGTGAAAGTGTTTGCGATGTTTTGACTCTGAACAGAAACTTGACTCCATGGGATCAAAAACCACTTATATCATGGTGGTAAAATGCATGGGATTAGGTATGCTCGGTTTACTCTACCTTGGCTTATAATTGCCATCTCTTCATCTTGAATGCAGAGCTGTAGCAATAGGTTAACACTAGATTATGATGCGTATCACTTATGTGGTATGAAAAAGATGTAGGATGATAGTAGTCTTCTGTCACTGAGATACGAGAAACAAGCATCAATAGGACGTAAGTCTGGACAAAGATTAGAGTTTATACCACTTTAACGCCAACCTGGACTAAAATTGCCATCTCTCTGTCGTGAATGCTAAACTGTAACAAGAGAACGCTAGAGTATGGTGCTGGTTGAAAAGCGTCATGGAATAATGTTGAACCGTAGCATTATCTTTTTTCCGCCACATACCTAACTGAAATATGTAGCTAAAAGACGAAAACCTGGACCAAGTTGGAGTAAACACACTGTATTTATAAAAGACAGTGTACAGTATAACTCGCACCTACACAAGTCCGGAGATTGGAATTCGGAGACTCGAGACCACCCTTCACCTGTGGTGATCCGACAAAAACCCAGGTGGAAAAAGATAAAGAGGCCATGACCTTCGAGATTTGTGAAGAGCAAAGCATTTACTTAGCTGTCCTATCACTTATTCCAGTGTTACGAAAGAACTTGGCTTCAAATCTAAACCACGATTAATCTATGGGTTAAATTTCAAAAAGACAATTTTTGCCCATTAGGTCATCATGAGTGCAGCTCGGTAATGGTTAAGATTTGAACTGATTACTGATATATATTTAATTTTTTACCCAGCATTTCTTCTTCTAAGCCATGTCCTTTCCTCCCGAGACAATGCGCATAGTCACAAATTAGTCCTGGAAATGGGGGTTAGACGATAGAAACTAACTCACAAACTAACAAAAACAAAAGTTTACATTATTTAGTTTCATAATACTCATACACCTAGAACCCAACTAGAAAGGTAACTGGAGGGCAGGTGAGAGGATGGTAGGTGAGAGTTTATATCCTTTTTACCCTAACTTGGCCAAAGAGTGAAAACTTCCCATCATGAATGCTAAGGTATAACAACAGATGACCACTAGAATATGTTGGTAGTCGCGAAGAAGCGCCATGGAAGAAAGTGTTGAGCTGTACATCGTCTTTTTCCGCCACTTAACTGCCTGAAATATGCTGCAAAAGGACGAAAATACGGACCAAGTTAGAGTAAAAAAAAAAAAAAGGTCTGCATATGGTATGAAAGGGTGTAACTCACAGACACTTATTGTTAGGCTAAACCTTAGGTTTCCGTTGAGTCTTGAATGATGCACAGTCTGGCCAGGCAGTTAATCAAAGGCAACTGAATCTTCTTTTTTTTTTTTTCTTTTTTTTTCTAAGCACAACTGAGGTGCACCTGGAAAACACTGCGATTTTGCCCAGATTACTGAAGAAAAAAAAAAAAGAGAAGAAGACCACATATACAATACTTACGGGAGACTTCAGTTCAAAAGTTGGGAAAAAAAATTGGAGAAGCATGTATGGGAAAATTCTAGCTGGGATAAAAGACTTAAAGAGAAACAGTGGTAAATTTTGCTGAAATGAATAACATGAGAATAATGAACACACTGTTTCTCAAAAGAGCAGGGAGAAAATGGACGTGGAGAAATCCAAAAAGAGAAACAAAGAATGAAATCGACTTCATCATAGCAGATAAGAATAACACGCTCATAAATGTCACGGTTATCAACAAAGTAAATATAGGATGTGATCATAGAATGGTGGGTTGCACAGCCAGATTCAGTTTCAGAAGTGAAAGAAGATGATTAAAAATAAAAAAAATTGCCCAATAAAAGTAAGCGAAAACAAAGCAGCCTTTCCTTTAGAAATAACGAACAGTTTTCGGGCTCTAATTAAAGCCGAGTGTAACACTGATCAGGTGAATGAGTGCTAAGAATTCCCGGAGGTAGTAGGGAACAATAATACAACCCAAACCAACAAGTGTGTGGAAAAGACACTTAAGCTTATGGAAAGAAGAGAGGAAATGGAAGAAAAACAAAGAAAGATGGAACAGAAAGAGCGGAATTAAATAAGCCTATCAACGAGAGACAGACAGCAGAAAAAAGAAACATGAATCAGATCAAAGAAACCATCACAAAAGGAAAAAGTCTGAAGCATGTCCGAACTAAAATGGCACTAGGAAAGCAACAAATTATATCACTGAAAGACAAAAACGGTGAAGTAATTAAATACAGAGATAAGTTGGTGAACAGAGTTGTAGAATTTTACAAAGAACTGTATACATCAAAGACAATAGCACCAACAGCTAATTTTTCAGTTGACACAAGTGATATACTTGAGGTAACATCAGACAAAGTAAACATTGTTCTTAAAAATTATGAAAAGAGGGAAGACCCCAGGAGAAAATGGAATAGTAGCAGATTTACTGCCGGATCCAGAAGTGCAAAACAGGCTTGCTGACATGTTTACTCAGTGTGTAAAAGAGAAGAAAGCTCCCAAAACATAGTGTAATGCAATACTTCTTTTACTCTACATAAAAGGCGACTGAAAAGATTCTAAAACCTATCGATCCATTAATTTATTATCAGTTATTTACAAAATCTTCACGAAAGACCTTACGAACAGAATAACAACCAATTTTGAAGAAAACCAACTTTGTTAGCAGGCGGGATTCCGAAGAGGGTATTCGGCTACTGATCATCTATACACAGTGAGTCAGCTAATTGAGAAAACTACAGAATATATTAAACCACTGTGCCTAGTTTTAGCTGATCACGAAAAGCTTTTCGACTCAGTAGAGCACATAGCAATTATGAAATCATTACGAGAGCAAAGAGTAAATGAGAACACTGTAAACCTGCTCGAAAACAAATATAAAAAGGGAACTGGTACACTAAAATTATATAAAGACTGGGAAAAAATTAAGATTAAGAAGGACGTGCATCAGGGAGATATAATTTCACCAAAATTATTTACAGCATGCCCAAAGAGTATTTTCAGAAAGCTAGACTGGGAAAACAAAGGAGTAAACATAAGTGGAGACTAGTTAATTCATTTAAGATTTGTAGATGTCATTGTCCTAATCTCGGAAACAGCAGAGACATTGCAAAACATGTTTCATAACCTGAACAGAGAAAGTCTCAAAGTAGGGCTAAAGATGAACTGGAGTAAAACTAATGTTTAATCTAAATACATCAAAGAGCATCATCAAAGTAAGCAAAGAATGTCTTAAAGTCGAGGAGTACAGTTAGTTTGGACAAATACTAAAATTAACGAAAGACCATCATGGCGAAATAAAAAGACGCATTACATTTGGATGAAAAACTTTCAGTAAACATTAAGACATCATGAAAAGTAGTTTGCCAATATGTATGAAACGAAAAATATATAACGAATGTATAATTCCAGCTATGACATACGGTTGTGAGACCTTGAAACTGACAAAATCGATGGAAAATCAACTAATCCATTTTCAAAGGGCAATGGAAAGGTCAATGTTGGGAGTATCTTTAAAAGACAGAAGAAGATCAACCTGGGTGAGAGAGCAGACTAAAGTCAAAGATATTATAGAAGGTATAAAAGAACAGAAATGGAAGTGGGCAGGTCATGCAGCAAGAATAAGGGATAAATGATGGAGCAAGAGGCTGACTGACTGGACTCCAAAGGACAGTATCCGCAGCAGAAAATGGCCAGACAGGAGGTGGAGATGAAATAGAGAAGGCCGCAGGGAAAACATGGCAGAGATTGGCTCAGTCAAGGAATTCGTGAAGAAGGTTGGGGAAGGCCTTTGTTCAGCAGGGAACCTGCACTGGCTGGTGATTCAGTACACCACCTCTCATAAAAAGAGGTGGTGTACTGAAATGTGGAAACAACAGAAACTCAAACTAACGGTATCTATACTTGTGTACAGTAAAAGAAGTTGATGTACTGAATTGTGGAAAGTATAGAAGAATCAAGTTAATGGTACAGTACCTACCAGTACATATAAAAACGAAAGTTGATGAACTGAACTACGAAAGCATTAGATGAATCAAGATATGATAGTAAAGAATGAAGGTTCAGGAGATAAGAATGGATGAAAGACCGAGAAAAATAGTAGATGTTTCTGATATGCAACCTGCATCTTCGAAGGAAAAAGGGATAAAAGACCCTATCTACATAGTAAGAAGGTTTTGCAGAAAAATAAGAAATATAATACAATTTTGTAGAGAATGAGAAAACATACAACAGAGCCTCTTAAGATGTAAAATATTGGACTATTTGGAAGATGTGCAGGGAATCTAAGACAAAGGATGGCACAATATATGGAGATTTATAATGGCTTGATAGCAAAGGACTACACCAGTGATTGACGCAAATTTCAGTCTCTTTGAGGTCGAGATGGACACCCTTTGCGAGGACATCATAGGTGAAGGCAGGTGAGAAATCCGATGTGCTGATATCTAGGTAGTTATTGCGGGGACTGAAGAGGGGCTACAGAAAAGAAACAGGGCGTGGTTGGCGAGTCTGGATAATAGAAGATTTAAGGTGAATGGAAGTACGAGCTGCAGTCTAAATGGCATAGGAGGGCTCACAGTTTTTGTCCTTAAACAATCTATTTTACGTACCATAGTATTCTCGTCTATGTTACTAATATCGCTTCAATATGTTCAAAGCTTGCATCAGTAGCCTGTAAGAGGTTACTGAAGTGGAAGGTAGTGGTGGGCGATACCACCATTTATTGATAATAGCGATTACTGATTACTTTAGGGAAAATAATCGATTAGTAATCGATTACCATTACGATTACTGGAGTTCGGGCTTATATGTTTGCTTTTCAAGGCCCCTTTCCTTACTGTATCTTCCAGTACTACAGTAAGGAGTCAGTAGCTATACTGGTATAAATTCGTGCCACCACCCTGTTGGAGTTCCACTGTTTCTCAATTATTCAAGTCTCAATCATCTTTCAGTATTTCTTTCTTCGGTTTAGAGTTGCTCAAAAGTTCCTTTATACGATGGATACTCCACATTATGTTATTTATCTTTGAGTGTATAAATCACATACTGCATGCCTGTCTATAATAATTCATGAAACATACATCCTTGTTAGTAAAATATATAAACAAGCATTCTTGTATATATATATATATATATATATATATATATATATATATATATATATATATATATATATATATATATATATATATATATATATATATATAATCCAAACGCACTTGTGCCGGACCAAAAAAAAGGATTAACCTATGCTTTAATAGAAATATATTTGTTTCCAAAAATATGCAAACAAACGAACATCGTTTTGTTTAGAGAAATAATATATACTTGATGAGAAAAACACTTTGTGGGGAGAAGTCTTTTATGGATGACGTTTCTGTTTCGCTCCGATAGAGCTTCTTCACATCGAGTGGCTCGATCACTCGATGTGAAGAAGCTCTGTAGGAGCAAAACGTCATCAATAAAAGGCTTTTCCTCACAGGGTGTTTCTCTCATCAACTTGTCGGCTACTTATGTCTTACACCCTAATATATATACCTAATACACGAGCATCTGTGCGACCAAACCTTTCATAAAACGCAAACATTACAAAAAATCCATGTACAAAATAAAAAGTTATGAAATATGCAGAACTAATAAGACAAGGCACAGTTCCTTAATAATGTACTCTATAATGGCATTAAGGAAAACGTTCAAAGCATATAACGTTTTCCTTTATTTCTCAAAGAAATATTTTTCGATAAACTCAAAAATAAATGTGATTCTACTGTAGTAATCGATTATAGATAAAAAATCGATTACTGCATTATCTTTAGAAGTAATCGAAGTAATCGATTACAAATAATCAATTACGCCCATCCCTAGTGGAAGGTGCAGAATGAATCGCTAAGGAAGAAGTGTAATGAACTTTCTGAAACTGCTTGCAATACTATCCACATTCCAAAATAATGGTCAGCAGTAACTAGGATGAGAGATGGTGAGGGCTGACAAACATGGTAATTTTCTGACACAGGTGCGGTTCAGATATCTCAGAAGTGTAGTCAGTGAAAATGAGGCAACTGATGTAGATATAAGAGGAAGAGTAAAGGAAGCATGGACGAAGTGGAGGGAGGTTAGTGCTAATAGGCCAAAGGAGAAGGAACATGAAATACAGCGCAGTTTAGGCCAACAATGACGAACTGATCAAAATCATGGATACTAAAAAGAAAGGAAGACGAATTATTGGAAAGGACAGATATGAGAATGTTGAGATGAATAATGGATGCATCAGTAAGGGACAGACTAAAACATGAAGTGAGAAGAGTGGCAGTGATGTGCTTAATGGAGAAGATGAAAAAGGAGAGACTACGCTGGTGAGGACCTGTTGAGAAAATATAAGAAAAACTTACAAGGGAATGGAGGGAGCTGGTGGTGGGAATGAAGGTATAAGGGAGACAAAGATTCACACGGAGATGTGATGTCGAGCGAGACAAGAGAGAACTGGATATATAGGAGGAAAAAACAGCACACAGAACACAGCTGAGATGCACAAAAGCTGCCCAGTCAGACTGGCAATAAAGCAAAGAAGAACAGTCCACTGACCAAATTATCATAACCTGACAAAATACACTGTATTACATGGAGACTCAAATGCTGGAGTGAGACTTGGGGCTCGAGTCAGTTTTAACTCTTACTTGAGACAAGCCTGACCACAACTGATATGCTAAAACAAGATTTGGGCTTCTCACACACGCAGCAGAATATTCCAAACTCAAGCTATATCCGGGTAGGCTTCAGCCTGACATGAGCTTCCTGGAGCTTGACAGAGACTCCGATAAAAGCAGACTTGATCGTCCACAATAATTCAAAATGCCTTTAGAACGAGATACACTTGACAAACATCACTCAGTACAATAACAGAGTAGGTGCACAGTATTCGAAGCCAAAAAATTATTGTCATCTCTGCAAAACATTTGGCTGTAGGGAATATACATAGCCTCCGTGTTAAAATGTGGTGTCCTGTTTGCTGTAATTATTTCAAATATTTTGATGATTTTTTTTTCTTTTCTAAATACGTTTGGACGTTGCTGCCATTGTTTAATAATTTTTCTTTGCCATCCCTATAACATGATAACATTTAATATAGCATGGCATTAATGTATAAAATCTGATTACTTTGGTAAGAATAAAAATATGGGCTATAATTTGCGATTATTATATCGTCAGTAAGAGTTTGAAGCTAAGAGTAACTGTTCTTTATGTGGTTCATCACCAAGTACAGTGGGCTCGCACAGTGCGCGTCACTGCAATGCGCGATTCGCCTTGTGCACGAGTGACCAAAAATCATAACCAAAAACCCTTTAATGAGCGAGTTTACCGCACAGAACGCGAGGCAGAGGTAAGGAGTGGCTCAAAAATGCCATTTTCTACTAGTGCACGACCACCCCTCACAGAGCGTGTCACGTGTCGTCATGTTGATGAGCAGAAATTCTCGGGCATTCTACTGCGCAACTTGGGGTACAAGGGAGTGGGTGTGCCATAACAGTCCTGGCTCGTGCACTGTGCGGATCCGCTCTCTAAAGCTAACCTGTCGTGTACAATGTGTGGTGTTTTTTGTGCTGCCTGTACTTTGCTGCACCATGGCTCCAACCCCAAGAGTAATAATAATAATAATAATCTGGCCTTTTGTTTCTCAAAAGCGCCAGTTCTTCCTTTTGGGAATTCGCTAGCGCTCGACACACATACATTATTTTTACAATTACAAGAATTGTGACATTTCTTGTATATAATACAAGCTACATCATATATACATGAAAGTGGCAATAATTAAACCCTATAATCATCCGTCATAGTACCTCTCTCCAGGTCATAGCATTTTGAAAAAAGAAAGGCTTTCAGCTGTCTCTTAAAGGATTCAACAGTAGAGAGTTGTCTTATGGACAATGGCAATCTGTTATATAATCTAGGGGCTCTATATGCAAAAGAACGATCAGAGAAAGATGACTGGTGAATGGCTCCTGGCTCATCAAGACGCAAGGAATCATCTTCACTGCGTAACATCACACCCGGGCGTGTCGATGGGAGTTTTAACAATTCAGCAAGATACTTCGGTTCACCAAACTTAAGAACCTTGAATGTAATAAGACACAGTTTAAATTCAATTCTAGCCTTTACTGGTAACCAATGCAACTCAATCAGAAACGGGGTAGTTGAGGTTCTCGGGGGGAGACCAAAGATAAGCCGTGCTGCCCTGTTCAACACAGACTGAACTTTTGTTAGTATATTATTTGGAAGACCAACCCACAGTGAATTACAATAATCAACACGAGACAAGATCACTGCATGGACCAATGTTAAGAGGCACCGTCTATTCAGGAATCTTCTCACAGAGTACAGATTTCTGATATGCAAGTTACACCCTCTTACAACCTGATTAATATGTTCTTTGTAATTTAACTTAGAATTAAAATAAACACCCAGATATCGAACAGAACTGACTGGATGCAGCTGTGACACACCAATGTTCAAAGCCAGGGCATTGTCAGTGTCATCACCCCTTCTGTTTCCTCTGATCATGATGATCTCAGTTTTACCATCATTCAGCTTAAGTTTCCTTTTAGCCATCCAAATCTTAATATCAGACATTAGAGATTCAAACTTTGTCTTAGTATCGTTGATATCTGACATCTTAACATAAAGCTGGGTGTCATCAGCATAAAAATGATAGGACACATCATGAGCATCAAGTAGAGACGATAAACTACTTGTGTAGATAGTAAATAGAATTGGACCCAAAACTGATCCTTGAGGGACTCCAAATAGAAGAGGAGCTGAATCAGAGCTAGCATAATCAACAGCCACTCACTGAGATCTGTCCGACAGATACGACTTAAGGAGCAAAAGGGCACTATCACGAACGCCATAAATATACAGATCATCCAACAATAGTTTATGATCTACTGAATCAAAAGCTGCAGACAGATCCAAAAGAACTAGGAGAGAGGACATCCCACTACAAGTGTTTGCAACCAAGTCACTCTGAATCCTTGTTAGTGCAGTTTCAGTTGAATGGTATTTTCTGTATGCTGATTGAACAACAGGAACAACTCTGTTGTGTTCCAGTAGTGGTAAGAGTTGATCGAGTATGGCTCGCTCAATAATCTTGGATAAAAAAGACAGGTTAGAGACAGGACGATAATTTGTCATGCTCTCGACATCAAGGCCAGGTTTCTTAATTAGTGGCCTAAGCAAAGCACGTTTCTCAGACTGCACAAAATTACTTTCTATGAAGCATCTATTTATCATGTTGCAGATAAAGTCTGCAGCATGCTCATACATATCAGGCAGTTGTGACATGTTACATGGATCGAGTGAGCAAAATGTTTTATTAAGTTCTCTGACGTAACATTTGACTTTGTTTACATCCAGCGGATGAAATGTTGAAAGCAAATGATCCCCGGTGCACAGTGGCTGGAAGTCAACTGAGTACACTTCACTAGGAGAACTGCTGTCTAAATCACTTCTTATGCGAGATATCTTACTTGTAAAAAATGAAGCAAAATCAGAAGCCAATTGGGCATCAGATACAGAAGTTGGTTTAACAATTACATTCCTCCGACCAACCAAATTGTTCACAAATGCAGACAGTTTTTTATAATCACCACCACATGAATCAACTTTATTTTGATAATACTTAGCCTTTTGGGCTTTTACAGTGTGAACGACTGCTCTTCTCGCAAAAACATAACGCAAACGAGTTACTTCGGTCCACTGCAAGCGCCACTCACGTTCTGCCCTTCTACGTTGTCTACGCAAAGAAATAATGGATGGACCATACCACAGAGAATTATCACGTACAGTGATTGTTTTTACTACCTCAGGACAATAATGGTCAAAAATTGACCTGAGCTCGTTATTGTAAATATCAACCAATTCACCAGAAGAAAGACTTGAAGAATCGATGGAGTTTAAACGTTGATCAATTTCAAAACACATCAACTGGCGGTCAACATTGTTGTAATTTCTGAACCTGATGACCTTTTTATATGAAGGGGATTTCGGGACATCAAAACTAAGAATGATCAGAGCATGATCAGAGATGAGGGGGTCAAATGAGTCAACCTCCACATCTGATACGCGCCTGCAACCAACAGGGGACAAGATCAAGTCAAGGACATGTCCTGAGACATGAGTTGGATTACTCACATGATTGAAAAAATTGTCTGGGTGATCAACTCAAGGAATTCTGAAGAAAATGGTTTTGACTCTGGACTATCAACCCAATAATTGAAATCACCACAAACAAGAAGTCCTCCAGGTTTAAGAGAAAACCTTTCAAGAAACTGCCCAAACTCCTCCATAAAACCTTGATCTCTGCCCGGATGACCTGGTCGATAGACAATTGCAATTCTAATGATATTCTGATGGAAATTTATTAATACTTCCACAAATTCAAATGAAGATGGGGTCAGGTCTGAGTCAATGAGAGAAACGTTTGCAAGTGCTGCCGAGTAGATGAGTGCTACGCCTCCTCCCGGATAGTCAGCAGCAGGCCTGGGAATACTAATAATAGAATGTGTCTTAGGCAAAGCATTACGAATAATATCGATATCAGACTCATACAACCAGGTTTCAGTCAAGCACAATATGTCAAGCTCGTGCTGATTTAGGGTTTCATTAATATAGTCTATCTTATTACGGATGGAACGAATATTTAAAAGACCCATCCTTAACTGGTTCAAGAGGGACGTAGTCAGTTTTTTGAATGGTCAAAATTGGTGTTTTCAATCAATCTATTCCTATGAGAAATCATAATTGGACATTCTCTACTTGATGCAAAATGGGCAACCGCCTGTGACTTTGAATTAGCATCTTGATGTCTTAAAGATTAGCAGTTGATGCATTTGGGAGAGTTTCTGTTACTACAGTCCTTAGATTTATGGGCTCCAGCACAAAAGACACATTTAGGTTCATCACTTTTCCTAGAACATCTCTCAAATGTATGACCAAAGCCTTGACAGTGATGACACTGCGTAACCCAGAATCTATCGAAAGCGTGGCATCTTGTAAGATCCACAGAGATGTAATTGCCCTGTTCTACAATGGAGGATCTCACCTCTGGCGACATCTTCAAGCCAGCAGTTTTGGTGTCATTCCTTGTCTTTGTGAAGAGAAGAAACTTCTGACGCACGCCACCAAGTTAAAGATAATTATGACCTTTATTATGTCTCTAAGGGCCATAAAATGTCCAGGTATGAGGGGGTAGCGCCCATATGTAATTATTCCCATAAGATTATGTATTCCTAGTACGTGAATTCTCAGTGCGCGAGCTCGTGCACCGCCCAATCTCTCGCGCACTATGCGAGCCCACTGTATATAATGAGTTTGTTGTCTGGCATACGTTGCTTATGCTGACTAATAATTCTCACAGTTTGCTGAAATCAACATACTTCAAGTTACATTTTATATATTTTAACCAGGGTCACGAAACTCAAGTTGTAGGGTGTCCACCACTACTGGAATATACTGTGTATCTGTATCAGTAGACTGTCTGATAAGTTTTCTACTGTTTAACTCTACTGAAAATTTAACATAGGCCTTGGTTACGGTTCGTTCGCAGTCCATTGCTGCTTGTGTTGGAATATTATAAAGTATATAACGCTATGTCGAAAACATTGTTCTGTCGGATATTGTTGGAATCAATGCAACCTAGGCTATATTACACACTTTATTATACAGCCCATCTATTTTAGAATGATAATAATGGAATGTCAGTAATATAGGCTGTGGACTAGAATGGTTGGGAAAGAGGATACGAATGAGCTTAGGTTCATTTTTTCTCTAACGTTTCCCCTGTGTGTAGTAAGAATCATAAGAGAAATAAATAACCTAGGGGATTTCCTATTTTTCCCTCCTACTCATTCTAATCCATTTGGCAAATGAATTAGTTATAACCGTAGACTATCTTTTAAACTTCCATATCGTCAATTCCTTATGAAAAAGATGAATGATACGTTAGGTAAATCGTATGTTAACTTCCTCTATAAAAATAAATTCATAACATAGTCTAGGTTTTACATATTTTATATATTCTTTTTCATCTGGAAAGACAAATAATGTTGATTGTTATACTTTTATGAAAGAGTTATTACCAAGCAATACTGCAATAGTCAGGACGCAGCCTTGTTTATGTAATTATTGTAATCTATACTAATGCAAATCAGATGTCAGCGACACATTACATATCGTATTTAGCTTTCACTACTGTAAATAAAAGTTGCTGTATTAGTCTTATTTTTTGCACAGTTCCCATTATAGTACTATTAGCTTCACCACGCAGATTTATCTCCATCCTTTATAATTACCTTATTACCAAAGGCTAAATTGTTAATTATAACATATGATGGTATAATACCTTGCTATTTTACATCAATTTGAAAAAAAAATGCCATAAAAAAAAACTTCCGTACAGTAACTGGAGAAACTAATAGGTACGACTATGTACTGTATTATATTGCTGTTTTATTTGAAAATAATGAAATATATATATATGACATAAGCACAAATCACCGAAATGAAAAAAATGCCTAACTGAAGTAACCGATTATGCGACTGGATTTTTTTTTTTTTTTTTAAGTATTCACAAAAACTTCGTTCCTCCAACACACATGAGTCGCCAAAACCAGCATTTTGACTGGCAAATTTAAAAGCATCCAACATTTAACCAACTTAGAGTAAATAATTCTCCTATTGGGTTGCGAGGCTCCATAGCTCCTTATTGTTAGCGATTCATTTGGCATATTCTACTTTTACATCCTCTTGTCTGATACCTATAGTGTTATATATTCAACATCGTTTGCATCAGTGTCAGCCGAGGATACTGAGGTGTAATGTGAAGAATAAATCGCTAAAGAAAGGGTGCTACGACAGCTTATACAGCCACTTAGAATGCGACCTTTGGCTAACCTGGGTTCGTTCAGCCTGATTGGATGCCTTTTTTACTCTAACTTGGCTTTGATTTCCATTCTCGTGCACGTTAATTCACTTTAGATCAATAGAACGAGTGGATAATGCTATGGGACTCCATCCTTTCCATAGCTCTTCTTCCTGACTAGCATCATACCCAAGTGTGGCTCTTCCAACTCAGCACTGAAGGTGAAGAGATGGCAGCTGAAGGTCAGGATGGCGTAATATTAGCTTAGTAAACCATGAGACGACTTTAGACCGTTCCAAGCCTGACTTTTACGTTTGGCTCAGGTATTTGTTTGAATTTTATTTATATATTTATTTATTGCTTTTCTTAATTTTTCTGTTATCATCATTATAATCGTCTTCGACATTATTATTAATAATAATAATATTATTATTATTATTATTATTATTATTACTAATATTATTATTATCATCATGTTCCTGATTAGCAAAATCCCGATGGGAGCTTAATCACATTGTCCTTCACTAGGGTTGTTTGTTACATCTCGTAATCACTGTAATATTGTCTGACTGCTGCATAAGTAAGACATCCACTCAATAAGAGAGAGGGGGAGAGAGAGAGAGAGAGAGAGAGAGAGAGAGAGAGAGAGAGAGATAGGAGCAATAAAATAAAGAACAGAGGGGGAAAAAAAGAATAGAAAACAGAGGTAACATAAAAGGAGAGGAGACAACGAGAAAAGGATGGGAAGGGAAAAGCGAGGAAAAGTCGAGCAACTAGACAGAGAGACAGAAGCAAGGAGGGGCAGGCTGACACACCCAGATCAAGACAGACATAGATAAAGACAGGCAGGCAGAGACACAGACAGACAAATGCACAGAGAGAGAGAAAGACAAACAGAAAGAGGCGTAAAGACAAACAGGCAGACGGAAAGAGACAAAAAGGCGGAGACAAATACAGACACAGACAGATAGTAAGAAATAGACAGACCTAGATACAAAGACGGACGTACAGATGCACAAACGGACAGACAGACAGACACAAGGACATAGATATACAGGCAAACAGCTAGATGCTGATACAGACGGACAGGCAATGATGTAGTCACAGGGAGAGGGGCATATTGTTAAACATCTTGAATCCAACAACTTAATTAGTGACAGACAATACGGTTTTCGCCACGAAAGATCCACCATTGACATACTCAATCTCTTAACTCATACCATCCATCAATCTATTGATCTCTTTGGAGAAACTCATGCAGTAGCTCTAGACATCTCTAAAGCTTTCGACAGAGTATGGCACCGTTCCCTGCTGTTCAAACTCCCTTGCTATGGACTAACGTCTTTTGTTCATTTGATTTCTTCTTATCTTAGTGACAGGAAAATAAGAGTAAAAGTAGATGATGTATATTCGAATTTCCACTCAATTAATGCCGGCGTGCTGCAGGGCTCAGTTCTGGCGCCAACCCTGTTTCTGGTTCATATTAATGATCTCTTATCTGTCACTCACAATCCCATTCACTCATATGCAGATGACTCAACACTACATAGTTCATTCACACTCAGACATCCATTTACAAAGTCTAATATCTCTACCTCTCAACTCAGTACAGCCATCTCCATAAATCAAGATCTATCTACAATCAGTGAATGGGGACAAAACAACCTTGTCTCTTTTAATGCTAGTAAAACTAAATATATACAGTTTACTAATAGACAGATATTGCCAGATTCGTACATTACCTTCAGTGCTACTAATATTCCCATCTCCAAAAGTATTGAAATTCTTGGTGTCTCACTTAACAGTGCCCTCAGCTGGACCTCTCATGTCAGATCACTTGCTAAAACCGCCTCAAAGAAACTTGGATTATTGTACAGAGTCCGTAACTTCTTCGCCGATGAGCAGTTAGCTATAATTTATAAGAGTCATGTGCGCTCTCAGCTTGAATATTGCTCACCCTTGTGGAATGGTTGTGGAGAGGTTGCATTAAGACAACTAGACAAAATTCAGAATAAAGCTATTAGAATCATTAACAATCCTGCCATTACATATAAACTACCTCCCCTGCAAGTAAGAAGGAATGTTGCCTCCCTTGCATTTTTTTACAGATATTTTTTTGGAAAATGCTCAGACGAAGTTGCGTCCATGGTGCCACCTCTCTATGCCTTCCCTCGTGCTACACGGGCATCTGGTAGCGCTCATGACTGGAATGTCACTCAACCATATTGCAGAACTTCTGCCTATCAGAATTCTTTCATTCCCCGAACTGCATCTCTCTGGAACTCGCTTCCCCAGAGTTGTTTTCCTCCAAATTTCAACCCACAACTGTTCAAGCCTAATTGTTACAGATATTTTATGAACAGAGGACACCAGTAATCTGGTGTATGGATTATTTTTTTTTTACCCATTTGTTTTTCCTTCCTCCGTTCTGTTATTAATTAAAAAAAAAAAAGAGAAAAAAAAAGGCAGACGCATCACACACACACACACACACACACACACACACACACACACACACACACACACACACACACACACACACACACACACTGATCTAGACATCCAGACAGACAAGGATGAAGGTACATGCAGATATGATTAAACAGACGTACACCAACAATAACACAAAAACACATGCAGACACAGAGAGACAGACACAGACAGGCAGACAGATAAAGGCACAGACAGAGAACCACACATGCAGACAAAGGCAGCAAGACGTAGATAAAGACACAGATAGACAGACAGACAAAGATACTGATAAAAATAGAGAGACAAAGATTCAGACTTAAACGATGACACGTACTGACACTGAGACAAAGATGTAAACACAGACAGACAAACAGAGACAATAACAGAGAGAGACAAAGATGCAGACATACATGAAGAAAGAGAGAGATAGGCACAGACACTGACAGAGACAATAACAGATACAGATTCACGCTAACAGAAACAGGTTGGGTAAACAGACAGACAGACAAATATATGGCCCCAAAAGACAAACACAAATACATATACAGACAGAGTGACAGACATAGATGCAGACACACACACTGACGCAGGCACAAATACACAGACTGACAGACATAGATGCAGACACACACACACTGACGCAGGCACAAATACACAGACTGACAGGCACACAGACAAGACACAGAGACAGAGATACAAACACTGACAGTTGGACATACAAATGATGACAAAGAGAGTGACACATATAGACAAATAAACGGAGATATAAAGACACATTAAGAAAGAGAAACATGGGAGTGAAAAGAACACACAGGAAAATGAGAGAAAAAGAACAATGGATGAGAGAGAGAGAGAGAGAGAGAGAGAGAGAGAGAGAGAGAGAGAGAGAGAGAGAGAGAGAGAGAGACAGACAGACAGACAGACAGACAGATAGACAGACAGACAGACAGAGAGAAATAAAAGATGAGTAGGAAATGGAGAAGATAGCAAAAACATCCAAATAATGTGAGGGGAGAGAGAGAGAGAGAGAGAGAGAGAGAGAGAGAGAGAGAGAGAGAGAGTAAAGAGAGGGGGAAGCAGAGTGGGAGACTGACAAGGGGAAGAGGGGAGAGGATTTGCTGGACAAGAAAGTGGATTTAGGACAGAGAGAGAGAGAGAGAGAGAGAGAGAGAGAAAGAGAGAGAGAGAATCACATGTCACAGGGCAAAGAGATCGTACAGTTCTCTGTAAGGGGTCCGGAAATATTATTTAAGATTTACTACCTGGTTACCGATTCATAATAATAATAATAATAATAATAATAATAATAATAATAATAACAACAACAACAATGATAATAATAATAATAATAATAATAATAATAATAAAAATAATAATAATAATAATAATATCAATAATAATAGCTGGAGGCCCCTCCAGTCGGTGAATCCCACCAGCCGCGAGTCAATACATACAGTATCTGGCGCTGCTCGGAATATGACCTTGACCTTGACCTACTGTTGCCAATCTCGAACTCGCAGGAGATTTTCATCCCTACTACACACCAGTAAAATATTGTGATGATATCTTGAGCGCTTCTGAAGTTATCATGGTAACAGACACACAGACCTTGACCTACTTTCAGCAGTTCCAACTCGTGATCGATTTTCTCCCTGCTGCACGCATGTAAAATTTTGTGATGACAGTTTGATCGGTTGCGAGGTTATCGTGCTGACAGACACAGACGCAGACAGACAAACTGAAAGCAATACCAGCTTCGCTATCGCGGCTGGTAATGATGCTGATGAGAGAGAGAGAGAGAGAGAGAGAGAGAGAGAGAGAGAGAGAGAGAGAGAGAGAGAGAGAGAGAGAGATTCTATTATTTCACTACCTCATTATTCATCCCTTCAATATTCTCCATTCAAAAGCCAGATATATCCAAGGCAACTTAGGTTTTCCTTATTCAGTCGCTCTACAGCTAATTAATTCATCTTTGGTAATATTCTTATGTATTATTTTAGCTAACACGAGCTAGCTGACTTTACAGCTAGGAGTAAACCGCGGCCATACCAAATGCTTGCTAGTGCGGGCGGAAGTACTGCATTACTGTAATCCATAGAGGTCTTTGCCCTCACCCGTCCGTTTGTAGTGAGGGTAATTGTATAGGTGAAAGTGTTGCTAAGTTGCCCGGCATCTGCCCGCGCCAATACTTCTTGCAGAGGGACGTGGCCTTCGTAGTGGGTGACTGAGAGCGTAGTATTGTTACTATTAATCTTTCCTTGGTCGGAACAACTCTTGTATTCTGCAGTACGTCAGCTAACGAGTGGGATTTTATGAAGCTGTGAGTGAGTCGTAGGAGCGTGAGAAAGTTAACCCCATAGAGCAGTAAACTCTCTCTCTCTCTCTCTCTCTCTCTCTCTCTGCTACCACCGGACTTTGATATGGCGTGTAAATCGTTTCTTACCCTATCACGGTGAGAGGTATGCATACGAGTAGTGTTATGAAATCCTTTGGTGATGACGATAGATCATTATTTCTGTGTTCAGAACAATTTCACTTAAGCTTGCCATCTCTCCGTCTTAAATGCCCAGTTGTAACCATTGAATAGCACTTGAATATGATGCTGTTCACGAAGAAATAATGTGGAAAATATGCTGAGCCGTAGCACTGTCTTTTTCTATCAACAAATGAATGAAAATCTGGGCCAACTTAGGCTAAAAGAACTACAGTAGATTATTTGAAACTGGTCATCGCAGTGGAGAGGTAAATTTCATAAACCCAAGAACATCTTTTAAGATTTAGTTTATCGTCTTGAATTCGGTGTCTTTTTCGTTTTCTTCCTGCCATTCTCGGAGATTTCATTCAGCTTCAGTGGCCCTTTGGAACTAGAGGGGTTAAATATGGCATCAGTAAATCCCTTCAGTACGAAAGGCTTTTCCTAAGATTGTTAAAATTGCCTGTCAGCATCAAGACTTAACCATCAATTACGTCAGCCAGATTCAGAGTTTTAAAATTCAATACATTCGCTATTTGCCGACGGTTTTTGTTCAGGATAGGGGAAATTTCGAACTAGAGAGCTTCGATACTGTCTTCTTCAGTTATTCAGTACGATATATCTTTTTTTTAAATTTAACTGAATTCGTCAGGAAGTAGGAAAGTTATTATCATCATCATCACTCCATTCTTCCTATATGTAGGGCACAATCGGGTCTATAAAGGAAGGATGAAGGAATACATGATACACAGAGAAATGATAATCAAAATATCCAATGAAACAGCCCGTGCGAAGGAAAAAGTCAGTTAAAAAGTACGGTACTCTAAGGAGGCAGTTCAATAACTACGGTTAATTCATCACAATACTAAGACAATGCAAATTATGTGTAATACAATAACTTCAACCGTGGAAGTTATTATTGCCCTCTTCCTGCTCCCAGATGATTATATACAGCATAACCTCTTCAGTCCTTGGACATATGTTTTTATACTTTTTTGTTGCTCCTGGAAGTTTTCATTTATATTAAGAGACTGCCGTGGTAGTGAGGAAATTAATGAAAGTTTATATCTATTTACGTTCGAAAAGTCTCTCCATACTGAACCCAGTTGGTTTAGACATACCAGGAGTGAGATGAAAGACACGTCATTTTTGCTGGAGAGAGAGAGAGAGAGAGAGAGAGAGAGAGAGAGAGAGAGAGAGAGAGAGAGAGGAGGGGGATAAAAAGAAGGCTACGGGAACTGAAGAGTTTTAGATACACAATTCATTCATCTCTTCCCATTTACGGTGATAATTTATATCGGAAAAAAGATCACCTGAAAGCAAAAAGGAAAAAAAATAAAACAATGTACAAATGCATCTTGGAACTTAAGACAAAAGTTACATGATCTATAAAAAAATATACATGTAATAGATTGAAGAATGCCGATAAACAAGACAACATCGACCAAGTTTAGCAAGGCGCCACCCTAGTTTGATTGCAAAAAGATCTGAAGTGGATTAGAGAGAGAGAGAGAGAGAGAGAGAGAGAGAGAGAGAGAGAGAGAGAGAGAGAGAGAGAGAGAGAGAGAGAGATCTACTGCTGAATGTGCTGTTCGGTTCTTCACGTCCCCCCCTCTCTCTCTCTATCGTTAAAAAAAAAAATCACATAAAATCAAGTTTTATGTGTGATATAAGTATCTTTGCAACTCTCTCTCTTCCTCTCTCTCTCTGCTTGCGTGACCTCTATTTGTTGGTGTCTGTTCTTTCTTCTTTTTGTCCCACGCCAACGACCAGACAATGATGGAAGCAACGAGGCTCAAAACTCACTTGTAATCCATCAGAGTCATTTTTGCTGCAGAGAGAGAGAGAGAGAGAGAGAGAGAGAGATTTCTTTACTCCCCATTATTCACGTTCAGCAATATTCATTATGGTTCCACACCATAATATGTACATCTACTGTATTTGCTCGATTCCTCCTCCTCTTCCTCCTCCTCCTCCTCCTTTTCCTCTTCCTCTTCTTCTTCTTCTTCTTCTTCTCCCTCTTCTTCGTTTTCATTGTCGTCATCGTCGTCGTCGTCGTCTTCTTTGTTTCCTTTTCTTTCTTTTTTCCAACTAATTTTCAGTTTAGTGCTATTTTATAATTTCTCCTGCATTGAAACTTGTTACAAATTTTTCCTCAACAGGTGTCCCTACGCATCTCTTTCGTTTTTTTTATTATTATTTTTGTTATTTTACTTAAGTATTTTAAAGGGATAAGGATCAAAGCTTATTCCATGAAAACACATACTTTAATATCCAATATTCACCATCTGTGTTTATTATCTCTTTCAACTATTATCTCACTACATTAATCATCAGGGCAATTTGCGCAGATGTACCTCAGTGTATTGTAGATATGTGGAGACCATCCTTCATTCCCTTGTCAGTGTTGGTTCTCTTTATTTATCTATAGGTTCTGTGCTGCCATACTCATGTTCTTTAACACTCACCTGCCTCATTCTTGCCACCGTAAAGCCTCACACCTCCAACATTAACCACTTGAAACCATGAAATATTATTCTATATATTATTTAGCAGTCCCTTGACGATTTTAAGAACTTTACGGCTTTGAGAGTTCACAATATTAGATAATAATAACATTTATTTACCACATCAACGCCTTAGGCTGAAAAAAAAATAAGTAATTGTACCAAAATTAGCTATACATTCAAGGATGCGAACGTAAGGGTATACATGCTCTCTCTCTCAAAAAAAAATAAAAATAAAATAAATAAATAAATAACATAAAATAAAATAAAATAAAAAATAAATTAATAAAATAAAATAAAATCAGAGAATATTCCCCCACCCCACCTTGTAAAAGTTGGTGAACACTACGGATGTGTGTTGCCGCATTTCACTATAATTTGAATGGCTCAACATGTGACCCCGTAAAACCCATTCCAAGGGCAATATCAGAGAGAGAGAGAGAGAGAGAGAGAGAGAGAGAATCATAACACGTGTCCATTCTCAAAGGGTTAATTTGGTTAAACATTATGATCCTATTTCAGCTTCCTTATTCAGTCTGATCATTAAATATGTAACAATAATTGGCCAACTGCTTAATAATTCACTACAGTTATAACTATAATCAGAGAGTATAATAACTCTGTAATTAAAAAACAAGGCCTATAGTAAGTGAACCACAGTTAATTTTAAATCTATCTATCTATTGCCAGACACCTCAATCCCGTTTGGGGTGGCTACAAACAAATCGCCTCCAAGTCGCCCTGTCCCCCGCCATTTCACTGCCCTGCTCCCAACTCACACACCCCTCTCTCATATACCTCTCCACCTCATCCCTCCATCTCATCCTCGGCCTCCCCCTCCCTCTTCCCCCCTCCACCTCACTCACATACACTCTCTTCGGCAGTCTTTCACCCTCCATCCTCTCCACATGGCCAAACCACCTCAGTGTGTTCCTCATAACGCTTCCTATCACATCCACATCCACACCACAACGCTCCTTTATATCCTCATTCGTCATCCTGTCTCTCCACGTGACTCCACAGGCTCCTCTTAAATAACTCATTTCCACTGCTCTCACTCTTGACTTGTGTCCTTCCAACAATGTCCAAGCTTCACTTCCGTACGTTAGAGTTGGTATCACAATACTGTCATGTAGTAACTTTTTCACTTCCATGCTCACTTCCCTGTTTCTTATCACTGCTTTCAAGGAACCAGCAACCTTTCTTCCCTGCTGTTCCCTTTCCAGCACTTCACCCTCCAAACCTCCATCCTTACTCATCACACTACCCAAATACTTAAACGTACTCACATTTTCCAATTCCTCACCATCTAACCCCGTTGCACATTCACTAACTTCACCTCTCTCAAAGACCATCACTTTACTCTTCCCTACATTCACCTTTAGGTTCCGTTTCTTACACACTCTCTCAAACTCATCCACCAAGCCTTGCAGCTCCACTTCGTCTTCACTCAACAACACAGTATCATCTGCAAACAACAGTACAGGGAGTTTCCAAACACTATCCTATCTGACCAGGGCCACTCCAACATCCACTACCCTACCTTGTACCTCTTTTATTACCCCATCCATGTACAGATTGAACAACCATGGAGACATGACACATCCCTGTTTCAAACCAACTTTCAAAGAGAAAAATTCACCATCCACACGCACTGCAGCCTTCGCACCATCGTACATACTCTTCACAGCATTCAACAACTTCCCATCTACTCCATATATTCTTAACCCTTTCCACAATCCTTGTCTATCCACCCTGTCATATGCTTTCTCCAAATCCATGAAAGCCGCATACAACTTCTTTCCCTTCTCTAGAAACTTTTCCACTAAAGATCTAAGAATGAATATCTGATCTACACAACCTCTTCCCTTCCTAAAGCCTCCCTGTTCTTCTCCAACTAATTTCTCTGTTTTTTCTCTAACTCTGTCTATAAGTATCCTACCATATACTTTTCCTATTATACTAAGAAGACAAATGCCCCTATGATTACCACACACTTCTTTTTCCCCTTTTCCTTTGTACAAGGGAATAATTATACTTGACTTCCAATCCTCCGGGACTCTACCTTCCTCCCAGGCCAATATGCACATCTTCCACATCCATTCTACTATTATCTCTCCCCCATGCTTCGGCATTTCACCGCACACTCCATCAATTCCTGGGGCTTTCCCCAATTTAACTTTCTTCATTGCTTCCACAACTTCTATCCTACTGATTTCTTCCTGTCTTCTCACCTCCCTCCTTCTCCCAGCCATTCCCCAGCCACTTATACTCGCATTACTTCCATCCTGTATGTTCAACAATTCCTTAAAGTGTTCTCTCCATCTGCTCACTTTTTCTCCTTTCTCCACTAGTAATCTACCATTTTTATCTTTCACTCCCCTGCTAACTTCACTTCCACCCTGTCTTACTCTTTTCACTTCTCTCCAGAACATTTTCTTACAGTCCCTCCACTTTACACTCAAATTCCTTCCAAATTCCTCATCCACTCTCTTCTTACTCTCTCTTACTAATCTTTTCACCTCTCTCTTCCTTTCCACATATAACTCTCTCTTCCGCCTCTCAACTTCTTCCACGCCCCTATTTCTCACCCATTCATTGTATGCTTTCTTCTTTTGTGCCACAGCCTGTTTCACCTCTTCAATCCACCACGCTGTTCCTTGCACCCCCCTCCGCCTTCTCTTCCTTCCACACACCACATCACATGCTGCACATATTTCTTCTGTAAATATCTTACACACACCTTCCACGTCTCCCATCTGCTCCAATTCATATTTGCCCAATCGTTCCTCCACTTCTCTCTTATACTCTGCCTTTTTCTCATCCTCTTGTAACCTTTCCACTCTCCTTGCAACTACTCCTTCCTCTCGTCTTTCCCTTCTTCTATTCCTCGATCTCACTTGCATCCTAATTCTGGCCACCACCAAGTAGTGGTCAGAAAGTCTACTCCCCCAACCTCTATACACTCTTGCATCCTTTACACATCTTCGCATCCTTTCATCCACACACACATAATCAATCATTGCCCTCCTTTCATTCAGTTCACCACCCACCCTTCTCATCACTCGCCATGTATACCTGTGGATCATTTTATGCCTGAAGAGGGTATTGGCTATCACCAACCCCCTCCCAGCACAAATGTCCACTAACGCACTCCCATTCTCATCTATCTCGGCAGGCACACCCCACTCACCAACTATTCCATCCACCTTCACATTACCAACTTTACCATTCACATCACCAATCAAAAACACTCTCTCATTCCTTCCAAACTTTTCCATGCACACTTCCACATTTGTCCAGAACTCTTCTCTCACTCTTCTAGCACGATCTTGCGTTGGCGCATACACACACACAATCGCCCACATTTGTATTCCAACTTTCAACTTTACCCACACAATCCTTGACCCAACTGATCCATACTGTCTTATGCTCTTCTTCCATCTTTTACTCACAACTATACACACTCCTTCCTTTGCCCTCTCATTCTCATCTACTCCTGCACATATACCCCATCCATACTCCCATTCTCTCACACTTTCTCCTCTCCATTTTGTTTCAGTTATTCCACATACATCCACTTTCGCACCCTCAAGCACCTGGACAATCTCTCTCTCTTTCACCTCATCATTCGCTCCTCTTACATTCCATGTACTCATTACCAAGTCCTTTGTCCGGTCCTGGGTCGTCATCATTTGGTCAGTCCTTGTCCGAGGCTTCTTGTTTGTTTTTTTAGTTAGTTGTTTTCCGGGGAGGGGCACTAATCCTCCGCCAACCCTTTCAGTCGCCTTTTACGACAAGCAGGGATACTGGGGGAGTATTCTTGAAAAAAAAACCCTACCGCCAGGGGGTAGGGGGGTAATTTTAATAATATCTGAAAAGAGAAGGAAAATATATTGAACGGCAACATCTGATTCGTTATATGATAAAAGAAAATGATATATTAATTCCCGATGCATTATATTCAATTATTTACAAAACAAGGAATTTTTATCGATAAACTTTACCAATCAGATTGTAATAGGCACTTTACTTTAAAATTTATTTTTAACTTTTCGGGACAGACGCTAAAGTAACGCTCAGGCGATTGACCCGTATTCTCGTGGGATAAAACACCCTAACACCTCCTCCTAAGCGATTTAGTTTGATTATTACATCTAACCACCCTCTTGTGTGTTGTTTAGGTCATTGTATTATCACTGTACTCTGCTTAAATGACGTGTAGAATTGTACCGACCAGCCGTATTAAAAATATAAATCACCAAAGAAAACGTTTTAGTTAGCCTCCTTACCAGACGAGAATAGAGGTCACTATAACTCCACTTAAATAGATATATAGATAGATAGATAGATAAATAAATAAATAAATGGCCTGGAGTCAACTCCAAGAGATCACTTTATCACAACCATGAGTGCATAATAGTGAACGTATTGCCACTCTCAGGATCTGTCCTCACTTCCAGGTAAATGAAATATATATGTCGTCAAGTGAAAGGAAATACAGTGCTAGAGTTATCTTGAACATGAGAGGGCTAAGTTTTCTAGTTATTGTGAAAACTAATCGATCTAGCCTGAAGACGAATGCTGCTGCTGCTTGTGATGATGGTGATGACGACGTTGATGGTGATTTTGATGCTAATGATAATGATAATGATGATGGTGATGAAGATGATGATGATGATGATGATGATATTGTTTATGATGATGATGGTGGTGATGGTGATGATGATGATAATGATGATGATGTGGATAATGATGATGATGATTATGATTACGATGATGATGACAACGATGATGATGATAATGATGGAGAGTTTAGCAACCATCTTGCTCCGCAAGATGTTTGTGCACAGAGAATAATTATGCTATCTTAGGGAGAAGAAAACGTTTTTGTCGTAACTTCTTCAACAAAACACTGTAATATTCACCCTTCTGATGCGTGGAGCAGCTCTCACATGAACAGAATATTCCAAATTAACGAGAACAAAGGAAGAAAGTACCCAGCACGGAAATTTGGTTAACCAGTCCATTCTCTGAGGCAAAATAAGTCTCCTTTGAACCATCATCAGTTGGCGCATACACCATCAAATATTACCATTTGGGTATAACGCCGAGCCGTCTGTGGTGAAATATGCTGAGGCTATTCCTTTTAAGAATCGTGTAATGGTAGGCTACAACAACAACAACAACAACAACTACTACTACTATTACTACTGCCACTACTACTACTATCGAGTGTGTGTGTGTGTGTGTGTGTGTGTGTGTGTGTGTGTGTGTGTGTGTGTGTGTGTGTGTGTGTGTGTGTGTGTGTGTGTGTGTGTGTGTGTGTGTGTGTGTGACAGCGGTGGTTCACGTAGGCTATATGGTAAGTGAAGGCTATTTAAACCAGATTATTACAATGACGCATTTTACATTATTTATTTATTTATTTACATTTGCTTTCTTGCAATATTTTTCAGTTTGAGGGAGACTCTTTAAACAGGAGAGGTTTGATATAGATTTCACCAACCCATTCACTGCTACGACAGTCTCTGAAACTGAGTGAAATTGACAGGCGATGGCATGAATGAAATATAAATTCCCTTCTCTTGTTTCAATAGTTCATGATATTTAAGTGCTCTTGGTCACAACTGGACACTGATCTCGATTTGAATGTGTGGTGTGTGTGTGTGTGTGTGTGTGTGTGTGTGTGTGTGTGTGTTTTATTTAGACATTAATTAACAGAGTCATTGAAGGTAGTATGTTCACTATAGTAGTAATATACCAGCATGAATGAGACAGCCAAAACATATTTCTTTGTAGATGGTCTGGCATTAGTGCATCAGCTTAATTAGGCAAACTCACTCCTTTGTCAACTTGCACCACTTTTTGCTGGAAGTTTCCTCCTGTTCAGTCCATCCTGAAGATGAGTGACCTTCCCTGACCCCTCTGTGTCCCGGTTGCTTAAATCTCGTGTTTCCTTTGAGTCTGTCTTAAGTAGGAAGGTTCTCAAGCATATTTTCCTCCTCAGTTTTCTTCTGCAAGTCAGTACCGAGTATGGGCTTTGTCAGGGACACACCACTGGCGATTGTTTCACATTTCCTTCCTGTCGGAGCTTTGATGTAATCTTTGCCATTGATCTTGGCATCTCGACTGTATTTTGACGGAGTTAGGCACGATTATTTAATTTCCAAACTACCCTTTTACCTATTCTGTCCTGTCCGCTCCCTCATCTACGAGTATTGTATACTATACAATAGCTGCTACTGGAGATAGTCATCGATCTTATAAGGATATCAATAACGTTGTTCTTTAGGGTTTTGTTCTTTCACCAGCTCTCTTCCTACTAGTCACCAATGACCCTCTGCGATGCACATCTTGGCCTATCCATTCGTATGCTAATAATACCACCTCTCACTCTTCCACCCTCCTCTTACACCATCCATCACAGGAGTCACGTCAACGATCATGGTACAAGGCTACGGTTTCTGACCTCTCTTTTCGTCAAGATTGATGCAAAAGAATCCTTGTCATTTCCAACCCAAAAAAAAAAAAAAAAAAAAAAAAAAAAAAAGTTTTACCATCATTCAAGTCAGCAAGATCTTTCAAATGAATATCCTTTAATATCTGACAACAGCCAATTCATTTCCTTTTCGTATCTCAATATTCTTAGCATTCCCTTCTCTCGGAATCTGTCATGGAAAAATCTTATTAATTCGCTTGCAAAATCTGCTTCCCTGGTATCGAATGTTGGGAACTCACTCCATGCCTTCTTTAACCCAGTGAAGTTTCAAACTTTACACAGGCCTTTCTACCCCTATATGGGGTATAGATCGCATGTCAATGAGCCAGTTCTTTATTTGCATGGAAGTACAGACAAATATACAAATATAGCTTACAGAAGATAGAGTGATTTAAAGGGTTCTTGCCTCGATAATTTCCATCCTTTTGTTGTTCTTATTGACTCCTTTCAACCTCCCTCCCTCCCTCCCTCTCTCTCTCTCTCTCTCTCTCTCTCCACAGTATACTGTCCCTGTCCCTCAGATAGAGGTTTGTCACTGGTCCTTCCTCTGCAGAGCTGTACGCTTCCATCCCTCTCCTATTATAATGAGGTTGCAGCAACTGACTACCGACCCATGATCACCTCTTTCCTATCCCACTTAGCTCTAATGCAAGAGCTGACCGATACTCTGAGTCCTTCACATACGTACAGTAGATGGTCAACTCTGCATCTGTCTTCCTCCGTCTGCATTTTATCGGACTGTGACCTATTATTGTTATTATTATTATTATTATTATAATTATTATTTTATTCAGTGTGTTCATATATCTCAGTATGATAAGATTTTTTTTTGTTTCTATTTCGTTTAATTTTTCCCGAAAGGACAACCTTTTCAGACTTCCAGCCTTTGTCTCTTTCTATTTTGCAAAACAATGCAAGGATCCAGATCATTCAACTGAATAAAATCGTATGCTATTTTCAGGAATACATCACTAGAATTGCTCGTTCATGAGAGGGCTAATAGGACCACCATTAGCATTATCAGGCTCCCATGACTCACTCTCAGCGGAATAAACTCGTCTGACGTTAGTCGGATTAAAGTACGAGAAGACAGAGCAATGGCGAGATTTGTAGTGACAGCATTAAAGGTGATAAACTCTCTTATGGTCAAAATATCTCCAGTGTCTCATTCCAGCTAACACCAGACGATTTTCCTAAGCTGAGTGTCATAGGAGGCTGAGAGTGTTAATACCTTACACTCACCTCCTACCCTTGGATCGTGAACCATCAGTCACCCTTGGTAAAAGTGCCCTGCTCTCTAATCTTCCTCCCACACATATCTTTTTCTTCCTGTTGTGTTTCTTTCTTGTCCAGTCACTTGTTTCTTTGTCCTTGAGCATCTCTCTCTCTCTCTCTCTCTCTCTCTCTCTCTCTCTCTCTCTCTCTCTCTCTCTCACCTTGTTTTATTTCTTCAGTACTTCCTTTCTTTACTCTTTTCATCCTTTCGCTGTCGTCGCTTTATAATTCTTCTCTTTTCCTTCTCTCCCTCCCCACTCCCCCCACACTTCCCTGTCTGTCACTGCACCTGTGCCCTTGAAAAGAGAGTGCTATCTCTTTATCAGTGCGCGCGCGCGCGCGTGTGTGTGTGTGTGTGTGTGTGTGTGTGTGTGTGTGTGTGTGTGTGTGTGTGTGTGTGTGTGTGTGTGTGTGTGTGTGTGTGCTTTAGATATTTTTATCCGATTATAGACAAACTTACCGAAAGAGATAAGGGTCAGACAGTGAGAACCTTAATTACCCGCCTGGGACGGGCGGGGACGGGTAATTTAGTTTCTCACCGTTTGACACTAATTATTGTTTTCACTCGGGTTGTGTGTTTTTTTGTTTGTCTGTCTGTCCGTTAACAACTTTATTGGAAAACTACTGGTGCGATTTTGACAAAAATTACAGGGATGATGGGCTATAACATTTTTTTTTTTTTTCGTTCATATTCCAATCCTGCATTACCCCATGAGGAGAGCAGGAGCCCGGGGCTAGACAAGTTGGTCCTGACATTTATGATGAGTGACCAGCCTCACTCATCCCTGAGTGGCATTGCGTGAGCAGTAAACCCCAGCCACCCTTTGAATATAAACTTGCACCGCCTCAATCCGATTGGAGAGCCGTAAATACTCAGTAAACCACCAGGCATCAAAATTTTGGTTATATGGTTACCACCCAGCATAGTAAATAGTCTCCTGGTGTACAAGAAACCATTTGGCATGTCACTCAGTGTAGAGTCATCCACAGGTAGAAGGAAGAGGAAAAACTGAAGGAAAGAAAGACGGAAGAGGGAGTGTAAAGTCACCCGTAGGCAGAAGGACGATGAAAGAATGAAGGAAAGAATGACAGAAGAGGATGGAAGGAAAGATGGATGGAGGAGAGGAGAGGGTAGACACCCGAGAGGAGCACTACGTCGAGTGACTGGATGGTAAGCGGTCACCTGATTAAATTTTGGGCCAAATTTGACCAATGACCAGGCTGTAGGCCCCCCAAATGTAAAAAAACGGAGAAGGGTAAAAATCGTTTTCTCGCCATTAGCCCTTTCAGATTCGTCATTACGTCATGAAACCAAAACATAAAGCTATTAAATTCAATTCTGCATCCTATAGCATGCCTCATTACATCAGGGGGTAGGGGTAGGAGGGTCAATGTCAAATGGGTCGGGCCTAAAATTTCAAATGAATATAAAACAATTAATTTTCACTCAATTTACTCCAAATTTGATATGTGACATCTTTGACTAGATATCCTGTTGTGTTTATACGTCAGTACTAAAATGACAACCGGGGACGGGTTTGCTGTGCCTTGGCACCGCTCCTTGTTGCTTTTTAGAATGATTGGTCAATGATCAATGTCAGAACACTAGATCAGAATTTGAAGTAGCATTATCAGAGTGTAAGATTTTCTTATCCAAGTTAAAACAAGTTTGGAGGAAGAAGAGAGGATAAACAAAAATGAAATGATTCAGTTTTGAGAGCAATCAGTCAATGGCAAAGGACACAAGACAAGGTCAGCTCAGACATTTTTAATCTGATTTGAAAAAAAATTAAAAATGAGAAAGCATTATTGATCGGGCAAGAAAGGAAGCATTCAGTTTTGGGAACAATCTGTCAAACATTAAGGTAATAAGGCAATGTCAAATTTCAATCTGAGTACCTGTGTGTGAACAAAATTACTAAAACAATTTTAACCTGATTTGAATGTAACCTGATGGATGAGGTGTGGATCACCACCCATGAGGATGGTCATTTTATTTTTAGAACAATAGTTTAATGGACAAGGTCAAATGGCGAACTCAACTTCAGCAGTTTTAATGCCACGTATTTTTGTGGATTGGTATAGTTTAAAACAAGAATAACGATGCTCGATTTTGGGGACAATCAGCTGAAGATGAAGGTCACAGGGGAAGGTCAAATATCAAGGTCGCCGATCAAAAATAATTCAAGTCAGCTTTGACCAGATTTGAACCACAGTTCTTAGAATGGCTTAGGTTCGGTATGAATGAATTAATTCCATCTTGAGAAAGTCATGGTCACAGGTAAATTCAAATTTTTGGCTATTGGGCCTGTTTGCGGGAGCGGGTGCTACACTCTATGAGTGTTCTTCTTTTCCTTTGCTTCATTATGCATCCTTGCTTTTTTTCTTCATTGTTTCTAACACTTTCTGCCTTCCTTCCTAATTCTTTTCTTACATCCAGCATCTTTGTTTCCTACATCATCGTCTCTTTTTCCCTCATCTCTGCTTTTTCCAACATTCTTTTTCTTACTCCCTCCAGACATTGCCTTCTGCTCTTGTTGACTCTTTCCTTCCTCTTCGTCCCTTCATCGTCGTTGTTTTCTCCTCTTCTTTCCGTTGTTTTGACATTTTTCTCTTATTCCTTCCAAATTGTTCTCTAAATCTTCCTTTACATTCCTCCCTACTTTCCTCGTCATCAGTCCCTCATTGTTCCTTTTTGCTTCCTCCTTCATCTTCCATACCATTTCTCTTTCTCTCTCTCATCCTCTCGGCTTTCTATCATTCAAGGTTTTCTCCCTCTCTCCCTCCCTCCATCTCTTCTTCCCTCCATATCCTCTTTTATCACCCTGCCTTTTGTATCTGACAGTCCTTTTTCCCATCTCCGTCTGTTCATCTTCTCGGTTTAATATTTTCTCTTCTCCCTTTATCCTCCCTCTTTTCTTCCCTCCCTATTCCTTTATCGCCCTAGCTTTCCTATCTCTCTCCGTTTCTCTGTTACATTAGTTTTTTTCAAATCCTCTTATCCCCTGCGTTCTCTTTTCCTCCATAATCCATGCTTTGCTCTCTTCCCCCGTGTTCCAGATCAGTCGACCAACAATAACTTTTCTCACTCTCTCCCATATTCTCTCTTAATCTTTCTCCCTCCCTCCCCCTCCCTTCCTGCTTTCCTTTCCTTCCTTCCTCCTCTTCTCTCCTTCTCCATCCTCCCTCCTTTCTTCCTTCCATCTTCTTTCTCCCTCCCTGTCTCTCTCCCTGTCTCCCTCTCTCCATGACACTAGAGAAAAAAGAAGAGTGAAATAACAATGTCATCTTGCGCACTACATTGTCCTTATCATCGGCAACACAAGGACAGACGTGTGTGTGTGTGTGTGTGTGTGTGTGTGTGTGTGTGTGTGTGTGTGTGTGTATAAGTGTTAGGTGGAGGTATTGTGTGTGTGTATGTGAGGTTTAAGTGCTTTTGTCTTTTCTGCTTCTGAGTGTTCGTTTCTATTCGTAACTGTGTGTGTGTGTGTGTGTGTGTGTGTGTGTGTGTGTGTGTGTGTGTGTGTGTGTGTGTGTGTGTGTGTGTGTGTGTGTGTGTTTTCTTTCTCGTTCTTAAAGGTTTGAGGCTTTATTGTTGTGGTCTTAACCCCTGGTGGTGAAGGGATTAATGAAGGCTCAGTTTATAAGAGAGAGAGAGAGAGAGAGAGAGAGAGAGAGAGAGAGAGAGAGAGAGAGAGAGAGAGAGAGACTACTGGGGTTTAGAGGCTTCCAAACACTTCTTCCTCGGCGATTTATTTTTTGCTCATATTTCAACTTCTTCAGTACGAAATGGATCCGATAAGCAAAGTGAAATCGTTTGACGGCAGCAAGAAAAATATATTAGATGCCCGTGTTCTGAACAAGTTAACGGGCAACCCTTTCACGAGACGTATCAACGGAGCTTTATGAATATCTATGTTCTGATCTCAAAAATATACGAAAAAGAGGCCATTGCAGCGAGATGATAAATATTCTATTGCATGTTATCAGCAGTGAAGTGATTACCTTCGCCTGGGATGTTGGAAGAGCTTATGTATTTACCCTTGTTTGTCTGTTTATTTGCCCACAAGGTACCTCATAAAGCTATTGATGGATTTCAATGAAACTTGTGGGTATGTAGGTCACGAGCCAAGGAAAAGGCGATAATATTTTGGTAATGATTTGAGTTCGAGTTTCAGATCAGGGGTTTATTTATTTATTTTTTGTCCACAAAATATCTGAAAAAGTTATCGATGGACTTGAATGAAATTTTGTGGATGTATGTGCCACCGGCCATAGAAGAGTTGATAAAATGTTGGTGGTGATCTAAGTTGTGTGGTATTGGTGTCGGGGTAGGTATGCGCTCTGTGAGTGCGCTTAACTTGTTGTTTTGCTTGTTAACCGCAGTGAAGTTATTTGTATTGTTTTGTATGTTACCCGCAGTGGTGTGATAAGTATTCTTTTGTATGTAAACCACAATGAAACAATTAGCATTGTTTTGTGCTTGTTTTGTACGGTATGTTTACCGCGATGAAGAGATTAATGCTCTCTCTCTCTCTCTCTCTCTCTCTCTCTCTCATAGCTGTAATTCTAGTATCATATTTCAGCTAATTTACTAGATTTTAATCAGATGAGACTGTCACAACAAACTGCAAGTTAATTATATCACCAATAGTTCTCACATGATCTAGACAACTCTTGCATTTAACTCCATCTAACGCTTCACAGTCTTGTTCTTTTGAGAGTGAGCTAAAAGAGCCTTGAAGTGTTATTATGCTCTAATGTTAATAAGATTTTCTTTACTAAAAAATAAAAGGGTATTAATGCCACCATATCACTTTAGTCTCTTCAGTAGCTCTATTTCACTGTAGTCTGCCTGTTTGTCTCCCTCATTACGTAGGATATTTATCGTTTATATTCATTTATTACAGGGCAAAGAACAGACAGACAATTCCCTGATGCAATTCATGCCGTCCTAGGCGCAACAGATAGCTACACACCTTCTCACATCACCACATACGTACAAATACGAAGTGGGTATAGAAGGTGCTGTTACCCACTGAACAAGAAGGAACCAACTTCCTTTACTTATCTTTCAAGCTTTAGAATATCTCCGTCAGTAAAGCAGAATCTTAATTGGATTTTATCAAACCCTTCAGAAAGACACGGCCTTGTTTGCTTTGCTTCTTCAGCCCAAGGATGTATTCTTAACCTCATACTTATTCTCCCCGATAAATTTACTCTGCATCCTTTTTTAACTCAGACAATTAGCTAGGGTCCTCATTAAATCTTTCAGTGTTAGAGATATTTCCCCAAAATGATACAATCGTCTAGAGAAAGCAAGCAAAATAGTGTAGGTCCTCGGTGTCAGGAATGTAATCTTGCCTTCTTCAAACAATTTTCAAGTACTGTAGCACAAGATAGACGTTAGGACTGGAAGGCTTACATGCAGCCATCACCGACCCCTTCAATACCAAGGGATCCTCCAGGTTGATTAAATTCGTCTGGAAGTAAAGAAAATTAAAAAAAATAAATAAAATAAGCGCAAAGTGCCTACCTCCACCAACACCTATACCAAACAACTCTGATCACCACCAAAATTTAACTAACTCTTCCCTGGCCCGTAGCCCACATATCCACAAAATCCGAACAAATTTCTAAAATATCATGTGGACAAGCAAGCAAACAAACAGACAAACAGAGATGATTAAATAACCTTCTCCAATTTCCTTGGCGGAGGAAATAAATAGATAAAACTCGTAGGACATAATACTGAAATGGTTACGTCCTTGAATCCAGTGACTCTTCTTGTGTATGTATGTCTGTCGATTTTATTCACTTTGAGAAATCGTACTCCAGTGGTCAGTCAAGAAGTATCAGATTTCCGCAGTTCCAAAAATCTCTCTTAATCTGAATAACATCATCTGAAACTACCAAAAACATAATAAAATAAAATAAAATAAAATAAAAACTTCATACAGAAAGGGTCACTGCTCACAAAACTGATGGATCTGTGTGGTGTGAATATTTATCCCAGAAAATTAAATTCATCAATTCAGTGGATGGCAACCTGCATCAGAATTGTCCATTGTATGAGAGAGAGAGAGAGAGAGAGAGAGAGAGAGAGAGAGAGAGAGAGAGAGAGAGAGGGACCTTGTAAATTATTTAGTCAGATCTGAGTATGGAACTTGGTGAGTGTTCTCTCTCTCTCTCTCTCTCTCTCTCTCTCTCTCTCTAACCAGGTTCCATACTCAGATCTGACTAAATAAATTACTAGACAAGGTCTCCCTCTCCCTCCCTGCCTTATTCTGCTATTTTAACTATATTCTTTTTTTTTTAATTCGTCGAGCATTGAGCATAATCTTAAAGAGCCCATTCCTTTAGGCCCAGCAGCCCTTTTACGTACCAAATTCTTCCACACCCCACCCCTCTGTCGCGGTGGCTGAATCGGTAGAGAGGCGGCCTGCAGTCCTAATGGATCTAGGATCAAATCCCGACTGGGACAGGGATCAGTTTAAGGATTTGATTTTCACAAGACCAGACTTTACTGATCTACCAGATGACCTGCCGACACGTGTTAAAAATACCCCCGCAAATACCAGTACGCCAGTCCTGTATGACACAGGACGGTGGGTGTTAGCGCCGAAGTGGTGGCATGTGGATGTGTGTAGAAGGACTACTGGGCCTTGGGATAGGCCCTGAAGCTTTTGGAAAGAAGTCAGAAAAAAAAAAAAAAAAAAAAAAAAAACGTGAATATTGAATGGGCTACACCAGGGCTATTCAAATGGCTGCCCGCGGGCCAAATCCGGCCCTTGAGAGTCGTTTTTGTTTGGTCCTTTGAAAGACTCAGAAGATTTAAAGTAAACAAACAAACAGGCATAAAACAAAGTTTTGCGTTTTTCTTTTAATTCATGTATTTAGCAGAAGTGTATATGTGAGTAATATACCAATTTTCCGTTTTTGTAAGTGTGTAGACAGAGGGAAATAATAGAGGTAAAGTAATGTATGGCCATTTTGTTAATCTGAGTTTCATGATTCGGTCCTACTTCTAGAGCAATTGAATAGCCCTGGGCTACATGCTAAGGCTGCATCAGATGTGAATGGTGTCTCTTACATGTCGGTCGACGTTATGGAAGGTAAGTAAAGTCTGTTTTTTAACGAAATTCAATTTCTTAAAGTGTTCCCTGCCCAGCCGGGATTCGAAGTCGCATCTATTAGAACAGCAGACCACGTTTTTATCGAGTCGATCATTCATTAACCCATAAGCTGAATAAAATATCCTGGATCCAGCACGAAATACCCATACAAGACGCGCCAGGGGTGAAGGAGTTCAGTGTATAAACTACTCCAAAATCCTAATACAAATCAAACTGTTTTACGTAGGCTACCACAAGACCACTTGGTTTTACTGGGGAAAATATTAGCCTTGAAACGTTTGTAGAATGTCTCTTTCAACCTGTGAAATGTTTTTTTTTTTTTTTTTTTTTTTTAGCTGCGTAAAACAGTCTTCATTCATCCTCAGCATAATACCCTCATACGTCCACGAGAACGTTAGCGTGTAATATGGATGCATAAAATTTGTAATGGACAGCACTCAAAAGTTTATGAAATTACCTGTCCTACCTGCTTTTTCCTATTGTTTGTGTGTGTGTGTGTGTGTGTGTGTGTGTGTGTGTGTGTGTGTGTGTGTGTGTGTGTGTGTGTGCCACTGGGTATGAATGTGCTTTGTTATTTGCCTGAGTAGGAATTATCACAACGTGTAGGCAACAACTACAGTAAAAGAAGCATTACCTCCTTGCTGATAAAGATACAGTGTGCCATGAGCTTCTCGTTCTGCAAGTTATCTGGTAATGGGAAAATTTAGCGAATGTTAAGTGCACATACCGCTGGCTAACATGCACATCATGCCCGAATTTCATAGCAGCGTAGAGGAATGGGCTAGACAAATGATGTAAGTGTGATTAGAATTCTCTTAATACGAGTATTTCCACATGTTCACCCTAAACGACCTGCTTTGCAATTAAGAAACAAGTACAAATGCAAAGGAAGTGATTATCCTGATACGTGTGAGTGAAATGTAGGATGTGCTGTTAATGAAGGAAGCGTTGCCCGTTTCACCTTAACTTGGCCCAGCGTTCGTCTTTTTGCTGCGAACTTCATGTATCTCATAGGCAGAAAAAGATACTACTAAGGCTCTGCATTCTTCGCACAGCACTTCTTCGTGACTGGCACCAGATTCTAGTGTTAAGCTCATATTACAGCTCAGTACTGATGATGAACAGATGACTATTTTAGGTCATGTTAGAGTAAATAAGGTGTAGATCACTATCTTACGCCTTTAGCACGTTCACCTCCCGTTATAAGGATAAGAGTTTGATCGTTACCCGGTTAAAATTCTGGGATAATTTTGTTTCCCCATCCCAATGCCACAAATCACTTTGCACTGTAAGTGGGGACCTGTAATTATATACTGGGTATAGGCGTGCGAGGCGGGGGTTTCGGAGAAGGATTGGGAGAAGGACTTGAAAAATATGGCTTTTTCAGAGCAACAGCTGATTTTTCAAGGCAGATCCTTCTGATGGTATAATGCTGCTTTTAACTGTGATTATTAAATTACAGTATTAGAACCCTCTCCCCTAACTCCGGACTCGGGGCTCGGTCGCTTATCCTCCCCAGCCTGTGATAATCAGCGATTTTTGTCCCGTTTTCAAATATTTCCAAAAAAGTAAAATAAAATAACCCAGAGTCAAAAACTAAACAGGATATAAAAGCACAAACCTTTGGCTATGCGAAGACGTTATCAATAGACCTGTAGGTAGGCAATCAACAATGGTGGGAGGAGGGGAAAACAAGTGACCAAAATCACGGTACGGAGACAATGGGATAACAGACTGCGACAGGCAGAGTGATGGTGGAGGGTGGCAGAGGGGAGGAAGTTACGTGTCACCACCATACTGACACGTATACACCCATAAACCGCCCGCAATTTTTCACATTATATATATATATATATATATATATATATATATATATATATATATATATATATATATATATATATATATATATATATTCTAAGATATTTTACTTACCGTGAGGGTGGAGGGTGGCAGAGGGGAGGAAGTTACGTGTCACCACCATATTGACTTGTATACATCGGCAAAACACCCTAGATTTTTCACATTATTATTACATATATATATATATATATATATATATATATATATATATATATATATATATATATATATACACACACTCCGATAGTCTACTGGAAATGTGTTGCCTATTTTATCATCAATATTTAATATTTCACCTGAAAGTTTGATATATCATAGTCGTAGATGATGCTGGAGAAATTAGTATTCTCACTCATTATTATAATAATAATTATTATTATTATTACTATTATTTTTTGTTATTGTTGTTGTTGCTGTTGTTGTAGTTGTTTTTGTTGTCGTTGTTGTTATATGTTATTATAATAACATTACACCTGCGATAGCAAAGCAAGAAAACAATAGGTCAAAGGTCAGTTTCACAAAACTTGGTCACATTTTGATACGGCAAAGTCGGAATATTTACACATCATCACAAACTCACTTACACGATTAAAAATGGTGGTTTTCTAAGAATTTTAGTGGGATGCGTTCAGCTTTGACTTTGGGGCTGTGACCTTCCAGATTCACCCCCTCCCCGCCATGGTTATAATTTACCTTACACCTTACACCAGGGGTTCTCAACCTGGGGTACGCGTACCCCCAGGGGTACGTGAGAGGAATTTTGGGGGTACGTGACAGGTTTCTCAAAATACTTCGGTTTTGAATAACTTCAAACCTGTTTGTAGAAAGTGGCCTACATGTGCTAGGCTAGATGTGTCCTCCACTAGATCCAGGACACTAAGTGACAACGTTAACAAGGAAACTCTTGGAGTTATGTCATTTGAGAGAAAGCTCTCTTGGACTACACTTGCCACACAACCTTGCAAACCCATAATACAGTAGTCACCCTTGCTCGTTTTCTATCGATCACGTAACTCCTCACGCGTACCGAGCAGGTACCAAAGTGAGACGCACTGTTCGCCTCTCACTGTCACCCACTCACCACTCTTCCCTCACTACCCTCACCCTCAGGTTTCCAGTGTATTTGTAGTCTGATTTTTTTTCCTCGTTTAAGTTGTCATGGATTTTGCTTGCGGCTACGAAGTCATGTGCCTGCACTGCAGCCATAATAACTGCTAATGGTTTCCTTCTACATACCGCTGTGAGCAGGGATTCTCAGCACTGTGCTTGATTAAAAACAAGTTACGTTCATGTCTTGCAGTCAAAGACGACATAAGAGTGGCTCTCTCAAAGACTGTGCCGAGGATTGACTTGTTGGGAGCAAAGAAACAGGCCCAACCATCTCACTGAATTAGTATATACTTGTATTTTAATGCAGTCACACACATTGACTTCCCTATGAGTAAGTAACTAGTTACTAATAACTAGTTGCGAGGCTTAACAATCAGCATTAGTTCGCAGTCAGTGGAACACAAAGCCTTAATTCTATTTTGTTACTTTTTTCATGCTAGTGACGCTAGTCACGCACACAGTAATTTCCCCATGAGTAACTAGTTATAAGCTGTATATAGCACCACTACCTCACAGTCACAGTTATTGGAAAAATGTGTCTGATTTAGTACTGTTTTATTATTATTCTTATGCTATTCACACACACACAGTGACTTACCTATCACTGTTACTAGTTACAAGTTGCAACTAGCTGCAAGCAGCAATAGTTCACTGTCACAATGATAGAAAACTGTCTGTTATAGTTCTGTTTTAGTAAATGTATTGCATGCTAGCAGCCAGTCACATAGTGTTTCCCTATGACAGTAACTAGTTCCTATCAACACTACCTCATAGTGACATACTCACATTAATTGAAAAGTTTGTCTGCTCCACATATATAACACAATTTAAACTTAATAAACTTAAGTCAATAAACCATGCATTTCTTTTTACCCTTCCTGATGGTGCATTGTGGGTAAGGGGTACGTGACCAATACTGAAAGACTTCAAGGGGTACATAAGATTAAAAAGGTTGAGAACCCCTGCCTTACACGCTCAGTCATGAATGGAAAATACTGAGACTGGAGCTGAAACGTTCATTCGGCAATCCATTTCCCCCGATTAAAAATACGAATCCAACCTAACTGTCCTTGCACAGGATGGAAATGGTGGCCTCGGTGAAAGAAGCCATTTTCACAACCAACAAAAACGAATATGTTAAGGTAATTGGAGTTAATTTCCGACTTCTATTTTTATGGAAGAAACTTGGTTTACAATATGCTACTCTGTAGGTCTGCTTTTCTTCCCGGCATAAATTTGGTAAAGAGGTTAAGAAATACCGAAAGGTAAACATCGATTTTTTTTTTTTTTTTTTTTTTTTTGTAATTTAGCCCATACTTGGTGTAAGACTGAAGGTAAGGCATGAACGAAGGGATTCGATATTTAGGGCAACCGCTCAAAAGTCAAAGTAAAAGAGCAAGGCCAAAGATCGTCTGGTATGTCTGTGTCGGAACAGAATGGTTAAACAACGTTGATTAGCTTAAAACCTATCTTGGTAGAAATGTTGAGAATCAACCAAGAGGTATGTAGTTTTTTTTTTTTAAATCATAGTTAGTAGATCAAGGTCAGGCAAGGCAAATTAAGTAGATTTTATCCTATTTAGACCAAAGTCTGTGGCAGAGCTCAGGGTAAGGCAAGGATAAAAGCATTTGATTTTGAAAACATTCAGCCACA
>NC_136955.1:15637429-15649929 GCF_032717465.1 Coenobita brevimanus | reverse complement strand
GTGGGTGACAGAGCTACTTGGAGGCGTTTTGTCTGCGATCACCCTTTGCGGGATTAGGGCGTCGGGCTATAGACAGATAGATAGATGTTGTATGATCTACATGCATCCAGAAAATATTTTCTGAAAAGTATTGTTAGTATTCTTGGTGATAATTTGTAGTTCTTCAGTTACGATTAAATATAGCAAAATAGATGATAGTCACAAAAGCTGTATCCTGATACATTTGGCGACCATAATCATCGTAATATACGATGAAGGGGGATTATACCCCTCTAGATGAGTAGGTTAAGCCCTTATCGGAATATGCTTGTCATGAGCCCGGACAGCAGGCAGATGTAAGTGGAAGTATGAGATTGTCGCGGTGTAAGGGTTAATTTTGGTAAAGGTTCGCTTCCTATCCATCCGAGTCCTTGTCACTCCTGTATCGATAATATCGGCAGTTGCAGAACAGATGTTCAGGGCGCTGACGGACAGCCTTGCCGTTACCTTCTGTTCTAACCATGCAATGCAGCTATGGGAATGGAATGATAGGAATAATCTTGCTGACTGCATTCTCTGACCTTGTAAGATCATGCGTTGAGGGAGTTCAGATCAAAGTATGTCGATGGCATATTGTTTTAAATTATATATAATTAGACGTATCTCATAGGTCTCACTTTAGTGGGGAACACAATGTGTGTGGGGGGGGAGGGGATTATGGAAGCAGGAATACTTTGGGTGAGGGAAGGGATTACATATATTACAAGCTGGGATACAGATAAACATGTTATAACGTGAAGGGAAGACTTAGGGATACAGAAAGCGGGAAGGCGGCGAGGAGGGAAGGAATCCACAAATGGGGGATGGTATTGAACACTGATAGTTACGATGGACATATTGTTATGTAAGTAATTTGGTTACTTGTGTGTAATACAGTTGGCAATATAACGTGCACGAGTATTGTGTTTATAATGTCATTACAATTAAGACTCAAATTCCTGTAAATGGTAATAACTGTATTCAAATTAGGAAGAACCGATCTAGTAAGGGAGGTAAACAGAAGCAGAGTCAGTTAAATGAAATCGTTGGGAAGGGTTGGGGGTGTTGAGGGAGAGAAACAAGGGGTACTGGTAGGGGGGGGAAGGGAGGGGGGAGAAGTGATGGAGACAGTGGAAGGGGGAGGGGAGGAGACGGCGAGGGGGTGGAGAGGGAGTGTATTTGGAGCACTGTATTAACGATGGTTATATAAATGTTATATAATGTGACGAGTAAGGTCTCCTAACCACCACAGTGACGATTTATTCATGTTACTAACATTTATATTCAAGTCATGGATAACATTTCAAGCGATGGAGGAGGAAATGAAGCTCATTTAACACTTTTATATTGTTTCCCACAGTTTATCTACAGACATACGATATTCAGCATTAACGATAAAACGTGCATGATGGGAGAGCATGACTGGGAAGAGAAGAGACGGGTGGGGAGAGAGGTCGGAAAAGGAAGTGATTTAACTTGTAAAACTAAACCGCATACTGGCGAAACACGAACTGTCAGTTTCTGTGTTTGTTTAGTGTGTAACTGACGTCGTAATTAGTGCTTTCTTGCAACCTCACCTTTAGGACTGCAATCGTTCTATAATATTTCATATAATACTTGCTGGCAACATCAGTCCAGTCCAAATAATCCTATGCGTCTGTGTCCGTAACGAAGAATCTTCATACACCAATGTCAAACATTTCACAATAACATTATCCCACCTGCTACAAATTAATATTATCATTAGGGAATGTGTTCTTATCTCCGAACACATTTCATTAATATTAGCCATTTAAAGTGTACCTGTCAACTCTATCTCATACAGTGTTACCAGATCAACAGGCTAGTATCACGCACGCTAAGAGGGACGAACTTCTGCTGTCGACTGTACATGTTAGCACGTGTGTGTTTGTGTGCTTGTGCTTGTACACGCGGATGTATGTGTGCAAGAGCGTGTGTTTGTTTTTGTGTGTTCATGCTTGTGCTGGTGTGTGCCCGGGCGTGTATGTGCGCGCGCGTCTCTTTGTGTGTATTTGTCCTTGCGGGAGCTTCCGTGTGTACATGTACAGTACAGTATGTGTGTGTGTATCCATGTAAGCCCGTGTGTACGAGTATTCGTCTGGCCCTCCTTCTGTGTATGCTTTTATTGTTCAGCTTTTTCCCTTTGTTTTTAGTGTCCATAAAGCCCGCGTGTTTTATTTGGTCCCTCTTCCTCACAGGCTCTCATGCAGCCTTGATTCCAGCGCTTTTATATCCACACCACTGTTTCATGAGGCTATGTGTGTGTGTGTGTGTGTGTGTGTGTGTGTGTGTGTGTGTGTGTGTGTGTGTGTGTGTGTGTGTTTTCCGTTTTATGCATTGGTATATATTGATTTTTTAAAATGTTTGTTTCATTTTTACTTATCGTGGGATTACCGTGGGGGATTCATTAGTGTGTGTGTGTGTGTGTGTGTGTGTGTGTGTGTGTGTGTGTGTGTGTGTGCGTCTCTGTCTGTTTGTTTTTGCTTTATTGGTTTAACGTTTGTGTGATGCTCTGCTTTGTGGGACTGTATTTTTCTAGAGCTCATGGATTTCATTGTGTGCTTATGGACTGTTCCCACTGTGTTTTCTTCTTTTTTTTTTCTTTTTTTTTTAGCATATCTTCTGGGAAGTTGTGCTTCTTTTCTCTATTTTCCAGACGTTTGTTTTTACACGTAATTTTGTGTGTGTGTGTGTGTGGAATTATGTCAGTGTCCTTATTTTTGGTGTGTGTGTGTGTGTGTGTGTGTGTGTGTGTGTGTGTGAGTGTGTGTGTGTGTGTGTGTGTGTGTGTGTGTGTGTGTGTATTTGCTTATGTACTTTTCTTGTTTGTATGGATTTGTGTATTATGTCGTGTGTTGTATTTACTTACTTTTTATCTTAGGGCAATATTTTTATGTGTGTATTTGTGTTTTATTTATATACTGTACAGTATATGCCTGTGTAGCCATTTGTATACGTGTGGGTGTCCTGTATTTGTGTTTCCTATTCTTTATCTGCGTTTCGGTTATTAGTTAGAGAATTAATCGTATGCCTATTTAGAGTATTTAGTATCAGTTTATGGTGTTCATATCTACTTTACTTCGTGATTCACCTGTTTATTTTGTCTGTGAGATTGTTTATATATACATGCATTTTATTTGTTCCTCTTCTGTGTGTGTGATTTTAGCTTTGTTTGTATTGATTCGGTTTGTAAGTATAATAGTATTTGTGAGTCAGTCGAGTAGTGTATATGTGTGCGTGATTCTATTTTTGTTTCTTTTGATTCTGCTTGCGAGTATGTGATTATAAATGATGCGATTTGGATGGGTGGTAGGATGAGAAGGAAACCGAAATGAGATTTTTATATAGTGAGGCAGGCTGTAAAGGAGGAAGTTGGTGTGTCATAAGTGGGTCGTTAGGTAGTATGGTCAGACACAGATATACAGATATCAATGAGCAAATTTCCCAATACAGCTTGTCTTTGTGTGTGTGTGTGTGTGTGTGTGTGTGTGTGTGTGTGTGTGTGTGTGTGTGTGTGTGTGTGTGTGTGTGCGCGCGCGTCAGTGTGTGTCTGTGTCTGTGTGTGTGGGCATGCGCGTGTGTTTTAGTGTCGTTTTATGTCCGATTTGTGTTTGGATATTCTTGTGTTTCTTAGTGGGTGTTTTAGCTATGTTTGTCTTTTTTATTTTTGGGGGGAGGGGGGTAGATGATCCATTGCAACCAGTAGAGTTGTTCGGGGAATGAGAGACACAATTTAGATGGTAGAATCTTTATTTTCTCTAACGTTTCAGGCTACGCGAAACCCATCTTCAGAGAGTTCTGTGTAGCAGGAATAGTTAGAGAAAATAAAGAATTCAAACCCCAGCCTGTGTCTCCCTTCCATCCAACATTTCCCGTTATTTTATTTTTGCTTGTGTCGTTGTGTTACCGCGAGTTTGAAGTTCTACCTTGCTTCCAGTATTAGAATTCTACTTACATTTTTTCTGTCATTATTATTTTGATGTGTTATATTCTTAGCAAATAGAGTATCTCGTTTCCCTGAAGCCAAGCAGTCTTCATACATATACACCTTCATATATCACCACTTTGTAGATAATAGGCACCATCCATACTGGAATACATGCAGGGCCGAAGCATTCAGAACGGCTGTAATTGTGTCAATGTGTCTAGACATCAAGGGATCATTTAGAACAACAATGAGGTCTGTGTCAGGGAATTTCAACTCATCAAATATTCCCTATCCAGTCTTGCATTGAATTCACGTCCATTCACACAGCAGGTCATTACCATAACCGTTTGACCACAACAACATCTCTCTCATTCTGTTTTTCTATTTGTGTCAATTTATATATAAGTAGGATTCATTAGTCTGTCTGAATCTTTGTGTGCTGTGTCTATTTGTGGAATTCAGAGTTATAGCTTGGTCCCTGTCTCTTTCATTACCTTCGCCAACGAAGTTGGTCGGCGGTTATGTAATCACGCGTGTCTGCTGTCTGTCTGTCCACGTAATATCTCAAAAAGTTACAATCGAATTTGAACGAAGTTTTCTGGAGGAGTAGCCCGTTGGCCAAGAATGATTTAATTAGACTTTCAGGCAGATCCGAATCCAACATTTTGTTGTTGTTGTTGTTGTTGTTAGTGATTTTTTTTTTTTTTACAATATGGTAATGGTTATTATTAGTTAGTGATGTTTTAGCATTTGGAAACTCTTGTTTATGACAGTGGCCCTATACGTAGTTACTCAGTGGCAAATCTTAGATTTCGCTGGTGTTGGTGGAGGTATACACTCTCTAAATTCTTTCTACTTGTCCATGTACAGTTTTGCCAGAGGAGTTATACCCATTCCATTGCTTGTTGGTTTCTTGTTTTATGTATATTTGCCTTAGTGATTCAAACTTCTTAGTATTTTTTCCTCGGATTAGTCATTGCAGTTGTATCTCTGCCTTTGGGACTTTTTTTTTTTATGTTTGTGAGACTAATTTATACTTGTTTCCTGCGTTGCCCTTGTCTTAAATTATATCAGTAGGGTTATCTGTATGTTTATGTGTATATCTGCCTGATTCTTCATGGGTTGCTGAGTTTGGAATTATGTACATTCAACTGGCATTGTGCTAGTTTTGTGCCGTTGTATTATCACAATATCCATTGCATTAACTAAAAGGAATAATCTCGTACTGTGCACTTTAAATTTTCTCAGCTAGGGTTGTGATTGAAGGATTGACGAACAAACATATAACCAGCTTCCTTTCGTAGCTAAGAACTGTATTTGCAGGAACAAAAAGGAACTGGTGCGATAGACTCAGTGAGTCTCTTGTTTTCCATTCAGATTAAAGCGTAAGGAAGCTACAGGAGGGAGATGATGCTATGCCTGTTCATATACTCGTATCTCAGTCCTACTGTTCTCAAAGTCTGTTTCTGTATCTCAGCTTTTATGCTCGAAAACACTGATGGACTGAAGACTCAGGTTTACTTCTGTCCCTTCAGTCACTTGGCTAACAGCTATAACCTATTTCATTATAACCTGGCCTAAATTAGACATATCTCCATCTTGAATACAGTGATGAAGTGGTAACACAGATAGATAGATTTTTTTTTTTTTCATATGATTTTTTGATATTTTGGGGCGCTGAATTGAAAAATGATAACCATTATTCTCCATCACGAAACATTTCCTTTTCGCAAAACACTTTATTAGTTTCAAATAATTCTTTAATCATTTGGCTCTTTGTAATTATTTACATATGGATTTTTTTATTACAATGATAAAATATTTGAATTTAGTATTTTCTATTAGTAACCCGTTGGCTACCGTGCTAGGGGGAAAAAACAAAACTGATACCCCTGTACGCAGGCCGATTTTGGATTTTTTTTTTTTTTTTGGGCTAATGGGCTTAATACATCAATATAAGATTCCTGTCACTAATAAAAGTAATCACTAAAGTCAGATAGTTAAATCGGGTTAGGTTTGATTCCACTCTGCCTCTGAAATCTTCGAGGTTACTGAGAGAGCAAAGCCACTGTGAGCTTGTAACCCGATTTTGGATTTTCTTTCCAGCTAAATGGACTTAATACATCAATATAGGATCCTTGGCATTAATAAAAGTAATCACCAAAGCCAGAAAGTTGGTTGAATAGAGTCAGATTGGTGTCACTCTACCTCTGAAATCTTAGAGGTTACTGAGAAAGCAGAGCATCTGTGAACCTTTGGACCAATTTTGGATTATTTTTGTGAGTAAATGGGCTTAATACATCAGTATAAGATCCCTGGCACTAAGAAATAGTAATCACCAAAGACAGAAAGCAGATTGAAATCAAGTCATTTTGGTGCCACTAGACATCTGAATCCTTCAAGGTTACTTACTGAACAGAGTGGCTGTGAGCCTGTGAAGACTCACTTGCCTCCCATGCGTTCCTATATCAGTGTTGGAAGCATAGCCGAGAAATGTCTGAAGTTAGCAAGGTACATTACTACCTTCCAATTTACTTCAGTTGCTTGCAGTGATTTCTCAATGCTGCAGGACACATATCTACATCACTGGCGTTTTTTAAGGGGACGTATAAGAGAGAAGTGGAGGAACGGTTGGGCAAATATGAATTGGAGCAGATGGGAGACGTGGAAGGTGTGTATAGGATATTTACAGAAGAAATGTGTGCAGCATGTGATGTGGTGTGTGGAAGGAAGAGAAGACGGAAGGGGGGTGCAAGGAACAGCGTGGTGGACTGAAGAGGTGAGACAGGCTGTGGCACAAAAGAAGAAAGCATACAATGAATGGATGAGAAATAGGGGCGTGGAAGAAGTTGAGAGGCGGAAGAGAGAGTTATATGTAGAAAGAAAGAGAGGTGAAAAGATTAGTAAGAGAGAGTAAGAAGAAACTGGATGAGGAATTTGGAGGGAATTTGAGTGTAAAGTGGAGGGACTGTAAGAAAATGTTCTGGAAAGAGGTGAAAAGAGTAAGACAGGGTGGAAGTGAAGTTAGTAGGGGAGTGCAAGATAAAAATGGTAGATTACTAGTGGAGAAGGGAGAAAAAATGAGCAGATGGAGAGAACACTTTAAGGAATTGTTGAACATAGAGGATGGAAGTAATGCGTGTATAAGTGGCTGGGGAATGACTGGGAGAAGGAGGGAGGTGAGAAGACAGGAAGAAATCAGTAGGATAGAAGTTGTGGCAGCAATGAAGAAAGTTAAATCAGGGAAAGCCCCAGGAATTGATGGAGTGTGTGGTGAAATGCTGAAGCATAGGGGAGAAATAGTAGTAGAATGGATGTGGAAGATGTGCAGATTGGCTTGGGAGGAAGGTAGAGTCCCGGAGGATTGGAAGTTAGGTATAATTATTCCCTTGTACAAAGGAAAAGGGGAAAAAGAAGTGTGTGGTAATCATAGGGGCATTTGTCTTCTTAGTATAATAGGAAAAGTGTATGGTAGGATACTTATTGACAGAATTAGAGAAAGAACAGAGAAATTAGTCGGAGAAGAACAGGGAGGCTTTAGGAAGGGAAGAGGTTGTGTAGATCAGATATTCATTCTTAGATCTTTAGTGGAAAAGTTTCTAGAGAAGGGAAAGAAAGTTGTATGCGGCTTTCATGGATTTGGAGAAAGCATATGACTGGGTGGATAGACAAGGATTGTGGAAAGTGTTAAGAATATATGGAGTAGATGGGAAGTTGTTGAATGCTGTGAAGAGTATGTACGATGGTGCGAAGGCTGCAGTGCGTGTGGATGGTGAACTAAGTGAATTTTTCTCTTTGAAAGTTGGGTTGAAACAGGGATGTGTCATGTCTCCATGGTTGTTCAATCTGTACATGGATAGGGTAATAAAAGAGCTACAAGGTAGGGTAGTGGATGTTGGAGTGGCCCTGGTGAGAGAGGATAGTGTTTGGAAACTCCCTGTACTGTTGTTTGCAGATGATACTGTGTTGTTGAGTGAAGACGAACGGGAGCTGCAAGGCTTGGTGGATGAGTTTCGGAGAGTGTGTAAGGAACGGAATCTAAAGGTGAATGTAGGGAAGAGTAAAGTGATGGTCTTTGAGAGGGGTGAAGTCACTGAATGTACAGCTAGGTTGGATGATGAGGAATTGGAAAATGTGAGTACGTTTAAGTACTTGGGTAGTGTGATGAGTAAGCATGGAGGTTTGGAGGGTGAAGTGCTTGAAAGGGTACAGCAGGGAAGAAAGGTTGCTGGTTCTTTGAAAGCAGTGATAAGAAACAGGGAAGTGAGCATGGAAGTGAAAAAGTTATTACATGACTGTATTGTGATACCAACTCTAACGTACGGAAGTGAAGCTTGGACGTTGTTGGAAGGACACAAGTCAAGAGTGAGAGCAGTGGAAATGAGTTATTTAAGAGGAGCCTGTGGAGTCACATGGAGAGACAGGCTATGAATGAGGATATAAAGCAGCGTTGTGGTGTGGATGTGGATGTGATAGGAAGCGTTATGAGGAACACACTGAGGTGGTTTAGCCATGTGGTGAGGATGGAGGGTGAAAGACTGACGAAGAGAGTGTATATGAGTGAGGTGGAGGGGGGGAAGAGGGAGGGGGAGGCCGAGGATGAGATGGAGGGATGGGGTGGAGAGGTATATGAGAGAGTGGGGTGTGAGTTGGGAGCAGGGCAGTTAAATGGCCGGGGACAGAGCGACTTGGAGGCGATTTGTTTGTGGCCACCCCAAACGGGATTGAGGCGTCTGGCAATAGATAGATAGATAAAAATCTACGTCGCTAGCACGGTACCGTATGGGTTAAAACCTTTGTTTGAAACAACACATTTATCTTATTTGAAAATAAGCTAGATTATACCTGGAACACAACACAGTGATCAGTCATATCAGTACTGGAGTGTAGCAAATATATCTCACTGTGATTCAGTTGACTGGTGCGCTTGTAAATTACTTTCAGTGGAGTGTTTCTGTATTTTATTTATCACAGTAATATTTATTGAAAATAATGGTTTATTGCACTAATCCATGGTTTATTGCACTGATGTAAGTGGCCTAGTGCAGAAACTCGGCAGAGATTAAGAATGATGAAGAATGGAGACTATTTTTAGATTCATCTAAAAGAGCCTGATGGGGATACTTCTTCATAATGGCAATAAATTTGCATCAATACCTGTTGCTCATTCAGTGCAAAATTTCTCCAGAAAATCAGCTACAATGAACACCGTTGGCTCATATGCGAGGACCTGAAAATTCAATATATCTTACTGGGTCATCAGTCAGGGTATTCAAAATTCTCACGTATTCTCTGTGAGTGGGACAGCAGAGCCAAGGATTTACATTGTGTTCAGACGGAATGGTCAAACAGAAAAAATCTACAGCTTGGAGCCAAACACATTATCAGACCTAGCTTGGTGAATCCAAATAAAATGCTGCTACCACCGCTTCATATTAAGCTTGGCTTAATGAAGCAGTTTATCAAAGCCCTATCAAAAGATGGAACCTGTTTTATGCACTTGTGCCACAAGTTTCCTGCTTTGTCTGAAGCTAAATTGAAAGAGGGGGTATTTACTGGACCTGATATTAGAAAACAGGTTTCTAATGCAGAATTTGGTGGTGCAATGAACGACCTGGGATGAAAGGCTTGTGTATCATTGAAAGAAGTAGTTTCTAAGTTTTAAGATAATAATAAGGATTCAAATTATGAAGAAATTTTGAGAAATTAGTTCATCAAAATTAAGGATTTGGGTTGCAACATGATTCTCAAAGTTCACTCTTTGGATTTGCATTTGGAATTTTTTCCCAAAGATCTTTGAGCGGCGGGTGAAGAACAGGGTGAAAGATTGCATCAGGATATCAAGGACGTGGAAAGCAGGTACCAGGGATGCTGGGATGTCAGTAGAATGGAGGACTACTACTGAATGATTCATAGAGGCACACCAGAAAAAGTGTACAAACGACTAGTCACCAAATGAAGCTTTGGAGCAAAAAGAACTGACAAGTTACAAAGGCAAGAGAAGTTATATGTGAGTCATGGGATATATGGTGTTGTTTCCTTTATGTACAGTATGTTTAAAAAATTACATTGACAAATATTTTCATTTTCAATATATTAGAACAATATGGTACAGATATATTAAAATGTATACTTTGCTATATTTTAGTTCTTTTTAATTCTGTTTTAACATAAGATGTGATGGAAACATTATAAATGTATTTTTATTGCGTTCCTAAGTCCAAAAAAGAATATTCAGAAATAAAAAGAAATTCTATCTATCTATCTATAGCCCGACGCCCTAATCCCGCAAAGGGTGGCCGCAAACAAAACGCCTCCAAGTCACTCTGTCACCCACCATTTGACTACCCTCCCCCCAACTCACCCCCCCCTCCCTCATATACCTCTCAACTCCATCCCTCCACGTCATCCTCGGTCTACCCCTCCCTCTCCCTCCTTCCACCTCACCTACATACACCCTCTTAGTCAGTCTTTCATTCTCCATTCTCTCCACATGTCCAAACCACCTCAGTGTATTTCTCCTAATCTTCTCAACCACATTCACATCTACCCCACAACGATCCTTCACTTCTTCATTCGTCAACCTGTCCCTCCATGTCACTCCACATGCTCCTCTCAAGTAACTCATTTCCACTGCTCAGAAAGAAATTAATTACTTAAATTCTGGACACCTTTATACCTGAACATTAGAATATGATTCTGGTCACGAGGAGGAGCTATGAAATGGCTCTACAGCTATAGTATTGTCATATTCTGCCACTGAGCTAAGAGAAATAGACTGGAAAAGGACAAAAATGTAGGCCAAGGTAAGGTAAAATTATTATAGCGCTTTCACATACATTACTTCCACCATCGCCTGAATATCAGTAATCATTAACCCCTTGAATGTTTCCATTTGACCCTGTTTGCCCTAATGTGTAATTGGGGACTTCAATGTAAAATGCTAATAGTGGGCCATATTCTAGTGGAAGATTGAAACTTGCAGTTTATTGTGTAACTTAATAATTCTTGATTAATACATAGGCATTAATCTAAGTCTTTTTCTTCATCTTTTTTTTTTACTCTTCCTCTTCTACATCTTCTTCCTCCTCCTCCTCCTCCTCCTCCTTTTTTCTCTTTCTCTTCTTCTTCTCCTCCTCCTCTTCCCTCCTCTAAACCAAAGGTGCACTAAACTAATATTCCTGCTACACATACAGGTCGATGATTTTTCAGGGCATGAGAAACAACCCAAAAGAAAAGGAATTAATGGGATCTGTCTCTAATAACTTTGCTATCACGCCTCTCTAATACGAGAAAAATTATATCAATCTATCTATAGCCCGACGCCCTAATCGGGCAAAGGTTGGCCACAGACAAAACGCCTCCAAGTCGATCTGTCACCCACCATTTGACTACCCTCCCCCCAAATCAATCCACCCTCCCTCATATACCTCTCAACTCCATCCCTCCACCTCATCCTCGGTATTCCCCTCCCTCTCCCTCCCTCCACTTTACCTACATACACCCTCTTAGTCTTTCATACTCCATTCTCTCCACATGTCCAAACCACCTCAGTGTATTTCTCCTAATTTTCTCAGCCACATCCACATCCACCCCCCAACGTTCCTTCACTTCTTCATTCGTCAACCTGTCCCTCCATGGCACTCCACATGCTGCTCTCAATTAACTCATTTCCACTGTTCTCACTCTTGACTTGTTCCCCTCTACCAAGCTCCATGCCTCACTTCCATACGTCAGGGTAGGGATCACAATACTATCATGCAGTGACTTCTTAGCTTCCATACTCATCTCCCTATTTCTCATCACTCTTTTCAGTGAACCAACAACCTTCCTTCCCTGCTGTACTCTTTCACGCACTTCATCCCCCAAAGTTCCATCCTTACTCATCACACTACCCAAGTACTTAAATGCACTCACATTCTCCATATCCTCACCATCCAACCTCACTGTGCATTCCGTGACTTCATTCCTCTCAAACACCATAACTTTACTCTTGTTTACACTAACTTTCAGATTCCTCTTCCTACACACTGTCCCAAATTCATTCACCAAACCATGCAACTTCCATTCATCTTCACTCAACAATACTGCAACATCAGCACACAGCAACACCGGAATCTTCCACATCTCATCCTCATTCATTAGAGTCACCCCATCATCCACTGCCGTACTTTGCACCTCCTTTACAACCCCATCCATGAATATATTAAACAGCCATGGAGACATCACACATTCCTGTTTCAGTCCTGCATTTAGATCTAAGAACTCACTCAGCTCACCATACACTCGCACCGTAGCCCTAGCTCCTTCGCACATACTCTTCACAGCACTTCGTAATTTTCCCTCCACTCCATATAGTCTTAATACCTTCTACATACCTTGCCTATCTTTTTTATCATAAGCTTTCTCCAAGTCCATGAAGGCAGCATACACTTCCTTTCCCTTCTCAAGATACTTCTCCACTAAACATCTTAGAACAAATAGCTGGTCTACACACCCTTTTCCCTTCCTAAATCCCCCTTGTGAAAAATTA
>NC_136955.1:15627429-15632429 GCF_032717465.1 Coenobita brevimanus | reverse complement strand
ATGGATGAACGTATGGATGGATGGAGGGAGGGAGGGAAAGATAGATAATTAGATATACAGCACATAGACAAAGATAAATATAGATATGACACAATCCTTTTCTCCCTCAATGTGCATTTTTGGCAGTTTGCTCTCTCTCTCTCTCTCTCTCTCTCTCTCTCTCTCTCTCTCTCTCTAACCCTTTCATATTGTGGGCAGGCATAAAACACCCTTGTTCTTTTCCCACTCCTTTTTCGCTTCAAGTGTGACAGATTTCAGACACGAAGTATTTTTGTTTTATTGTGGGATTCGGGTTTACTCTTCTTTTTCTGTATATTTTTATCCATCCTTTGCCTTTATTTTTTCTGTTATTCTTATTATTTAAACATTTGCTCTTCTTTTTACAATGAGGCTTTTTTAATACATTCCGTAAATATTGTTTGATCTTTATTCTGAACTGACTGTGTGTGTGTGTGTGTGTGTGTGTGTGTGTGTGTGTGTGTGTGTGTGTGTGTGTGTGTGCGCTTCATTACTTTTTCGGTGATATATAGTTTTTCTCTCTGCTTCTCTGTCTGTCTTTATACTGATTTTATACCTCTAGTCGGTCCATTTATCTATTTGCTCTCTCTTTCTATTTTCTTTCTCATAATCTGCATTTTTTATCATTAGTGTCTGTGTCAGAATTTAGTCTGCTGTATCAGGTTCAACTTATTTATATATTTGTCTCATCTTTTTTTTAAATGTTCCTTCTTTCTGTTCCTCTATTCCCAGCTTTTTTTGCGCCTCATTCTGTCTAACTCTTCATCTCTGTCTGTCTGTCTCTCACTGACTTTCTCACATTCTCCCTCTTACTCTCTCACTTTCACTCTCACTATGTCTGTCTGTCTGTCTGTCTGTCTGTCTCTTTCTCTCTCTCTCTCTCTCTCTCTCCCAGGTGATGGTAAAAACTGCACTTACTGGTAGACCAGAAGCACATTTTTTTATTGCTCTCATAGACCTCCCTGCTGGGATGGAGGGACAGGGTGAGAGAGAGAGAGAGAGAGAGAGAGAGAGAGAGAGGTGAAAGTGAAGGGAGGATTATTTGCGGGGGGAGATAGGGAGGGAGGGAGAACGTGGTAAGGGAAAGGGGGCGTAGTAGGGAGGGTGGACGCAGGGATGAGGTGGATAGGGAGAGAGAGGGGGGCGGGAACTGAGGGTAGAGGGAAAAGGGATTGGTGAGGGAGAGGGTGGAAATAGGGGAGGGGGAGCAGGGCAAGATGAGGCGAATAAGGAGGGTAGTGTATGGGTGTTCGTGTACGCAGGGGTATATGGGAGTGGGAGAGAGAGTGGAGATGGAGTGGGTGTGGAGAGGTGGAAAGACTGAAGACAGAGAGGGTAAAAGAAGGGAAAAGAGAGGAAGTGGAATGTGAAAATGAAGGGCAGAGAAGTGACGAAGGAAGGATGGATGAGATGGAAGGGGGGCAAGAGGGAGGTGTAGGGAAGGAAAGGAGATGAGATGAAAGGAATGTGAAGGTGATGGTAGGGTGGAGGGTGAGGGGGCATAGAGAAAAGATGAACGGAGACTGGAGAGAAGGAGAAGGATGGAGAGGGGTAGGGTGGAGGATACAGCGAGCTAGAGGGAACGAAATGGGATAAGAGAGTCAAGGAGGGGAAGCTGGACATGACTGGGATCTATATAAGGTGTTTGCCTTTGCGTATAAACTTATAGTCCATTCGTTCTTTTTTCTTTTTCTTTTTTTTTATGTGTCCGACTCTGGGCATAGGCTTCACAGCCTGCTATCAAGGCCCAGCAGTCCTCCTACATACCATACACCTCACATGTCACCACTTCGGCGCTAACACCCACCGTCCATATTGAATACATTCTAGGGCTGTCTCATACAGGACTGGTGTATTGGTATTAGCGGGGGTATTTTTACGACAAGTCGGCGGGTCTCCTGATTTAATGAAATTCAAACCCTTAAACTGTTCCCTGCCCCAGCCGGGATTCGAACCTGGGTCCATTAGGACTACAAGCCACCTCTCTACCAACTGAGTTCTGACCCGGCAGTCCTCCTATGTGCCATATACCTTCACATGCTACCACTTCGGCGATGATGCACCGTTTATAATGAATACAAGATAGTGCTGAATACAAGATAGTGCTCATCCATTCAAGAACTGTGTTATAGAATTAGTGGGGGCGTTCTTTCTCTATTTTTTTTCTTTCATTTCATTTCTGAGTGTCCAAGATAATTTTAAAAAATGAATCAAATTATTAAACTGCTCTTCATCCCAATCTTGGCTCGAACTAGAGGCCTTTTGAACAGGTGCTTGCCCATCTTTCACTCTCACGAGCATTCCTCTCACATTGTTGAATATTACTGGGGTTTGAGAGTGGGTGGCGAGAAATGGTAGTTACAAGTGATTAAGCTGCAGGAAGATAATTGCAGTAAATTGACTTGAAGGGGTGAAAAAAAGATTACGGGAGGCCTGGAGGGGAAGAGAGTCGTGTGGGAGTTTAGAAGAGCTGAGGAAGGGGAGAGGAGGATGAAAGAGGACGAGAAGGGGAGAAGAGTTGAGGAAGGGAGAGGAGGATGAGAGATGAAGAGGAGTTGAAGATGGGGAGAGAAGGAAAAGAGAGGAGAAGAGAAGAGCTGCAAAATAGGAGAGAAGAAGGGAAGGGGAGAAAAGCTGAAGGCAGAAGAGGAAGTGAAAAGAGGAGGAGGGAAGAAGAGCTGAAAATGGGACGAGAGGAAAAAGAGAAGAGAGAGGGCGGGAGATGAGTTGAAGTAGGTGAGAGAAGAAAGAGAGAAGAGGAGAAGGGGAGAAGAACTGAAGAAAGTGAGGGAAGGAAAAGAGGAGAGGAAAGAATAGAGACCTGAAATATTGGGGAGGATCAACCGAAATACATTAATTTGGAGAGGAGGATAATGGGGAAATAGGACACATATAGCACCGCAGTTAAGTTATATTATGAGAACACAGCTGGAAGGTGTGGTCAAGCCCTGAATCTATAACGTTAATTTCTGAAGCATAAGCATTGGTATGATAGAAAATGTCAGTCTTTCTCTATCGTCCCTGACTGCACTTTGTAATGTGGGATGCAGGTTGGCCTCATCTAGCAATTGCCGGTGCTCTATGAAGTCTCGACAAATATTTAGTGATTGCTTACACCACAATGGACTCAGTTTTCTTGCTACTTTAATGCCATTAGGGTGAGCTGGTCAAGGGAAGAATATCAGATTGTGTGATAGAATAAAGGTTAAGTACAGGAGAGAGAGAGAGAGAGAGAGAGAGAGAGAGAGAGAGAGAGAGAGAGAGAGAGAGAGAGAGAGAGAGAGAGAGAGAGAGAGAGAGAGAGAGAATAAAGGAAATCAACATCAACAGACCTAATATACCTTTCGGGGCTGTTTGTTAAAAGAAAGACTATGCTTATGATATATAATTCTATGAGCTGAAGATAAGGAGAGAGAGAGAGAGAGAGAGAGAAAGAGAGAGAGAGAGAGAGAGAAGGATTACAGTGTAGAGAAATACTGGAGGAGGAAGGAGGAAGAGGTGAATGGTCTAGGATGGAGAAATTTATACATGGTGAGGGAGAGCTGGGATGTGTTGAGTAGGGTTTGGTTAATAGAGGTTAGATGGAGGAGAATCAAAAGAGAGGGAGACTATTTAAACATGGCAGGGGGTGTTGAGGAGAGGTTGGGTGGGGGAGGAGGGGGGAGGGCGAGCAGGTTAGGAAGGAGGAGGTGAGGAAGGGGAAGTTCAAATATGGAGGGTAGTTACGTATATTTTAAAATTTAGGGAAGTGCTAGGGATGCAGAGAGGAATAAGGGAGGTTAGGAAGGGTTGGCGAGGTCGGGAGGAGGGGGTTAGGGAAGAACTGGCTGAGGGTGGGAAATAGGAGGGGACTGGGGAGAAATTCATTGAAGGAATGGGAGGAAGAAGATAGTTTTTAGGCATGACAGAGGGGAAGAGGAAGGCAGGGGGTGAGGGGAAGGAAGGGGTGACCAGTTTGTGTGAAGAAAACTAAAGAAGAAGAGAATGAATATAGATGGAGCAGGGAGGAAATGGGAAGGGTCAAGCAAGTAGAAGGGGGGATATTCAGACACAGAGGAGGAGGTAAGCAGGGATGGGGGATACTAATTAGGGAAGCTAGGGAAGGAGTTAGCAAGGGTGGGTGTTTGGAGAATATGAAGGGGTTGGGAAGCGTTTTGGGGGAAGAGGGTTAGTGAGGGTGGGTTTTTGGAGAGGGTGGGGAGCGTTATGGGGGGAGGGGGTAGTAGTAGTAGTAGTTGTTCCCTAGGCAGTCTGGCCGAACAGCCCCGAGTCCCTTACGAAGGCCATGGCCGAGACTGGGCTTTCCCACAGAGCTCTAGAAGAGTTTATGTTGTGTTGTTGGCGTAGGTGATTGTGTGCAATGCAGTCTTCCATAATGTGCTGAATAGTATGGGGTGCTGTGTTGCATCCTGGACAGGCATCAGCGACGGAGTCATCCAGCCTCTTCTGGTAGCTTAAGAGGGCTGAATGGTGCCCACATCTTAGCCTGGCCAGGTGGACCCTGTTTTCACGAGGAAGATAGGATTCAGAAGAGTGGATGTCAGGAGGCCGTGCATGCTGCTGTGTGTTGTCTTTAAGTGACTGAATGGAGCAGCGAGTGATCTGAGTGTGGATATGCTTCTGGAAGCTGGTCTGAGGTGGGCAAGGGGGAAGAGATGACAGTATTTGTGTATGGTATCGTGTGCTGGGTGTTGTTTTGATGTTCCTTGGTGTGGGTGGATGTGCTGCCATGTACTGTAGTGGATGTTGTGGGTTTGTGGAGGCTGCAGCAAGAAACTGGATGCCTATCATGTCTAGGTGATCCTTGACTTTGGGGACTTTGGTTTCTTGATGTAGGTGGTCTGTGGGTGTAGTAGCTGTGAAGCCTGTGATTTTTTTTAGGGCCTTGTTCTGTATGGTCTGTAGAGTGTTGTATTGTGTTTTGGTCAGGTTAGAAGCCCAGGCAGGGCTTGCATAATTCATCACTGAATGTATTATTGTTT
>NC_136955.1:15492429-15622429 GCF_032717465.1 Coenobita brevimanus | reverse complement strand
GCAGAAAGGATGTGGGAAATAGGATTGGAGGGCACACACACACACACAAACACACACACAAAGATAAAGGTGAAAGAAGTAGGTAGCACTACATCAAGGAGTCGATCTACCACCACTGAAGAGAGCAAGCGCCTTCAATACCTACATTCTTTTAGGATATACCATCATATCCCAGTTAGACTCGCGGTTTACACAATAGCTGAAGAAAATCGTCTGGTGGTAGTTAGAATGAAGGCTTAGGTACAGACGGGACTAAACGAAATGCACAGAAATAAATGATAACGTATTCAGAATCGTGGGTTTTACTTGTGCAAAAAGATATGGTGGTAGTTGGAATTAAAAAAATAACGACAAATGGGTCTCTGTGGGAAGTGAAGATTAAAGCCCGTATTCTCACTGGATAAGGAGGCTCCCTAACCCCTCTCCCTCAGCGGTTTGATTTTGACTGATTAACATCCTTTGTCCGTTCTTTATGCAGAGTATGGCAATGTTACAAGGATTTGTATAACACAGAATGGAGCAGTAAGATGTAATAAGCAAAATAAATCGCTTAGGAAAAGCCACTAGGGTAGGGAGCTTCCTTAACTGACGAGAATACGAGCCTAAATCGATAAGATGGAAGTGTTATTGGTCTAAGTTCATAAAGCTATAAAATTCCCCATCAGTTTCACTCTCACACTTTTTGAGTTACTTTCGTGCATTCCCCCCCTCCTCTTTGTGTGTGTGTGTGTGTGTGTGTGTGTGTGTGTGTGTGTGTGTGTGTGTGTGTGTGTGTGTGTGTCCCTTCTCTCCCTCTACGAGTATCTCTTCCTTTTTCCCCTCCCTCCCTCTCTCCGTCCTGCATTTCTCTATCCTTTCCTCTTTTCTCGTTCTCTCCTTCTCTCGCTTTCTCCTTCTCTCCTCCCTCCCCATCCCCTTGCCTATCTCCCTCCCTACCTTATTGCTTCCATCTCTCTCTCTCTCTCTCTCTCTCTCTCATGCCTTCCCATAGTCAGAATTTTTCCCTGCTTCCTTTGCCTTCCCATTTCCCTTCCTTCCTCCTTTCCTCCCTAAATGCCTCCCTCCCCCCTCCCTAAATGACTCCCTACCTCCCTGTTTTCCTCATTCACTGTCTTTCTCCCTTTCTAGGACTCTCCTCGCGACCCTCATTCACTTTCTCTCTCTCTCTCTCTCTCTCTCTCTCTCTCTCTCTCTCTTCCTGCATGCAAGTCAAAATCGTTTTCACGCACTTCCTCACTCTTTCTCACTCAGTGTCTCATCATGTCTGTTCATTTTCCTAGTTGTCTTCCTTTCTCACTGCCTTCCCTCTCTTTCCTCCATGCTGGTACTGTCTCTGCCTCTCTTACTGTTTCTCCCTGCCACACTCATTCTCTCCTAACTACTCCTTTTATACCCCCCTTTTACCCTCTCTCTCTCTCTCTCTCTCTCTCTCTCTAAAAAAAAAAAAAAAAAAAAAGTCTTATGTTGAACACCAAACTCAATGTATTTTAATAGGAACATGTCAACTCATCTCTAAAATACTCCACCGTTATCCACTTTCACGACAGCACAATCCAACCCTCAATACACCCAAAAAATCCAGGAGTCTCCATTGACCGCTATATGACCTACAATAAACACATAAATGAAGTAACAAAAAACAAAACAAAAGCCATGTGAGCCATGATGTTTATAAACAGAATAAAACATTACCTGGACAGAGCAACTCGCCTAATAACTGTACAGCCGCTAGTACTAAGCATCCTAAATTACCGCAATATCATATGGGGCACCATAAATTGCACCCTCATAGCCAGTTTACAAAAGCACAGAAATTCGCCATAAAGTCCGGAGATGGAAGAGCCAGGACGTTCGTCCATGTAACTCCTATTTTCAATTACTTAAAATGGTTAAACATAATGGAACAAATCACCCTAAATCAAGGTGTTACTATATTTAAACAAGTACCCAACCAATACCCTAACGACATCCTATTTCTGCCATCTGTACATAGGATGACCGACAGAATTACTACACATACAAATAACCTCTGTGTGTCCAAGACAATCACTGACACAGGAGTGAGAGTTTTTTTTTTTTGTGAGGAAGAAGGAACCAAAGGCCATGAGCCAGCAATAACAGTTCCCTCCAAGAGAAAAACAAAATACAAGAGAGAGCCAGTTTCAAGGTCCATTCATTTCGAGATGCCTGGACACACTGCGTTTGAAAGACTGGAGATCATAGGAAGCAGAAAATACAGACAGAGGGAGACAGTTCCAGAGTTGACCTGTTGCATAAATGAAGGACTGAGAGTAACGGTTAACTCTTGCATTAGAGAGTTAGACAGAAAAGGGATGAGAGTTTGCTGCCAGACGGGTGCTACGCGCCCGTCGTAGAGGTGGAGGAATGCATGCAGACAGTTCAGAGGAGCAGTGACTATTAAAGTAGCGATAGAAAAGAGATAAAAATGCAACAGTGCGGCGAAGAGACAGAGGTTGAAGGGAGTCAGTAAGAGGAGGAGAGTTAATGAGACGAAAAGCCTTTGACTCCACCCTACTGAGAGGAGCTGTATGTGGGGAGCCTCCCCACACATGAGAGTTGTACTCCACGCAGGGGCGGATAAAGCCACTGTATAGAGTCAACAATTGTGCAGGGGTAAAGAAAGAACAGGGTCGGCTTAGCACACCCAATCTCTTGGAAGCAGATTTTACAAGAGATGTAATATGATCTTTCCAAGATAAGTCCCGAGTAAATGAAACCCCAAGCATGTTCAAGGATGATGCAGGATTAACCTGAATATTATTAAACATTAGTGGGTATACCTGTGGAAGATTTTGTCGGGTTGACAGATGTAAGAACTGAGTCTTAGATGCATTAAAAAAAAAAAAAAAAAAATTTTTACCCCAGTCAGAGATACGAGCCAAGTCAGACATTAGGTGTGCCATAGCCTCATCCCCTGTCTGTTGAAGTAACTGCTGAGATTGGCGTTGCGGGAACCGAATGGAAAGGTGAAGGGTGGAGTCATCAGCGTATGAGTGGATAGGGTTAGATGTACAGCTTAGAAGGTCATTGATGAATAAAAGGAAGAGAGTTGGTGATAGGACAGAGCCCTGGGGAACACCACTGTTGATAGATCTAGGAGAAGAACGATGGCCATCTACAACAGCAGCTATAGAACTACCAGAAAGGAAGCTAGCGATGAAGGCACAGATAGAAGGATAGAAACAGTAAAAGGGCAGTTTGGAAATTAAAGACTTATGCCAGACTCGATAGAAAGCCTTTGAGATGTCAAGTGCAATGGCAAAGCCTTCGCCAAAGTCCCGAAAGGAGGATGACCAGGAGTCTGAAAGGTAGGTGAGAAGATCGCCATTGGAGCGTCCCTGACGGAACCCGTACTGACGATCAGAAAGATGGTTGCGATAGGAAAGATGCCTTAAAATTTTTCTATTGAGAATTGACTCGAAAACTTTTGAAATACAGGACGTTAAAGCAATTGGACGATAGTTGGAGGGTTGGGAGTGGTCACCCCTCATTGGGACTGGCTGAATGAGAGCAAACTTCCAGCAAGAAGGAAAGGTACAAGTTGACAGACAAAGGCGAAAGAGTTTGCCTAGGCAGGTTGTAAGCACAGAAGCACAGTTCTTGAGAACAACAGGAGGGACTCCATCTGGCCCGTATGCCTTGTTAGTATTGAGGCCAGTGATGGCAGAAAATACATCAGCTGAAGAAATTTTAATGTCAACCATGAGGAAGTCAGAGGGGGGAAGTGATGGAGAAACAGCACCCGAATCGTCTATATAATCGGTCCAAAATTGTGGAACCAACTGCCACCACCCATTTGAGGGGCCAGCACTTTACAGTCATTCAGATATACGCCAAAGAAACACATAGTAGACAATAAATAACTATATTTGTATTTATGTGTATGTATATATACCGGTATGTATGTGTGTATGTATTCATAAAATATACTGTTTTATGTTTATTATACCTGTATGTATGCATATATGTATCTGTATGCAGTATATGTATACTTTGGCACATATGTATGCATATGCAGGTAAATGAACAATGTATTACTATTGTATAATATGTAAACAGAATCACCATATTTTGATGGAAATAAACTTATCATATTATTATTATTATTATTATTATTATTATTATTATTATTATTATTACTCTATCTTCCTCCCACTCCTTTTCACTTTTCCCATTCAGTTCCTCTCCCTCTCTCCATCCTTCATAATCTCCTTCTTTCCCTTTCCTTGTTCCTCCCACATTGTCTCCCTCCCACTGACACCCACTTTTCTCCTCCATCTCTTCATCTTTCTCACTCCCACCCACTTTTCCTTCCAACTTCCCTCCTTCTCTCCATCCCTCCGATCTCCTTCCCTCCCTCTCCTCGTTTCTCCCACACTCTCCCTACCTCCCTCCCACTGACACCCACTTTTCCCCTCCATCTCTCTCACTCCCACCCACTTTTCCCTCCCAGCTTCCCACCTTCTCTTCATCCCTCCGATCTCCTTCCCTCCCTCTCCTCGTCGCTCTCCGTCAGTCGCCTCCAATGACTTCATCCATTTTTACTTCCTTCCCACACTAAATCGCTCAGTCACTTTCCCACGCCCCCTCACTGCCAATCGCTTCATTCACTTTCCTTCCCTTACACTTCTTTATTCCCTCCTTCTCTCTCTCTCTCTCTCTCTCTCTCTCTCTCTCTCGTCTGTCTGTCTCTATCACTCTCACTCTCTCTCTCTCTCTCTCTCTCTCTCTCCCTCTCTCTCTCTCTCTCGTCTGTCTGTCTGTCTCTCTCACTCTCTCTCTCTCTCTCTCTCTCTCTTTCTAAAATTATGTCTATCTATCTATCATTCCGTCCATTCCCCCCTCTCTCTATCTATCTTTCTACCTGTCTATCCATCTATCTACCTCTCATTCCGTCCATTCCTACCTCTGCAACCCTCTCTCCTTCTCTCTTCCTCTCTTCTTCCTTCTCTCAACCCCCACACCACTCTCTGTCTGTCTGTCTGTCTGTCTGTCTGTCTCTCTCTCTCTCTCTTTGTCTCTGTCTGTCTGTCTGTCTGTCTCAGTCATTCTTCACAGCCCAATGACTCCCTCCTTCCTCCTCAGTCACTTTCGATCCAAACTACTGCGTTCAGTTCTCTTCACTTTTATTTCTCTCTCTCTCTCTCTCTCTCTCTCTCTCTCTCTCTCTCTCTCTCTCTCTGAGTGTGTGTGTGTGTGACCCTTCTCTCCCTCTACGATTATCTCTTCCTTTTTCCCTCCCTCTCTCCCTACCTATTCTCTCTCTCTCTCTCTCTCTCTCTCTCTCTCTCTCTCTCTCCTTTTCCACTACTAACCCATTTTTTCCCATTCTCTCATTCTATCGACATCTGCCTCTCTCCCTCCGTCTTCCACTCTGTTTCTCTCTTTTTCCCTCACTGTCTCTTTTTCTCCTTTTAGCTTGCGTTTAGCTCATAGGATAGTTTTGTTAAATATAAGATTCCTAATAACAAACAGACTGAAGAGAACTAACGGGTGTGTTGCAGTTTAAGTTGCACTCCACTGTACTCCTCTCCACTGTCCTTCCTCCTTTGCACTCCACTCGGATCCACCCCTACGCGGATCTCCTCGCCCCCCCCCTCTCTCTCTCTCTCTCTCTCTCTCTCTCTCTCTCTCACTTTTTCCCTTATGCTCCCCTCCCCTTCTCCATCGCTCATCATCTTCCCTCCCTCTCCTCGTTCCTCCCAAACTCCCTCTACCACCCTCCCACTGACACCCACCTTTTCCCTCCACCTCTCTCACTCCCACCCACTTTTCCTCCCAGCTTCCCTCCTTCTCTCCATCCCTCCTATCTCCTTCCCTCCTTCTCCTCGTCGCTCTCCGTCTGTCGCCTCCAATGACTTCATCCATTTTTACTTCCTTCCCACACTAAATCGCTCAGTCACTTTCCCTCGCTTCCTCACTGCCAATCGCTTCATTCACTTTCCTTCCCTTACACTTTTTATTCTCTCTCTCTCTCTCTCTCTCTCTCTCTCTCTCTCTCTCTCTCTCTCTCTCTCTCTCTCTCTCTCTCTCTCGTCTGTCTGTCTGTCTCTGTCTCTATCTGTCTGTGTCAGTCTGTCTGTTTGTCTCTGTCTTTGTCTTTCAGTGTCTGTCTGTCTGTCTGTCTGTCTCTGTCTCTGTGTGTCTGTCTGTCTGTCTGTCTCTGTCTCTGTGTGTCTGTCTGTCTGTCTGTCTCTGTCTCTGTCTCTCTCTCTCTCTCTCTCTCTCTCTCTCTCTCTCTCTCTCTCTTCCTTCCCTCTTCCCTCCCCCCTCCTTCCCCCTTCTCCATCCCTCTCCTTCTCTCGCCACCGGTCAATACATTTTTACTTCCCTTCCTGCAGCACTCAGTCATTTCCCAACTCTTTCTTACTCTCTCGTTTTTAATCTTTTCACTCACTTTCCTTCTCTTCCATTTCTTTCCCTCCCTCTGGCCTTCTCCTTTCATTCTTTCCTCCCTCTCTCTGGCTTCTCTCCCTATCTCAATCTCTCTCATTTTCTCTCCTCATTCTTCAGTCTCTCTCTCTCTCTCTCTCCCAGTAGCTATATACATTTTTACAACCTTCCTTCATATATTACTAAATCATTCGGTCATTCTCGGACACTCCCTCACTCTTGCTTCCCGCCGCTTCACCCAATTTCCTCTCCTCTTGCTTTTCTCCCCTCCTCTCTCTCTCTCTCTCTCTCTCTCTCTCTCTCTCTCTCTCTCATTTTCACTCAGTTCCTAATTCCTTTCCAGTCACTCGTTCCAAATCCCTTCATTCACTTGTCTCTTAATTTTCCTGTCGACTTCTTCTTCCATTTCTCTCACTTTTGCCCACCCTCTTCCTCCTGTCTCCTTACCCCTCTCTCTCTCTCTCTCTCTCTCTCTCTCTCAGTCGTTATCACTCAGTTCCTAAGTCCTTGCAAGTCTCTCGCTCCAAATCACTTCATTGACTTGCCTCTTCTCTTAAGTTTCGACTTCTTCCATTTCTCTCCTTTTTGCCCACTCTCTTCCTCCTGTCTCCTTCCCCACCCCTCTCTCTTTCTCTCTCTTTCTCTCTCTCTCTCTCTCTCTCTCTCTCTCTCTCTTCCTTGCTTTTTTTCGCCCACACATTATCTCCGTCTCACTCTTTCCTTCCCTTTCTAACTTTCTCGCCATCTCACTTTCCTTCTCTCTCTCTCTCTCTCTCTCTCTCTCTCTCTCTCTCTCTCTCTCTCTCTCTCTCTCATTCACTCTCTCCTCCACTCTATCCTTCATTCTCTCTCTCTCTCTCTCTCTCTCTCTCTCTCTCTCTCTCACTTTACTCATACTTACCTAACTTCTTTCCACCAACACACTCTCCCACTCTCCCACACTCTTTCTCTCTAACTCTCTCTCCCACTCTCATTCCCTCTCACACTCTCTCACTTTCTCTCCCACTCTCGTTCCCCCTCTCATTCTCTCACTTTCTCGCCCACTCTCTTACCCTCTCACACTCTCTCACGTTCTCGCCCACTCTCTTACTCTCTCTCTTTCTTGTCCACTCTCTTTCCGTCTCTCACTTCTCTCCCACTCTCTTTCCTTCTCTCACTCTCTCGCCTACTCTCTTTCCCTCTCTCACTCTCTGTCCCACTCTCTTTCATTCTCTCACTCTCGCTCATTCTATTTCCCTCCCACTCTCTCACCCAACCTCTTTCCCCTTTCACACTCGTCCACTCTCTCTCCCTCTCTCACTCTCTTGCCCACTCTCTTTCCTTTTCTCACTCTTTCGCCTACTCTCCCTCTCTCAGTCTCTGTTTGTCTGTCTGTCTGTCTGTCTGTCTGTCTGTCTGTCTGTCTCTCTCTCTCTCTCTCTCTCTCTCTCTCTCTCTCTCCTACTCTCATTCACTGTTTCACCTACAGTCTTTCTCTCTCACTCTGTCACTCTTTCCCTCTCACTTTCTCGCCTTCTCTCAGTCATTCTCCCACTCTCTCTCATTCACTCTTTCGCCCACTCTATTTCACTCTCTCACTATCTCGCCCACTCTCGTTCCCTCTCATTCTCTCGCTCACTATGTCTTCTTCTCTCACTCTCTCGACCATTCTCAGTCTCTCTCACTCTCCCTCCGTGACTCTCACCCACTCTCTCTTCCTCTCACTCTCCTCCACTCACTTTCCCTCTTCCACCTTACTCACCCTCTCTTTCTCACTCTCTGTCTCTTCCCCTCTCACTTTCTCGTCCACTCTTGCCCTTTCTCATTGTCACACCTACTCTCTCTTCTTCTCTCACTCTCCCCTACTCACTTTCTCAGCCTAGTCTCCTTCCCTCCCTCACTCTCTCTCCCACTGTCTCACGCTCTCTTTCCCTCTCTCTCTCTCTTTCCCTCTCTCACACTAGCCCACACTCTGCTTCCCTCTTTCTCTCCTAGCCCCATCAGGTCTTTTATCACCGTCGGAGAAGGTCCACCACTTGCCAAAATGGGCTTCTAATGTTCTGCTAATGTTCTCGAAGCGAGGAGTGGAGGAGAGAGGGGAAAAGAGGGAGAGAAAAGGGGAGAGAGTGGAAGGAGAGAGGGGAGAGAGACCCGAAGAAGATGGAGAGAAAGAGGGGAGAGAGGCAGGGGAGGAAATGAGAAAAGGAAGGAAAAGAGATGAGGAAAAAAAAGTACAAGATTAGAGTACATATGAGCAGGGTACGCAGGCAATGCAAACACTAGATAGCCTATTGGCCTTAATGAAACCCTATGCTGACGTAGGCTATGATTCCTCCACCTTAACTTGGCAAATAGCATGTTTTCATCCGTTGGCAGCAAATTTTCCAGAGTTCAAAGGCAGAACAGGAGAATACTACGGCTCTGTATTATTTCCACAACAGCTCTTCGTGATTAGCACCATATTTTATAGATGATCGCTCGTTACAAAACATTCGAGAGGAAGGGAGGGAAGCTTTTAACCAAGTGAGAAAAATACAGTAGACTACAAATGTGAGAAAAGGCTTGAAGAGAGAAACGATCTTCTCTGAATAATACCTGACAATTAAACAAATGAAAAACACATTGGATAAAGCAAACTTGTACTACTCGATAGCCAGAAGTGGAAATGCCTTGGTCTCTTCCGTCTCTAGCATATATTTCTCTCTGACATGGAGTGTGTATACAACCATATTTGTTTGTTGGTTAGTAGGATTACTCAAAAACTGAAAGGGAGATTTGGAACAAATTTCGTGGGTAGATAGCCCATGTCCCAGGGAACAATGCTTTAGCTTTTGGGACCGATCCTGATCGTATTACAGATTCTGGATCAGGAAAACTTTGTTTGTAAAACCCAAGTTCTCTCAGATGAAAATGAAATGACTAGTTTGTTGTCGCCTCTACAGATAAAGTTTTGTGCGTATATGACTAACGGCATAGTTCATGTGACTGTATAAATGTACACGTGTTTCAAGTGTTAGTGAATGCCTCTGAAAGAATGGTACTTTGGAGAAACACATGACTACAATGTTTTTCTAGTTAATGATGATGATGATGATGATGATGATGATGACGATGATGATGATGATGATGATGATGATGATGATGATTATCAATTTGCTCTTCGTATATACTTTACTGAGTGTTCCATATAATACTGAATCATATCTCCATCATCATCTTCAGCCTTTAATTACATCAGTATTGTATTAAATATTTTGTACTCATAGTATATCTCTTTACTGTTTGATGTTTTAAACCAGCTTAGGGTAACTTTTTCGAACTGGGGTGAGATATAATTTCCACTAATGCCTTCATTTGTAAGCGTCTTTCCTCAGTTGAAGAAAACAGTCTAGTGAGGCAAAATTAAAACAGAAAGGACATCCTGGAGCTGAAGAAATTAACAATCTCAGGCTCCTATTACTCGTCTGAAAAAAATCGTCTGGGTTAGCTGAAATACAATACTAGAACTGTTCTGATCATTAAGGGGGTTTATAGTGACCGCATTAAACCTGAAAAACCTATTGCTTTCTCTCAGTGAATAAAATCGTCCGTTACGTTAAGTACTCTGGTATACATCGACTATTGCCGTATTCTCGTCTGGTAAGGCGCTCTGACACCTTTTCCCTACCGATTTATATTACAAACTACCTATAAGTATCCCCTGGTTTGTTTGTTATCTTTTTTCAGTATTGACACAGACTGCATGAATAACACAAGATTTTAGTGACGGAGCAGAATCAGAGATAAATCGGTAAGGAAGAGATGTTACAGTCTATTTGGTCTACCTGTGCACCTGAGATGTATGGGGCTAGTAGGGTGTGTTTGATTCGCGGCTGCTGATTGGCCACCGATGATGTCACTGAAGTAAATGCAGGCATGTACTGTAGTGCAACATACGGACGTGGGTATACACCGTAGGTGAATATTACAGTGCAACATGCGGACGTGGGTGTACACCATGAGTGGATAATTTACTTCAAACGTCACTCATCGTTTTACAAAACTTCATAACCAACTTTAATTTTCTTTGATAGCAGAAAACTTTTAAAGCTAATTATGACCTCTTTAGCTTAAGAAATTATTCCATATTTAATATGGCTGCTTATACTGCAGGCAATTTATATATATATATATATATATATATATATATATATATATATATATATATATATATATATATATATATATATATATTGTTACGGAACAGAGAAAACTGTCCCGCAAAGTTCCAGGTTCAAAACAAAAGAGTTAGGTAAAATTACAAGTTAAAGTTTAATGCTCAAACTAACAACTAAACATTCAGGACTCATAAGGATAATGTAATGGCAAAAACAGGTTAAATATATGGTTAACTGCAATAGCCTCTATTAACACGAAATTAGCAAGAGTAAATTTATCTAAGTCAGCCCTGATAAAATGAGAAAACCGGATAATGCTCAGTTAATGCAAGATATATTATTACAGATACAAAATACTATTACTACTGGCTGACAGTAAAAACTTTACACTAATCACAAAAACCTTACCAGGCCCACGAACCAACACCTTATGCTACACAGCACAAGAACAAAATGTAACAACACTCACACTCAAATTACACAGCAGCCAGATGGTTGGAGACTTCCTGAGCACTCACAAAAATAATAACAACTGTACAGGGGAGGACAGAGATGTGAACAAAATGAGGAGTAGATCTAAGTGGCAATTAATGCAGAGACTGAGCTCCTTATATAGGGGCCGGCAGAGCTTTATACAGCTTGTAAGAAGGACGCGCAAATGAAGCCATAGGGGACAAAGAGTTGACACTCCTGCTCTGAACAACAGAAAGAACGACTTACTCTACTATAAGGGAGGAGATGGGGGGAGTGAGGTAGAACACGCACTAAGGAAGCCACGAGGCGAATCGTGATCAAACATGCAGCGTACTGTACGTTAGAATTATACAAAAGATGATGAAATCATAGGCTATGTAACACCTCCCCACAAAGAAAAAGAAATTTACAAAGGAAATTTCTTATTACTCTAAAACAATCTGTCTAAAGTCTAGATAAGCAATCTGCAATAACATTTTCTTTCCCCTTGATATGTTGTATGTCTAATGAATACTCCTGAAGAAGTAGACTCCATCTTGTCAATCTCTGATTTTTATCTTTAAACTTACTAAGGAATTTCAGTGGGTTATGATCGGTATAAATGACTATGGGGTCAAAACCAGAACACAAATAAAATGAAAAATGCTGTAAACCCAAAATCAAGGCCAAAAGCTCTTTCTCAATAGTCGAGTAGTTCTTTTGAGGTGGAGTGAACTTCTTACTGTAATAAGATACAGGGTGTTCAATACCCTGATCATCCTCTTGCAGCAAAACAGCCCCAGCTCCTGTATCACTTGCGTCAACAGCCATCTTAAAAGGCTTAGCAAAATTTGGAGTAGTGAGCACTGGCTGACTTAATAGGATAGCTTTAAGTTTGCTGAAAGAGGATTCACAGTTATCGGTCCAGACAAATTTAACTCCCTTTTTCAGTAGGTCTGTAAGTGGTGATACAAGAATTGAAAAGTTAAGAGCAAATCTCCTGTAATAACCTACCATTCCCAAAAATCTTTGTAGCTCTTTCCTACTTTTAGGTCTGGGAAGATCACTTATAACCTGAACCTTAGCTCCTGGTGGTAAAACATGTCCATCACCAATTACGTACCCAAGGTACTGAACTTTAGCTTGACCAAACTCACACTTTGATAAATTAGCTACAAGATTAGCCTGAACCAAACGCTCAAGAAATTTACTGACATGGCATAGGTGATCTTTCCAGTTGTCACTGAAAATTAACACATCATCAATATAAACAAAACACCCTGCCAAACCCTCTGTTACAACATTCATGAGCTTCTGAAATGTGGCTGGTGCATTCTTCATACCATATGGCATTACAGAACATGCAAAAGTCTTTCCTAGTGTTACAGAACATGAGATATCCCTAGCACGTTCAGTCATAGGTACTTGCCAGTATCCCTTTAACAAATCAAACTTACTTATGTACCTAGCCTTTCTGATCTTGTCTATGCAATCTTCCATGCAAGGGAGAGGGTAAGTGTCTGTTTTGGTTATCTGATTAACACGTCTGTAGTCGATGCAAAGCCGCTGTGACCCACCTGGCTTAGGGACTAGAGTGACAGGAGAACTCCACTCGCTCTGACAGGGCTCAATCATCTTGTGGTCCAACAGGTAGCCAAGCTCCTTCTGGATGAGAGGAACTTTCACTGGGTTCACACGGTAAGGAGGCAGTTTAATTGGCTTTGCGTCTCCAACATCGAGATCATGCATCAACACAGTGGTTCTTCCTGGAGTGGCACGGAACACTTGCGGGTGCTCCTGCAGTAATGCCGAAAAATCCTGCCTTTCCTCGGGAGCTAGATGAGAAAGCTTAGTCTGGAGATCATTCATGATATCAGGATTCTTCCCCAAACTATCACTCAGGCTCATGCTGCATGGGAGAACTTCACTTGCAGACTCGGGTGGCACAGCTACAGTGCAGACTGGGTTATTTTCGTCCTGCCTGTGATATAACTTTAGCATGTTGATGTGACAAAATTGCTTGTTCTTTCTACGATGTGGTGTGGCGATGACATAGTTGACATCACTGAGTTTCTTCTCCATGAAATAAGGACCACTAAACTTGGCTTGAAGAGGTTGCCCATGCACTGGTAGCAGAATCAAAACCTGATCTCCTGGCTGAAAGTGGCGTAACCTGGACTTCCTATCTTACCAAGTCTTCATCTTCTCCTGAGCAGCTCCTAAATTCTCTTTCGCCAGCTGTAAAGCAGTGGACAGCCGTTCTTTGAACTTCATCACATACTCCAGCAGGTTGACGTCATCTTCCTCCGACAGCCAGCATTCCTTGAGTAGCTTGAGGGGTCTTCTTACTTCATGGCCAAACAGTAGTTCAAAGGGTTAGAAGCCCAGTGATTCATTTGGAGATTCTCTTGCGGCAAATACAACGAATGGAAGACCTTTATCCCAGTCTTTCTGATGTTCCAAACAGTATTTCTTGAGCATCGATTTGAGTGTTTGATGATATCTCTCCAACGCTCCTTGGGTCTGGGGATGGTAAGCTGAAGACATGATCTGGGTGATGCCCAACTCTTTCAGAGACTGCTTGAAAACATTTGACATGAAATTACTTCCCCGGTCTGACTGTACCTCCTTGGGTAGACCAAACTTTGTGAAGAACCCTAGCATTTCCTTAACTACGTTCTTTGCAGAGATATTTCTAAGTGGAATGGCTTCAGGATAACGAGTAGCCATATCAATCAGGTCAACACATAAGAAAATCCTGAAGAAGTCTTAGGAAGAGGGCCCACAATATCCACCAACACACGGGTGAATGGCGCCTCAAAAGGAGGAATGGGAACTAGAGGTGCAACCTTTTCGGTCTGATTACACTTCCCCACAACTTGACAGGTGTGACAAGACTTACAATACCAGGAAACATCTCTGAAGATACCTGGCCAGTAGAAGTGTTTCAAAATGCGTGCCACAGTCTTCCTCACTCCAAGGTGTCCTGCCAAACTGGAATCATGAGCCACTCTAATGATATCCTGCCTACAAACACGAGGGATGACAACTTGATGTACAACCTCCCATTCACAGTCGGCTGATGCTGTTGGGGGTCTCCACTTCCTCATAAGTACTCCTGACTTTATATAATAACAAGTAGAAGCACCAGCTGACTCTTCATCACTGCAAGCAGAGTTAGCTAGACCTTTCAACTCAGGGTCAGCAACCTGCAACTCAACCAACTCTTGACGAGACAAATTATCAACACTACGGGTTACTGCCTCATCTGGTGAGTGGTCCAAATTAGCAAGAAAAGTGTCAGCTAGGATAACATCATCATCATCATTATCCTCTAAGTCACCAGTAACTTTAGACTTAGCCCTAGTGACAGCACATGCAGAGAACACATCAGGGACATCACAATCGTGGGTCGCAGCCACTGGCTCACTAGACAACTGAGGAGCTGGACATACTTGACTTCCACCAATATCATTTCCAAGTAAGAAAGTTACACCTGACATTGGGAGTGTCTCAACCAACCCAACCATAACGGAACCATTAACAAAACCAGACTCTAAATTCACTCTGCACAGAGGGACAGAGAAGTAATTATTCTCTACACCTTGTAAGATTACAGTTTCATCAGAGGAATTAACATTAGAGCCTAGAACACTGGTCAGCATAAGGGATTGGCAAGCATCTGTATCACGATATATTTTAACTGATTTCCTGTCATTACTGTCCAGAGGACTGACAAAACCATCAGACAGGAAATTAGCACATGAACTCTTGAGAGTGTCACCCACGTTACTGATCAAAAGAGGAGCTCCATCATGAGAATTTAATTTACCCCTCAAAGCAGGTTCAGTTAACTCAGTTAAAGAATTCTGGGAACTCTCAAGGGTGGACACTAGACCAATTGACTGAATATTTAAAGACTCCTTTTTGTTCACATCACGCTGTCTCCTGAAACATTTCTCCGTAGTATGACCAAGCTTACTATAATAAGTACATTTACTTTTCTGAAATCTAGAGGTGAAGCTGGTATTTACTTCCTGAGAAACATCATCTTTATTCTCTTTCCTGTTACCTGTACTCTGAGTAGAGGCAACGTACTTACTCTCAGCTTTCCTTTTTTCTTTAGAATATCTCTTGTGAGTGAGAACATATTCATCAGCTAAAACTGCAGCATCAGACAAATTATCTATTCTTTTCTTATCAAGATATAGGCTTACATCTTTATTAATACACCTTTTGAAGTCCTCCAGCAAAATCTTCTGCTTAAATTTACCAAAATCAGAATCCACATTCTTAGAATTTAACCACTGCTCTAACAGATCTTCTTTGATTTTTGCATACTCAACATGGGATTGCTTATCTTGCTTATAAGTTGTCCTAAATTTTACTCTATAGGCTTCAGGAACAAGCTCATAGGCCTTAAGAATCAAGCTCTTAACTACATCATAATTATCAGATTGATCCTGAGGCATAGATGCATAAGTTACTTGAGCTTTACCGGTGAGAACAGTTGAAGGAGTACTGGCCAATACTTTTTGGGCCAATTAAAACCTGTAGCTACCCTCTCAAACAACTGAAAATACTTTGTTAAATCAGATTCATTAAAAGGAGGGACAAGTTTAACATTTTTAGCCACATCAAAATCATCAGAGCTAGATGATCCAGTTCCACATTGTTTCCTGCGATACTCATGGTCTGCCTGAATCCTAACAAGTTCAACTTGTGCGTGAAACTCAGCCTCCTTAGCACGAGCCTCCTGCAGGGCTAGCTGTTACTTAGCTAATTCAATCTGCGTTTGCTCATCTGGAGGAGTTACATTAAACAAGCTTTTATTAATTATGTCAACAATTTGATCTTTAGAATGATGAGAGCGGACAGCAATTCCCAATTGTTGAGCAACAAGCTTAAGTTCATTCTTTGTTCTGTTTTCTACATCACACACTGTTTGCACATTTGACAAAAAATCTTTGGCTTCATCAAGAGTAGTAACAGTAGACATCATGAATAAATCACAGTCACAAAATATCAAGCAATATCCTTATGATAATATCCTGAATATCCTGATAAGAGGTCGCAAAATTTATGTAACGGAACAGAGAAAACTGTCCCGCAAAGTTCCAGGTTCAAAACAAAAGAGTTAGGTAAAATTACAAGTTAAAGTTTAATGCTCAAACTAACAACTAAACATTCAGGACTCATAAGGATAATGTAATGGCAAAAACAGGTTAAATATATGGTTAACTGCAATAGCCTCTATTAACACGAAATTAGCAAGAGTAAATTTATCTAAGTCAGCCCTGATAAAATGAGAAAACCGGACAATGCTCAGTTAATGCAAGATATATTATTACAGATACAAAATATTATTACTACTGGCTGACAGTAAAAACTTTACACTAATCACAAAAACCTTACCAGGCCCACGAACCAACACCTTATGCTACACAGCACAAGAACAAAATGTAACAACACTCACACTCAAATTACACAGCAGCCAGATGGTTGGAGACTTCCTGAGCACTCACAAAAATAATAACAACTGTACAGGGAAGGACAGAGATGTGAACAAAATGAGGAGTAGATCTAAGTGGCAAATAATGCATTGACTGAGCTCCTTATATAAGGGCCGGCAGAGCTTTATACATCTTGTAAGAAGGACGCGCAAATGAAGCCATAGGGGACAAAGAGTTGACACTCCTGCTCTGAACAACAGAAAGAACGACTTACTCTACTATAAGGGAGGAGAAGGGGGGAGTGAGGTAGAACACGCACTAAGGAAGCCACGAGGCGAATCGTGATCAAACATGCAGCATACTGTACGTTAGAATTATACAAAGGATGATGAAATCATAGGCTATGTAACAATATATATATATATATATATATATATATATATATATATATATATATATATATATATATATATATATATATATATATATATATATATATAATGTGTGTGTGTGTGTGTGTGTGTGTGTGTGTGTGTGTGTGTGTGTGTGTTAAAAAAAGAAGAGCTGTAGATTTTCATAATCGGCGGCCAATCAGCAGCCGAGAAACAAACACATCCTACCCGCCCCATACATCTCAGCTGCACAGGTCAATCAAATAGGGTATAGTAACCTTCCTAACCGTACCAGAACACCGCCTTATGAGATGGTTATGATTAATTCACTGCTTAAAGAAATCGGCTGTCGTTAGAAGGAGCAGAATACTACAGTTCTTTCAGCTTAACTTGGTCCAGATTTTCGTGAACTTGTCTACCATTTCACTTAACACAGCGGCAGAAAAGAGTAGTGCTACGGCTCTATATCCTCTCCTAGCACATCTTCGTGATTAGCACCATATTGTAGTGCTAATCTATTGTCACAGCACAGCATTCAAGATGGGGAGATGGCACATTTAGGCCAAGTTGGAGTGAAAGGAGTATAGAGCTATTTAACCCATGAGAGAGTTAAAAGATTAGGGAACGAGTAAGGTAAAGGGGGATAATGGAAGGGGGGAGAGAAGAAAATCCAATTTTCGAGAGGCAGAAGGGAAGGGGAAGGATGTGAGAGAGAGAGAGAGAGAGAGAGAGAGAGAGAGAGAGAGAGAGGGAGAGAGAATTAAACAGATTGACAGATAGACAGGAAGAGAAACAAAAAGGCAAACAGAGAGAGAGAGAGAGAGAGAGAGAGAAATAAGTTGAAGCAAGAACAATACAATGACCCTGTTTTCCTTTGTTTTTCCTTTTACCAGGCATTTTCACTTTCTGGAAGAGTTCGATGGTGGTAAAAATTCTAAAACCGTCCTTATTAATGATTTCACATTCTTTTCTATTCTCCTAGATGCGAGATTTTATTCATCTTAAGAGAGAACGTTTGGGAAGGGTTTAGAGTCAATCTGCATTATGTCTTATCAACCAAGGACGTAGTTTATATCTTTATTCTAACTGGTACTGGACTAGTTTCACTTAGGTTCTGAGATAGTAGTGAAGGGGTTAGTGAAGACTTGATGCAATCCTTCGTCAAAAAAATATCTCATATGCCAAATAAAATCACATCACAATTGCAGGAACAGAGTAATAGAAAGATCATCTAAGCGAACATACTATCATCTTGTATAAACTTATCTTTTATTAGTTTACGTTTACTATGGAGAGACATTATTTATCAGTTTAGAAAAGACTCCTATTAATGGAGGAATTGGAAACCAGAACACTTCCAGGCACCCAGCCGGTGGAAAGACATATTCGCATTTTCTCACCTCCATATGACTAATTTGCTTAAGAGATACCTTTCATATAGTAAGGGGCTTAGGAATTATCTTCATTTATTTTAAAGAAATAAGTAGAGATTCACTCCCACCCTTTATTAAAAGAAAAAAGGAATGGAAAGAAAAGATCTGACTGGAAAGAAAAAAAAAATGCTGCAGGGCTAAGCATGAGATCGTGGGAAGTGGGAAAAGCATATTACCGCCAGATTACTGTACTGTCAGCACGGGCAGTCAAACACTAACGGTAATTGCGCTTGCCCTCTCTAAAAGCAGCCAAGCAAAAGTGCAAAATGAACACACAGAAATACACCTGAAAATGGACCGGCCGTGTTCACAAAATGGGGGACATGACACAAGAGACACCGATGCAGTATTTTTGGTCCATCAGCAGCATTGGAGGTCGGGGAATATATATATACAGGCACTCAAACGCCCCTTCATGCAGTTATAAATGGTGGGCTGCGTGTGTTGTGGAGCTGCTGGCTGGTGGTGGGATAGGGTGTGTGTGGTGGTGGTGGTGGAGATGAATAAAGTGCTTGTGCTGTGGTGCTGGCAGTGGGATAGGGTGAGTTTGCTGGTGGTGACGGATGTTGTGTGTGTGGTGGTGAGGGGTGTTGAGTGTGATGTTAGTGGCTGAGTGTGGTAGAGATGAAATGGGATGTGATGTTGATGGTGGTGAAAAATGTGAGAATGGTGGTGATGGAGATGAATATTTGAGGTGTTTGTTCTGTTATTCTGGTGGTGGACTAGGGTAAGTGTGGTGGTGATGAAGATGGTTTGTGGTGTGATGCTAGAAATGAAGGCTAGAGGTTTTTGTGCTGTGGTGCTGGCGGTTGGACAGGGTGAATGTGGCGGTGAAGATGGTTGGAAGAGTTTATGAGTGAGATGGTTTGAAGTGTTGATGAGTGAGATGGTTTGAAGTGTTGATGATGGAGATAAATAAGGTGTTTGTGATGTGGTGCTGGTGGTGGGATAGCGTGGAGGTGGTGATGGTGGTGGTGGAGATGGTTTGAAGTGTTGGTGATGGAGATGAATGCTTGAGGTGTCTGTACTATGATGTTGGTGATGGACTAGAGTGAGAGTGTTGGGGGCGGCAGTGGAGAATTCTTTATTTTTTATTTTTTTTCTGGTGGATATAAATGGCTAGGGTGTTTGTGTGCTGATGGTTGTGTGCATCTGTGACAGTGTGGGAGACTGATGAGTGACATGGTGCTAAACTGGCTGTGTATGGTGAGGCTGGTGATGATAGTAGCTGTGTATGATGATGGTGAGGGATGTTGAGTGTGGTGAAAGTGGGTTGTGGTGGTGGCTCTGTGTGGTGAAGGTGGCTACGTGTGGTAGTGGTGAGAGAGGTCGTTGTGCTTGGTTCTGGTAGTGGAGATTGGAGTCTGCTGATGATAATGGTGGTGATTAAGTGTGGTGATTGTGGTTGAGATTGTGCGTGATGTTGAAGGTTTAGATAGTCGTGTGTGATGATGGCAGTGGTTGGTTGTGGTGAGAGATATGGTGGTGATCGAATGTTGTGTTGTGTTGGTGAGGGAGGGGGTTTTATGTGTTGATGGTGACGTGACTCAGTATGCTGGTAGTGTTGATTATAGATGTGTGTGTGTGTGTGTGTGTGTGTGTGTGTGTGTGTGTGTGATGACGGTGGTGAGAGCTGTGGTGATGAGTTGCGTGTAATGTTAGTGAGGGAGGTATTTGTGGTAAGGTAGTGAGTTGCGTATGGTGGTGGTGGTGTTGGTAGGGATGGAAGGTGGAGTTGTGTTGGACCGTGAAATTATATATATAGTGATAGTGACAAAAGCGATTGTGAGTGGTGTTGATATTGTGCGGTGATGGTAATAGTGGTGGTTGTGTGGTGTTAGTCCTGAAAGTAGTAATGATGAACTGAGTATGGCTGTGGGGGCGGTGGTTGAGTGTGAGTATGGTGGTGTGGATGGTTGGGTATGGTGATTGAGTGTGGGTGTGGGGGCGTGGATGGTTGGGTATGGTTGTTCTGTGTGGAACTGGTGGTGTAGATGGCTGGGTATTGTGGTTGAGTGTGGAAGTGGTGGTGTAGATGGTTGGGTATGGTGTTGGTAAAGGTGGTTGAATGCGGTAGTGAGAGGGTTGTGGTGGAGATGTATATATGGTGGTGATGGTAGTGGCGATGGTAGCGGTCGTGTGGTGATGGTGGTCGGGATTGTGTGTGGTGCTAATGGTGGTGATGGTTGTGTGGGCTGAAGGTCAAAGTGATGGTTGTGTGTGGTGATGGAGGTGGCTGTGTGTGATGATGGTGGTGGCTGTGTGTGTTGATGGCGGTGGTTGTGTGTGGTGATGGTGGTAGTTGTGCGTAGTGATGGCTGAGTGGTCATGGTAGTAGTTATGGTTATGTGATCATGGTGGTGGTGGCGATGGTTGTCGGTTGGATGTTGTCATGGTACTGGTGATGGTTTTTGAGTGGCAGTGGTGGTGATGGTGGTGGTGGTGATGGTTGTATGTGATGTTGGTGGAAATGGTTGTAATTTGTAATTTGTTGTTGGTGGTTATTGCGTGTGATGATGATGGTGCGGAACCTTGTGTAGAGTTGTGGTGGTGAAGGTTGTGGTGTTGGTTGAATGTGATGTTGGTGAAGGATGGAAGTGTGGTGATGTAGATGAGTGTGTGGTGATCATGACTGCATGAGATAGCTGTGGTGAGGGCTGTGTGTGATGTAGGCAAAGACAGGGTAATGTGAATGTGGAGATGGTGGTGGTAGTGGTGGTGGGAATTGATGGATATTAGGAGAATGAAGAACAGTATGTGTGGTGGTAATGATAATGTGTCCCGGAGAGATAGCAAGGACTACATTTTGCAACTCGGGATGCTGGCTGATCATGTAGTAACCATGGACACAGTATGTGAGAGTTAGGTATCAGTGGCTAGATTTCCCTCATTAAAGTTTCTCTCTCTCTCTCTCTCTCTCTCTCTCTCTCTCTGTCTATCTATCTGTCTCCTTAGTCCATACGTATTATATAAAACTGGGACAAGCGTTGTTTCTCCGACTGTAAACTTAAATTTCACAGAACTTTTGTGTAAATGAAAGACCTGACACGAATGACAGCAGAAGGAGAGGGAGACTGCGGTAAAGGTGGAAGTGTTTAAGGTAGGTGCCGTGTCGTGGGAAGGGGTTTGTCACTGAATAAGGACGGATATCCCTAGAGATCCACCAGTCAAGGCCACCCTTCACTGGATTGCACCCCAAGGGCGGTTGTTTGCCTGCGGTTCATGGATCTGCTTAGCCAGACAGGCCAGGAATACTCAACATCAACACCCCTTCACAGGAAATGGCGTCAAGAAGTGCATATGTAAATGGATAAGGGATTAATCCCCGAGCTAGACCTCATCAGATCATATAGCCCTGCTAGGGTTACAGGAGAGCGCTACCCCTCCCAGCACAGCAGCCACCGGGCGGGGCGCGAACTCGCAACCTCACGATTACGAGCCCAACACCCTACCACCGAGCTACGGCGCTCCCCTGTAAATGGATAAGTACGGCAAGATAGATCGATCAATATTTAAAGCGATTGACAGATGGATAAGCAGATAGAGAGACTGGCACACACGCTGATAGATGGACAGAAGATAGACAAATACTGCATAGGGTTATAGACCACGCAGATGCCACTTGGAAAGGTGGCTTGCAATTAGAGAAATGAAAATAAACACTCACACATCTTCTGACTGTGTTTGATTGGAACTGGTTCTAGAACTGCCATGCTCATATCACGCCCCTCCAGATGTCTTAAATATAGAGACAAAAATTATCGTACCTGACTCAGCAGTTTCCGAGAGGGTTATTCATTCAAATTACATTTATTCATACAAACTGTATACTGATATATATTGTAGCTTCACACGAGGTAAATGCTTACATGCACAACAAAAATGAACGTCTCAAGATCCAGTTCTTTGAGGTCTTTCTTAGTTGAGGAGCTGAACTTTAACTCGAGAAAATCCTCTTGTACTTCATCCGAAACATCAGCTACTTCACACTGAAATGGGTTCCTGATGAATTTCCAGGCTTCGCGCTTCTTATCTATATCTGGGAAGTATCTGATGAACTCTGGTTTCAAGTCAGTCAGATGAGTGATTATTTGTTTTTCTCAGAATCAAGGTAACTGTGAATGAGAGCTGAATCCAAGTTACTAAAACTGGCTGTAGTTCCATCCAGAATTCGACATTTCCAGAGGTCAGTTTAGCCATGAAGGCTCGAATGGTGTCGTGGTGCATGATGATGATGATGTTTTTCCCTTGTAGTTTAAGGTTGATTGCATTCAGCGCTTCGAAGATGTCCATCAGGTAAGCTAGAGATAGCAGAAAGCCTTCAGATTGGATCTTGTCATGGAGATCTGCCTTCTGCTGTGAATCTAGAAAAATTGCTATTTCTACTCGTAGTTCAATAAAGCCGTCCAAACATGTTTTGTATATCCTTCATAATCATCTCGATATTAGCCACGCTTATGTTAAGAGAATTACAAATATAATTAGAGAAATTCCCACTTTTTCCTCCGGGCTCGCGTCCTTCTCCCCCCCCCCCTCGGAATTACCTCCAGGTTAAGAACCTCTGCTCTATCCCAAGGCTCTGTAGGGTATTGTGAGAACACAGACTGACCTAAGTATAGTTCTGTGTGCATCTTGATCGGCATATATGTTGCCTTACTGTGCCTTGCTATTGTGATATGAAGAATTACACATAACAAATAAAAGATATAGTATCATAAAGTACTTATATTGGTTTTGTTATAGTATGTATGTATGTATGCATGTATAATAATGGATCTGCTTGACTTTCCAGTTGTCATATCATAACCTGTATTTGTCGACCCTTAGGAATATTAGTCCTGTAGAGCCAAAGACAAAAGTCGAATCTTTCAGTTTAGTGAAAACTTCTGAAAGGCTCAAGTTTTGATGCATTCTTCTGTGCGTCACACGAAAGGTTGGTAACACTGATATGAGTTGCCGTTTGCTGCAGGTGACAAGCCTGTGGATGCGAGCAACTTTTTGTCAACTGGAAACATTTTATATATATACAGTGGGCTCGCACAGTGCGCGAGAGATTGGGTGGTGCACGAGCTCGCGCACTGGGAATTCGCGTACTAGGAATACATGATCTTATGGGAATAATTGCATATGGGCGGTACCCCCTCATACCTGGACATTTTTTGGCCCTTAGAGACATAATAAAGGTCATATGTTTCAGACATTGTACTAAAGCTATAGCTACAATAACAAAAATATGGGTAGTCACCTTAACAACAGTAGACAACAGGCCTGATGACTTAAAATAACAGGGGTTCCGAGGCGCGGCAACACTTACAGCGCCGCACTCCCCACTGCACCAACACTTCCCTCCGCAGACTCCTCTTGATCACCTTCCCCAGGAGCATCAAAGTCACTCACTTTGGCCATAAACCCTTCAAAGTCCAATGCTGACACTTCTGACATTGCATCCTTTTCATCCTCAACAGGAACAGGAGCAGACGATGTCCATGGTTCCGCTATTTCACCAACTTGAGCCCGCTGTGTGTAGCTTGTTATGAGCGTCTGTCCTTCTCCTGTTTATTTCTTCCCTGTGCCTGTCTGTGTAGAAACGGAAGAGTTTGTCGATACCAACCAGAAGTTCCTCCGTTCTTAGGTTGCTCACTTCCTGTTCCTTCACCTCTTCCTTGAGCTTATCCACGGCAGCAAGGATCTTGCTAATGTTTGACATACACAGTTTAGTCCTGCCTTCCATCACGCTAGGCTGCTCAACTTGACTCTGTTTGGCGCATCAACATGATGACACGTGATGCGCTCTGTGAGGGATGGTCGCGCACTAGTAGAAAATGGCATTTTTTAACCACTTCTTGCCTCTGCCTCGCGTTCTGTGCGGTAAACTCGCGCATGAAAGGGTTTTTGGTTATGATTTTTGGTCACTCGTGCACAAGGCGAATCGCGCACTGCGGTGATGCGCACTGTGCGAGCCCTCTGTATATATATATATATATATATATATTATACTGACAGACAATGTTTTTCCGACTGCTAATTTTACTTTATATATATACTGCATAATTATATGTATGAATGGTTCCTAACCTGTTCTCTTTTTTGATACCACTGCAATTCAATTAGCTGAAGACAAGTCCGGATTTTGGTTCTACTTCTTTATTAACTTCTGCTTAGCTTAAGTTGGTAAGTATAGCCTGTGACGGTCATTATCTGCCATCATACAACCCTATTATGTATGAGCATAGAGTTACTCTATAATGATAATCGAATGTTTTGTTATGAATGGCGAAATGCATCGCAAAGACCGGAGTTCGAATCCATAACCCAGAAGGCCGAAGTCTACGCACAACTCTTTGTGTGCTGCATTCTGGGTTCAGTCCATCTCTTACGGAATAAGCACTACTTACAGGTGCTGCCTTCCATCGTTGTGATTATTTCCTGGCCCTGTACTGTTTGTAACACGATGGTGACCTGAACGATGACTGCTCTCCGTTGTGCCTTCCACCCAAAAACTCCTGATCCACCTGTCCATGGTTCGGCTTATACCGAATGTTTGCACTGTCCACAGTATTCCGGATTCTTTTCTCATAAATAAACGTATATCGTGTTTTCTCTTATCTTCCTAGTAGTCGGACGCACACTATTTGCCCTTTCCATACTGAGGTTTTTACTATGCCTGACGTTTTGTGGTAAGATGTGAGATGTAACGGACTAGCAGTCATCGCCTGACCGAAGATGGTTCACATTTCGTCTCTCGGACGCAGCAGTTCTCGCAAATGGACGTTAAGACTTCGAAATTTCCTGAGTTCATTTGTACCGTCATCTCATCAGCAGATATGAAGCTTGAGGATAGTCAGGCCAGCCAACCAAGAATATGTAGCTGTGGTAGAGATTTCATAATGTTTCACATGTTACATTTAATCTTTTTACTAAACCGTGACACGACAGTCTCTGACTGTACGTGCCATGGAATTCCTACAGTATATTGGAACTTATAACCTACCCACCTTCCATCTATATTGAAAACATGCTAGAGGAATTTGTGTGATATCAATGGGGATGTTTTTATGGCGAGTCCTTTGTTTGTTTGTTTGTTTGTTTTTTTAAGCCAAAATTCTGACATTAAAATGAACCCTGCTTCAAAGTAGGATCGAAGTCGCCCTTCCTCGAACGGCAGCCAATTTCTGTAACCACCTGACCAGCACCACATTACAAGATATTCTCCGACGCTTCTCATTGCAGTGCAGTACAGGCTGAATGCCTGCAGTACATTCCCTGAAATTTTTACCTAATACATATATAAGTTGAGGGTGTTCCATATATTCACCTCTCGTGGCAACTCAGCTTGGAAATTCAAATGTGTTGCGGGTATAGCTCGGTCAGCGTTACTAGTGTCTACCCTGCATCATTTGCCGATTCCCACGGCGTATGTTATGCTTTATTAGGTTTGCTTTATAAAAATCAGTTGCAGCGTCATCCCTACAAGCAAAGAAAATCTACTCTCACACCAGCAGATTGAGACGTCACCACAACACACAAGATATCCTTAAGTTTCAAGCTTCACTTGAAAATTCAATGTCCTGTTATAATGCTATGTGACCTTGCTGGTAGTTTAGTGGGTATTTGGTTTATATAATTATCGAACCTTATCAAACATCTCACGCTTGGGATAACACTTTAATTTTATTGCAGTTACACCAGACGATTGTATTCAGCTGAGAGTAAGTATACAAGCCGGAGAGTTTCATTACTTCTACCATTCTCGCTATACAATTTGGACCTACACTATACCCTTTTCACTCTAACTTGGCCTAATTTTGCATATCTCAATCTTGGATACTGACTTGGAACAATAGATAAACGCTGGAATATAAAGGTAGTAAAGAAGAGGTGCTAAAGACAGGCTGCTGAACCACAGAACTGCCCTGTTACGGTACTGAGCTGCGTGAAATAACCTGCAAAAGGACAGCAATCTGGACCAAGTTAGAGTGAAAGGATTACAGTGTTCTAGTTCAGCAGCCAGACAATTTAACTCATGTAAAAGTAGTGACTCATTTATAACTGGGTGGCCACCTGTGTTGTTAGAGAATGGTAATAGCATATGCATGGAAAATGGCAGGGTAGAAGTGATAAACTGAAGCACCGTCCCAGTTTCTGTTTCACTGTTTATAGATTGCTTCATCATCATGTTTTGAAACTGATGAGTAGCGTAATTGGGAAAAAAAAACAAGTGCACATTGATCACGTAAACTAGCCTAAAGTAATAGAATCCTGAGCGTGTTGTTAATAGTTTGCTAAATAATACCTTCATTTCATACACTGTTTGAAAATGTAAAGAGGGAAAAAAGTAAGGACATTTTTTGCAGTCACTATACTATACATTCTCCACTTTCATTTCCTGTCCCTCTCCTGTCCACCTGGGGCTTACTTCCCTCTTCATTTTTATCATTTCCCCTCTCGCCTTCCCTACTCTCCGCTCTTCATCGATGTTAGTGACCAGGAGGAGGAAGTGTGTGTGTGTGTGTGTGTGTGTGTGTGTGTGTGTGTGTGTGTGTGTGTGTGTGTGTGTGTGTGTGTGTGTGTGTGTGTGTGTGTGTGTGTGTGTGTGTGTGTGTGCGTGCGTGCGTGCGTGCGTGCGTGCGCGTGCGTGCGTGTGCGTGTGTGTGTGTGTGTGTGTGTGTGTGTGTGTGTGTGTGTGTGTGTGTGTGTGTGTGTGTGTCTCCTGTCATTAAACTCCTCTAATTCTTCACAATCCGTAATTAGAGACTACCAGGCGTACCATTAAAGCTGAGATTGCTAACAGGAGGTAATTTCCTTATCCACATCACTATCAAAACAAGAGGGAAAAATTAAAGAAGTTTGACCCCTGTTCTTCGTTGGCAATCTTATTATACAAATGGAGTGGAGTCTAATTATTGTCTATCCTTACGTATATTTTAGAACTGATTATTATAAACTAAAGGTTTGTCTACATGTACAATTGATCAGCTTTATTAATTATGCTTATATATATCTTTCTATTGAGGCCGAATCATGAATTGAGGATAGTAAGGTGTGTGTGATCTGTAGCTCCCGGTAACCTCTAACCTCTCTCTCTCTCTCTCTCTCTCTCTCTCTCTATCAATCAATCAACAGCCATCCTCATTCTTTTTACCTACCACACATGTTCCAGTCAGTGTAAAATTTATATCATCGCTACTTGTACTTTTCATCTCAGTCCTCTAAAGGTCAGGGCAACTCTAGTGTTTTATACCAGTTAACGATAGGGGATTTTCTTCATTTAAGTACGGATTAAGCGTTTGAATTCTACTTTTCTCTCACCATTAACCCTTTCATATATGAGGTAATTAGAGTGTTCTGTTTCTGTTAATGGCACACTATTCTATTCAGCTGACAGAAGGAACAAATATATAATATATTCTCTTATCCCTAACATGTCCTAAAATTAACATCTCTCCATCTTCATTCCTGAGTTGTAACAATAGATTATCATTAGAACATGGTGCTTGTCGAGAAGTGCTACGGAAAGGATATACAGCCGTAGTGTCGTGTTATTCTGCCACTGAGTTAGGGGGTATAAGTTGCAAAGGGACGAAAAATTGGGCAAGGTTAAAGTTAAAATGGTGTGTTATTCGATTCCACCCAATGTCATACGACATATTTGATCTGGGTGTGAGTTATAGGACCCTGAATTGTAATACTGCCTTCATTACATCTCCCACAGACAAGGTAGTTCTAGAGTTTGTTCAGTTTAATGGCAGACGGTTTCATTCAGCTGAGAGTCAGTTATAGGATCCCGTGTGTAAACCACCTTGGCCAAAGGACGTGTTTTTTTTTTTCATCTTGCTATCCCCAGATGATTATATAGGGCTTGAGATATACTTTCGAGATGAAGAGGTTACCGACAGACTTCATTAACAGTTAGTTTGACCTCCAGTTTGCTGAAAGAAAAAAATATCTTCCGGCAATAACACCATTAAAGTACAAAACTAGGTGATCACATTAAAGAGAATTACCATGGCATATCCATCAATTCTTCTTCTTGTCATCACCATCATCATCATCTTGTTCTTCTGATTCTTCCCCTTCCCCTTCCTCCCTCCTGTTTCCCTCCCCCTCCTCCTCCTCCTCCTTCTCCTTCTTCTTCTTCTTCTTCTCCTCCTCCTCCTCCTCCTCTTTCTCACAACCATCATCATCATCATCATCATCGTACTTCCTCTTCTCCTCCTCTTCCTTCTTCCCCCTCCTCATCTTCTTCATTTTAAATTGTGTTTTTTCACAACCTTCTCTACTCGCTCAGTGTACGTTAATCAGTTTCATTCCTGATCCACCCTCACCTTTCCATACCACCACCAGACCCAACACCCACTTCAGTCGTTTCAGTAACTAGTTTCTGAACTCAAATCCACCCTGCCTCACCCTCACCATCATTCACTCCTCCCTGCCACCCTCCCATTTCATCATGTCTCATTTCACCCTGACTTCTTTCCACCTTCCTTCATCCCTACCCTCCCTCACTCCCACTCAATCTCACCTCCACCCTACCTCAACCCCAACCTGCCTCACCCCCGTCTTGTCTCATCCCCACCCGGTCTCATCCCCACCCTGATTAACCCACATTCTCCTAATTTTCACCCTTTCTCACCCACAGCTTATTTCACCTCCCCCTGCCTTACCCCCACCCTACCTCAACCACCTTTCCTCACACCAACCTTGCCTTACCTTCACCCTGCCGCATCTCCACCTGAATCACCCTAACCTATTTCAAACATATCCTGTCTTATCCCCACGTTATCTCACTCCCAGTCCTTCACCCCCTCTGCCTACCCTCACCCTGACTCACTCCCACCTTGCCAACCTTCACTCTTCTCCCCCCCCCACCCTACCTCACCTCTAACCAACCACACCCCTCACTCTTACCCCCACCTTGGCTCACCCCCACCCAGTTTTATCCAACCCTGACTCACCCCACCATGTCTCACCCCTTTTGCCTCCTTCCCCCACCTTGTCTCCCCCTCACCCTGCCTCACCTTCTCCTGGCATCAGCATTAATCACCGTCCTCGTTACCGCTCTTTTTATCGCTCCCTCAACAAGTTTTTACTTCCTCTTTTTTATGCATTTTAATTTGCCCATTATTAATATGCCTTTTCTCGTGTTAGCGGTGTTTGTATACAATTACGCCCGCATACACGCTAGTGCTCGATAGTGTTTGAACCCCCTCACACACACACACACACACACACACACACACACACACACACACACACACACACACACACACATACAAACTGAAACACCACTGGAAAATGGGCGGTATCCCCAAGGTGGATGGCAAGCTGATGTTAGGAAGAGCTGTAGTCCTAGAGACTCCTTCATGACTCTCTTTGCTGAATTTTCCAGTGCTTTAGTAAAACAGAATATACCAGCAGATTCGTAAAATTTGCTTTTAACTGTGAGCACCAAACTACATGCACGTCACACATCACACTTCGTCTTTCAGAATTATGAAAGTGGTGTATTATCACCCGGTGTCGAAGTCTGTGGGGAGAGGGGCAAGACCACAAATTTAATGCCCTCACCATCTACCTCTGTCCCGGTGACGACCAAGAGAGAGGTGCTGAACCAGTGTATGACACTATTTCAATAAATTTCTGCAACATTCGCTACGTTTCTTCTAATTTTTTCCCTGTTGAAAACCACTTCTCTTTTACTAAGCTTCCCCTCCCTTATTCCACACTAAGACTCAGTTGTCTGAGGAGACAGATAGTAAACACTCGTCATTCTCGTACTTTCTTCACACTTATTTCAAAGCCAAGTGGGGCTATTGTGTATATGTTGTTACATAGCCTATGATTTCATCATCCTTTGTGTAATTTTAACGCACAGTATGCTGCATGTTTGATCACGAGCGTGTTCTGCCTCAGTCCCCCCCTTCTACCGTTATAGTAGAGTAAGTCGTCCTTTCTGTTATTCAGTGCGGGATTGTCGACCGTTTGTCCCCATCGCTTCATTTGCGCGTCCTTATTACAAGTTGTATCAGGCTCTGCTGGCCCCTATATAATGAGCTCAGTCTCTGCATCATTGCCACTTAGATCTGCTCCTCATTTTGTTCACATCTCTGTCCTCCCCTGTACAGATATTATTATTGTGAGTGCTCAAGAAATCTCCAACCATCTAGCAGCTGTGTGTAATTTGAGTATAACTGTTGTTGCATTTTTTCTTGTACTGTATAGCATAAGTTTAATTTGTAGGCCTAGTGCAGTTTTTGTAATTCGTGTGGGGTGCTTTATGTCAGTCATTTTTGATAATAGTTTGTATCTGTAATTATTTATCTGGCATTCACTGAGTATTATCTGGTATCTCATTTTATCAGGGCTGACTTAGATAAATTTACTCTTGCTAATTTCGTGTTAATAGAGGCTATTGCAGTTAACCATATATTTAACCTGTTTATTTGCCATTACATTATCTTTATGAGTCCTGAATGTTTTGTTGTTAATTTAAGCATTAAACTTTAACTTGTAATTTTACCTAACTCTTTTGTTTTGAACCTGGAACTTTACGGGACAGTAGTGACTCTTCGTATTCTCACTTAAAGTGTACATTATCTTTCTCTGTTCCGTAACAATGTACACAACAATATATCTTGGTCTCCTGTTCCTGAGCTTGATATCTCAGAATTCTCTGTAATCTGGCTTCTGCTATTCTGTCATTCCCTGACTAAATATAACTATATTACTTACATCTCTCTTAATACTACCAACTATGCAGAATTCTTTGACTATCTTACTTGTATGATAGAACACATTCTTTCCTTTCCTCTGAAATCTCCATACTGAGTGATATCAATGTTCATCACCATGTTCGTCTATTCTCCATTCACTGATCCAGCTGGTGAACAAGCCCACATCTGTTCTATCCGTAATGACCTACAGTAGAGCTGATCATACAGCACCCTACCCATTTCCCTGACTGCCTTGGAGAGAGCGACAACATAGCTGACCTCTTTCTTATAACTAATGCTTCTGCTTACTCTGCCAGTTTCTCTCTCTTGGTTTCCTTCGCTCATAGTCTCATTACCTTAATTTGCCCTTTCACTCCTTTTAGACCTGTTGATCCTCCCAAGATGAGGCTTCTGTGACATTTTGGAGCTGCAGATAGAGAGGTAATCAGACATTACTTCTTTACCTTTCCCTGGAATGATTATTTTGCTTCCATGGCCGAGAGCCATCTGAATGTGCTTCGCACATTGTGAAGGTTATTCCCTGGGGCATAGAAGCACACCAGTACATTCCGTTTTCTTACAATTTGACAAATGCAAAACAAAAAAAAAGTAAATAAATAAAACAAAGGCCTTGGTTTATTCACGCCTGCTCTATACTGTCCACCGCAAGGAGGAAGGTTACGGCAGTTACCGGCACCAACCCACTTCTGAACAGTCTCTCTACTATGTTTCTGCCTGGATCGTACTAAGTTTGTTCTTCAACGTTCTAAGAATACTTTTATTCTTACTATATGCTCTAAACTCCCTGACCCAAATTATTCCTGCTCCTAATGACACCTTGTCAAAAGCTTACCTTCTTCTTCCCTTCCTCCCTCTTTTCCTTTCTGATGGTTCCATAGCTGTTTCTTTGACTGACAAGTAGATCTCTTCACCTAGATTTTCTCCTCCTATTCTTCTTTTGACCATTCTGCTGTTCTTCCCCCATCTCCTCCCCTCTCTGACTTCCTCATGCCTGATATGAAAATTTCTTCAAGTGATGTATCTCTTGCTTTCACTGGCCACAGTGCATAATTATACCCGCCACTAGGCAACACACAAACACACATAAACACACAAAAGCACACACATTCACACACAAACACAAACAAACACACATGCATACAAACCAACACAAACACACACACACACACACACACACACACACACACACACACACACACACACACACACACACACACACACACACACACATACATACAAACACACACCTATACAAACATACATACACACACAAACACACACACACACAAACACACATAAAGGAACACAAAACCGTATACACGGTCACACACACACAAACACACATAAAGGAACACAAAACCGTATACACGGTCACACACACGTAAACTCATGCACACAAACACAGACAAACATTCACATTAATACACACACACAAATAATCTCTCTCTCTCTCTCTCTCTCTCTCTCTCTCTCTCTCTCTCTCTCTCACACACACACACACACACACACACACACACACACACACACACACTCGTCCTCAGTCACACAACACATAAAAGCCTGCGCACAAGCACAGGACATTCACATATGCACGGCATAACACACTGACATTTGGGGACACATGAAGATACATCGAAATCCTAGTTTTATCCTGATACGCGAAACTTTTTCCTGGAAACATACAAATTTCTACAATAAAATATATATACAAATATACATACATACACACCGTACACTGCTGATGAGATAACCATGAGTAGACGATGAAGGGATGGGTATACAAACAAACATTTATGCATACATAGCCTACATAATGACAGACTGATATACAGACCCACATAATCGACAGCATAATCCTTGTCGCCTCTCCTGCTTCTTTCTGTATTGTCTTTATTAATCTCGTACTGCATATCCACAGTAATGGGTATCAATGACTATTAGGCCATAGATCAGTGTCATCAGTGTTATTTACTGTAGATTCAACACACTGAGTTTCAACGTTCATGGAGAGAGATGCACGAGAGGTGAAAGGATTTTTTATACGATTGTTCAGTTGCTGGTATAAGCATCATTTGACTTCAAACTGTAGATATCGAGATGTTAAGCACGCATTTTCGAAACTCCTATAAGGTCACAAATTGTCGTCAGAATACAACAGATTTCCATCAGCATTTGACGAAAAAGTGGAGCATATTGATGTTAGCAACTGTAACTAAAATTCTGTAATTAATATCTAAGTTTAAGGAGTCTGTGAGTAGAGAGTGTTGAGAGTGAATGCCAAAGACAGTCAAGTGATGAATGAATAAAACTTGGTGGGGAAGGCATGGAGAAAGCTAAGTGGTTTAGACACATGGGAGTAGACATGAATTGGATGGAACTCAAAATAAATCGTAGGATAGGAGAGGGACCAGAAGTATTTGGGATACTGAGAATTGTGGGCAAGGCCAGAAAAGTGTCTGTTCGGGAGAAGGTGGGTATTTATAAAGTCACAGTAATGCCGACAGTGCTGTGTGGCTGTGAAACGTTGATTTTGATTGTTAGAAGCCGAAAGCAGGTAATAGGGCTGGAAATGAACGTGCCTCGAGTCGATATGTGGGGTGAGATGGCTAAAGTAGATGAGAAAAAACTCTGATGGAGAGGTGTGGATGCTGGCAAAGTATGATGGAAAGAGCTTACCATGGTTTGTTACAAGTGGTATGGCTTTACAGAAGAGACTGATAAATGTGCATGGATCAGAAGTGGAGGGAGTGAGAGAAAATGGGAAGCCTGGTAGAACGAGTAAGGGTGTCGTGAAAGATTTTTTTATATCAATTAATTTATTAGAGTATCCAGCAGCGGAAGAGGCGTGTATAAAATATAATTGGAATGGAGCGGTTTCTGGGGAATGACTCGCTGCCGGTGATCTATAGAAAGCAAAAAGTGAAGAGACCGAGGTTAGCGGTAATTTATGAGGCCCTGCTAATGGGTTTAAAACAGTTTTCTCTAGACCATCACATATGACACCTGGGAGAGTGAATGCAAGTTCCTTAAGTTGTTTCTTCCTTTTTCCCAGAGTTTCCTCGATGTAGCGGCTTACAGAGACGATGTGTGAAAAATGCACATAAATACATGTATGAAAATAGACATCCTTAAATACACTTGTCTTTCCGAAAAAAAATTGTAATAATAATAATAAACAAATAAATAATGCATTAGCCCCTTCAGTAATGTTACTTTTTTTTTTTTTTTAATCTACTGAAGCTATTGGTAAACGATTTTATCAAGAAGATTTCTATAGTAGTGAAAGGGCTAATGAAAGATACATTTAACACCTTCAATATGAAAAGTCTCAAAGCTGAACATTGCTGCTTAGAGATAGAGAGAATAGAGTAAAAAGAAAGTCCTTTGATGGAACTCATACCAAATAAAAAAAAAAAAAGTACGAAGACATATATACATATTCTTCCCCGTTCTCTCCCCTGATAACATTACTGAAGGGTGAACCCTCGTAGTGAAGGGGCTGATGAAAACTGCATCTAACCAGTTCAAAACTTCTCTCAAAAAAAAAAAAAAAAAAAAAAAAAAAAAAAAACACGATTTAAAAAGATGACGCGCTCGGGGTAAGGGAGACAAATGTAACAAGCATGCACGATACTTCGAAACATTTTTCCAAGCTACATTAAAGAAATGTCAGACTATAACATGATTAGAAAAAAAAGATGACGTACACTGACTGGGGGAGACAATGGTAGCAGTCAAGTCCATAGTACTCCCTTCAGACAGTAGGGGCCCTAGGCCTGGCTAATATAGTATAACCCGTTTCATGACAAGGAACCGATCTACGTCCCTCGAAGGTTTTTGCATGACAAAATAACATCTGGTCACTTCCAGGAGCTTAAAACCGATATGCGTAGTGTTATTTCTACATGATAGATGGATACCTATGGTGCCCGAGAACTGTAAATAAATTCAACATTATCATATTAATTAGGATAAATATGAATTATTTTCAGCAACACATAATTATTGTAATGTATCAGGCTCTAATTTTTCAGTGACCGGGACTTCATGAATCCGGTTTGATAATATTAAAACGAAAAATGACTTTAGCTATTTCCTTTTTTAAAGGAAACTAAGTCAGTCAGATACATTTCACTTTTTCTTATTTAACTGAATAATCACTCGTGGTTGGTGTTATTCACACAACTTTAATCAACGCAGTAAGTAGCATCTTTAGACGTCTCGGAGAACGTGACTGACCCAAGGGCACAGTAAGGAGAACACTGAGTAAAAACGCCCATGCACACTCAGTCGGCCAGCCAGGTTAGCCAAATAAGCCCAGTCAACACAGAAAGGTCACACTTCGGCCTCCCCCGTCCCTCACTCCACCCACAAACACATTCTCCTCCAGTGTTTTTCCTTTTTTGTGTCCCACGTGAACTGTGCCTTTCTTTTTTCCCCCTGTTTCCCAAACAGAGATAGTTCTTCTTTTATATTTCTTTCAGACACTCTTTACTCAAGTGACCTTATTGATGGTAGCAATTCTTATGGAGATTGCTCGATTGCTGTTAAGGAAGCTTCATGGTAAGTTAGACTGGCGTGGAAGGTGGAATAGTGAAGAGTACTGTGTGAGGTCGTGTAGGATTTGAGTGGTGAGGTGTGTGGTGTGAGAGTGGGGATGTGTGTATTGTGGAAGGTGCGGTGGAATATCTATGGGGTGGTGTGATGTATGAGTTGGGCTAGGGACGAGGTGGTGTAATGTGGTGTGGCGTTATGTAAAGTGTGGTTTGGTATGGTGTGGTGTAATGTGGGAGGTGGAGCTGAGTGGCGTGGTGTAGGGGTAGTGTGGTGTGGTGTGGTATGGGTAGTGTGGTGTGGTTTGGTATGGGTGGAGTTGTGTGGAGTGGGTGTGATAGGTTGTAGTGTAACATGAGAATAGTGTTGTGTGGTGTGGTTTGGTGTGGTGTGGTGTGGTTTGGTGTGGTGTGCGGATGGAGTGGTGTGGTGTGCAGATGGGATGGTGTGGTGTGCGCGGGTGGTGTGGTGTGGAGTGCGGGTGGTGTGGTGTGGAGTGCAGGTGGGGTGGTGTGGTGTGAAGTGGAGTATCGATTAAGTGGAATGGTGTGAGGAAGGGGTGGTGTGGTGTGGTGTGCAGGTAGTGTGATGTAGTGTGGTGTGGTGAGCAGGTAATGTGATGTAGTGTTGGGTGGTGTGCGATGTTGTGTGATGTGGTTTGGTGTGTAGGTTGTGTGGTGTGGAAAACGGAGTGGAATTGTGTGGTGTGGGGGTGATATGAAGTAATGTAGTGTGGTGTGTTGCAAGTATAGTGTGGTGTGGTGTGAGGTTGGGGTGTGATGTGGAAAATGGATGCGTTTGTGTGCTGTACGGGTGAAATAATGTGATGTGGTGTGCGGTGGGAGGTGGAGTGGAGTTGTGTGGCATGGGTAGTGTGTTGTGCTGTAGTGTAATATAGTGTACGGAGCAGGATGGTGTAATGTGGGGGTAGCGTGCGGTGATGTGGTTTGGGGGGGGTGATGAAGTGGTGCGATATATAGTGTGAGAGGTGATGTGGGGTGGGATGGTACCGGGAAGGGGTAGTGTGGTGTAGTGTGGGGAAGGGGTGGTGTACTGCGATGCAGGGGAGAGCCAGAGTCTAAAGTGAGCATCCCAGCCTACCCGTGACGGTCCCTGTGTTAACTTGCTTGTGTGGGCAACCAGATGTGCACAGATCTTGGAACACACAACAATACAGGACGCGACTACTGTTTCATTCGCAGCTACTCCCCACAAAAAGACGAGCCAACCCATCGTCCTCTGATGTCCTTTATTTCAAACCCTATCATCAACCTGTCATAATAATCACCTTTGTTTTTCTTAACTGGTAAAAAAGGGGTTTTCGGCCGGCAAGGAGTGGCCAGAGAATGTGAAAGTATTGTATTATAATGGGTTAACCGGCTCCAGCTAAGCCCTGAATTATAACAACCGCTTTAGTCAGGTGGCGCACTTTTTATTTTATTAACAAAAAATTATATTTACCTTAGGAGACATTTTTCTAAATCACGAAGTTAAATACATCATTAATTAACCTCGTCTATACAAGTGATCTTTCCTTAGTTGAGTATCAACTACTGCGCGAAACAAAAAAGAAGCTAATACAAAACTGCCAACATGTCAGGGAATACAAGATGGTCTCCACACAGCTACAAGACACTCACATTATTCTGTCAAATTGCCGTATTGATTAACGAACATATAAAAACACCATTTCTCAAAATTTGTATATTCATGTGGTTTGGCGTTTCATCCTATTAATTCCTTTGAAAAAACCTAAATTAATAATCAATTTTTAAAAAGTCTGTTGTTAATGGTTCAAGGAAATATTATGCCAAGTTTGAAGTGACCTGACGAAGAGATAGAGGAATAACCTGAAAGTTGTTGTTGTTAAGGAACCCCGGTCTGTCTGGTAGAACAGACCCATCAGCCACAAGCAAGCAATGGCCCTGCAGGGCCATCCTGTGCAGTAAACTGACCATCCCTTATGGCAGACAAAGCCTTGCTACAGCAAGGTGTGGATAATTGTGGAGGATTGGGTAGCAGATGGACACCGCATATGCGACTCTCCACCCATCTAACAGAGGCATCATAGTAGGTTCCACATCACCCTGTTACTTGGTAATATGGTTACCATCCAATGTTGTACACAGTTTCTTGGGTTGCAGGAAACCATTAGGCATGCCACTCTAGAGTCACCTGAAGGGGAAGGTCAAATAAAATGAAACAATAAGAATGGGAGAAATATGAAGAGAGGAGGGCAGTCACACAAAAAGAATGATTAAGGTGGAGGAAGATACGGTAGGCAGCAATACATCTCGTGAGTTTATGAGAGGGGCACCCACCTACTGAAAAAGCATAATGAAGAAAGAAGAAAGAAACGAAGGAAATACCGTCGCTCTCCACACGTAGGTGTGGAGACTTTAATATGAAATCAGATGAACGATGGTAACCCTTCCCGTCAGATTATGCTTGTTTCCTTTCAATTTAAATCTCTGGCTCTGAGGGCATTGTTATTTATCTGTTTTTCTACCCCGATACAACAGATTTTTGTAAGCTTCACGAAATTGTAGTGATGGGGTTTAGAAGAATCCATCTGTATTCACCCCTTTACAACTTAATACCTCTCCCCAGACTGCATAAAATCGTCTGAAAGTAGCAAGAACAAAACAAAGAATGCGTCATGGGCCTGAAGGAACTAAAACAACCATGCGTTTCAAATCGGTCTCGAGGAGACAGTGCAAACTGAAGAGATTAAATATTGCCTTCATTAACCCTTCTACCACCAGATATCTTTTCGTAGCCAAAGGAAAAATTATTGTGTTGGTTGGATAATTAGACTACATTGTGCTAAAGACTTAACAGGAGAAAACTATGACAATGCAATGCGAAACAAATGCGTTATATAATCAGCTTTATTTTCGATCGATGTGAGTTAGCTAACAATTTTTTTGCTGAATAAAATCGTCTGGTTTCAGGCTTAGCAATGTAAATAAATGCAAACAATTCTGTGAGTAAATGAGAGATGTTGCAGTATCACCTGAGGCCATCTCTAGCCGTGACGCAATGGTTGACTTATCTACGGCTCAGTTAACTGCCCCACAGAGTCTGGATGATATCTTGCAACACGTGGACGTGAAGAGACTGGCTACGGAAATGGTATTGTTATTATTATTATTATTATTATTATTATTATTTAGGTCTTCAACTCATATTTTCCAATGAGTGTGATTTAAGTTTCATAATTTGTCAAAGGTGACCACACATGGTCTAATTTTAACCTTAAAAATATAATCAAGATTAAAGAGATATTATATTCGTTCATCACACATTCCATTTTGCTGCACCGCTTCTCATGTCCTTCTCTCTCCATTTTCTGCTCTCGGCTCTCCTCTTACCTCCGTTATTACTTCCTGCTTAAACAGCGTCTCTCTTGCCAAAGGATTAAGAGCGATACCTTAACTTTTTAAAAACTTTTCTCTGTAGACGGCGGGAGCTCCTTACCTTCAGCAATGAGGAGAAGTTAAGTAATGTCCTTCGTCAGCACTGTGTGTTGTCTTCCATATTACTCATTCCTCCTCAATCAACGGAGAATATCCTTCCCTCTGTTGCTTTCTCGTTGCGTGCTTCATATTGCTCACACAAAAAAAGTCCGCGCAGCATTCTCCATTGCAAGAGCCAGGAGAGAGAGAGAGAGAGAGAGAGAGAGAGAGAGAGAGAGAGAGAGAGAGAGAGAGAGAGAGAGAGAGAGAGAGAGAGAGAGAGAGAGAGAGAGAGAGAGAGAGAGAGAGAGAGAGAGAGAGAGAGAGAGAGAGAGAGAGAGAGAGAGAGTGCGAGAGAGAGAGAGAGAGAGAGAGAGAGAGAGAGAGAGAGAGAGAGAGAGAGAGAGAGAGAGAGAGAGAGTTTTCAGTCGAGAGGAACCAGTGTCCATTAAAATGTTAGTGCACATTCTGATTTACCCCCAGGACAAAGCTTCATTCTTTGTTGTTATGGAGCCACCTTTTATGGGGTCTAGAGGAATGTATTGCTTTACTTTAGGCCAACGGATGGCTTTGTGTGTGGCTTAGCAAGTACGTGTGTTGTCATCAGTCAGTAAGTGTTTGTGTTGGAGGGTGGAGAGTGTGTGTGTGTGTGTGTGTGTGTGTGTGTGTGTGTGTGTGTGTGTGTGTGTGTGTGTGTGTCTATGTCTATGTGTGTGTGTGTGTCTATGTGTGTGTGTGTGTGTGTGTCTATGTGTGTGTGTGTGTGTGAGAGAGAGAGAGAGAGAGAGAGAGAGAGAGAGAGAGAGAGAGAGAGAGAGAGAGAGAGAGAGAGAGAGAGAATGCTTTAGTTGTTCTGACCATTATAAATAAATCTTCCAATAATACACAGGAATTGAACAAGATACAATGATCATCCCAAATATTTAACCACTTTGTCACATCCCCCTTTAGTTGTCGTGTCCTGAGTTAATCCTTTCTTCGTTAGTACAACTCTAGTATTATATTCCAGCTGAGAGTGTGTGACAGGAGCATGAATGTTAATATTTCCATCACTGACACCCTCTCAGGACAGCTTTGATATCCAATTTCAGCTGACGCCATGAAGATTTTATTCGCCTGAGAGTGAATTACAGGAGCCCAAATGGGACAGATGTCAATTATATCTCGTGTTGATGTACTATTGAGGCCAGGAGTTGTTAGCCACCCTCGTCCAGCCAACCCGTGTATGTGGCAGCGTAGCATTCACGAGCACATAAATTGCCTTCGATGCATTTTTGTCGAAAAATATCCCTTCAGCTTTGGGCTTGTACTAATGGATAAAGCAATAGTAATATTTCCTTTGAAGGTTTGACTCTGATAACACGAATATATCATACTGATTTTTTAGTAACTCATTTCTCATATAGAGCCAAGCAAGTGACAGATATGTATATTTGGTTCCATTCTACGACCTCCTGTAAGTTTGAACCAGCGAACGCACAGTGAACAAGTTCGAAGCATTCCTTTGTTACCAGGAGAGAGAGAGAGAGAGAGAGAGAGAGAGAGAGAGAGAGGTGAGGTGCTCAGCACAGTTACACAGGAATTTTTCCTTTCGTTTCGATTGGCTTTCTATGCCTAAATGACTAAATGAAGGCAAATTATGAAATATAATGACTGGATGACGAAGTGGTAATAGGGTCTGGCTAATGGTTGTTTGGTCCAAGGTGTGCAGTGGTAAGCCTAATTCCAGGCAACGGTCGCTGTTAAAAGTTGGATATTTTCAGTCCCACTCATTTAAAATATCTCCATGTATGTTTACAGTACGTGTATGCCCCTATGGATCTATTTTCACCCCATGAATATTTCTATCAATGGACATTTTCACCATTCGGAACAAAATCCCTCATGGACCTATTTTCCTTAATGACTTTTTTTTTTTTTTTTCAAAGACGCCTACTTTCTACGTAAACCTATTTGCCCATGCACTAATTTTCCCCATTGATGTATTTTCTCCCCAAGGACCAATTTTTCTGTCGACCTTGAATCTCTCCATGGATGCAGGTTTCCTACATGGACGTATACCCATGGACATAATTTTCACAATAAACCTATTTTCCCCATAATCCTATTTTCCGACGTGGTTATATCACCCACTGATGCGTGCAGTTAAAACACAGAGCTCTGCACTATGGACAAACGTATTGCACTATGGACCTTTTGTAACCCACTGGATATATATACCTACTTCAGCATGATTCCAAAATATTATCCTTTGTGGACCGATTTTCCGCACACTGATTTATTCCCAACTCGGACGTGTTCTCTCAAGTGACCTAATCCCAGAGGCCTGTTTTCCCACAATTCGTCCATCCACCTACACATCCACCCATCAACGCACATACCCACAACCTAACTCAGTATAGTATGTCCCAAAAGTAGGACGACATAAACCCGTCTTTTGCCTTGTCCTACAGGTAGCCCCACCACCCACCCCACTTAATGCACGAACCCAACTCCACCCCACTTAACCAGCCCAACAACCCTTTCCCTCCCTCTCGCCCACCCACTCCACCTAATCCGCCTGTGAAACTACCAGCCTACACTAACCAATCCACCCACCAAGTCACCAACCTACCAACCCGCATACCATGCTCCAAAAGTCGGATGACTCGCAGTTCTACACACACACACACACACACACACACACACACACACACACACACACAAACACACACACACACACAGAGGCGGGGTGGATTTCCTTACACGAATGATGAGTCTCACCGCTTAACTCAGTCTGTCGGTAGAAAATAGTACACTTTACAGGGAGGTTGCCAGGCCGTAGATAATGGGCTTCATTCCGGCTACATTTTTTTTTTTTATGCGAGGAAGAAGGAACCAAAGGCCATGAGCCTGCAGTAACAGTTCCCTCCAAGAGAAAAACAAAATACAATAGAGAGCCAAATTCAAGATCCGATCATTTTGAGATGCCTGGACACACTGCGTTTGAAAGACTGGAGATCATAGGCAGCAGGAAATACAGACAGAGGGAAACAGTTCCAGAGCTGACCTGTTGCATAAATGAAAGACTGGGAGTAACGGTTAACTCTTGCATTAGAGAGTTGGACAGAAAAGGGATGAGAGTTTGCTGCCAGACGGGTGCTACGCGCCCGTCGTAGAGGTGGAGGAATGCAAGCAGACAGTTCAGAGGAGCAGTGACCATTAAAGTAGCGATAGAAAAGAGATAAAGATGCAACAGTGCAGCGAAGAGATAGAGGTTGAAGGGAGTCAGTAAGAGGAGGAGAGTTAATGAGACGAAAAGCCTTTGACTCCACACTATTGAGAAGAGCTGTATGTGGGGAGCCTCCCCACACATGAGAGTTGTACTCCACACAGGGGCGTATAAAACCCCTGTATAGAGTCAACAATTGTGCAGGGGTAAAGAAAGAGCGGAGTCGGCTTAGCACACCCAATCTCTTGGAAGCAGATTTTACAAGAGATGTAATATGATCTTTCCAAGATAAGTCCCTAGTAAATGAAACCCCAAACATGTTCAAGGATGATGCAGGATTAAGCTGAATATTATTAAACATTAGTGGGTATACCTGTGGAAGATTTTGTCGGGTTGATAGGTGTAAGAACTAAGTCTTAGATGCATTAAAAACAACCATATTATTTTTACCCCAGTCAGAGATACGAGCCAAGTCAGACATTAGGTGTGCCATAGCTTCATCCCTTGTTTGTTGAAGTAACTGTTGAGATGGGCGTTGCGGGAACCGAATGGAAAGGTGAAGGGTGGAGTCATCAGCGTATGAGTGGATAGGGTTAGATGTACGGCTTAGATCATTGATGAATAAAAGGAAGAGAGTTGGTGATAGGACAGAGCCCTGAGGAACACCACTGTTGATAGATCTAGGAGAAGAACGATGGCCGTCTACAACAGCGGCTATAGAACGACCAGAAAGGAAGCTAGCGATGAAGGCACAGATAGAAGGATGGAAACCGTAGGAGGGCAGTTTGGAAATTAAAGATTTATGCCAGACTCGATCGAAAGCCTTTGAGATGTCAAGTGCAATGGCAAAGCTTTCGCCAAAGTCCCGAAAGGAGGATGACCAGGAGTCTGAAAGGTAGGTGAGAAGATCGCCAGTGGAGCGTCCCTGACGGAACCAGTACTGACGATCGGAAAGAAGGTTGTGATAGGAAAGATGCCTTAAAATTTTCTATTCAGAATTGACTCGAAAACTTTTGAAATACAGGACGTTAAAGCAATTGGACGATAGTTGGAGGGTTGGGAGTGGTCACCCTTCTTTGGGACTGGCTGAATGAGAGCAAACTTCCAGCAAGAAGGAAAGGTACAAGTTGACAGACAAAGGCGAAAGAGTTTGCCTAGGCAGGGTGTAAGCACAGAAGCACAGTTCTTGAGAACAACAGGAGGGAACCCATCAGGCGCATATGCCTTGTTAGTACTGAGGCCAGTGATGGCTGAAAATACATCAGCTGAAGAAATTTTAATGTCAGCCATGAGGAAGTCAGAGGGGAGATGTGATGGAGGAACAGCACCGCAATCGTCTAAGGTGGAATTGGAGGAGAAAGTCTGTGCAAAGAGATCTGCTTTATCAGTAGAAGAAATAGCTACAGAACCATCAGAGTAGAAAAGAGGAGGGAAGGATGATGAGGTAAAGTTGTTAGAAAGATTTTTGGCAAGGTGCCAGAAGGAGCGGGAAGAATTCGAGTTGGAGAGTTGAGAGCATTTAGTATGGATGAAATTATTTTTAGTAGAGCGAAGAACAGACTTAGCACGATTCCGAGGAGAAACGTAAAGATGATGTGATTCAGGGGTGGGTTGGCTCCGGTACCTTTTGTAGGCCCTCTCCTTGTTGCGGACAGCATTAGAACAAGCGTGATTAAACTAAGGCTTTCTTGCATTAGTCAAAGGATATGAGAAAGGAATGTATGCTTCCATGCCCGAGAGAATAACCTCCGTAATGCGCAAGGCACACTCAGATAGCTCACGGCCATGGAAGCAATAATCATTCCAGGGAAAATCAAAGAAGTACTGCCTGAGGGCCTCCCAGTCCGCTGCTCCAAAATGCCACAGACGACGTTTCCCTGGAGGGTCCACAGACCGTACCGGAGTGATAGGACACGTTAAGGTAATAAGGTTGTGATCGGAGGAGCCCAACGGAGAGAAAAGATTAACAGAGTAAGCAGAAGGATTAGTTGTGAGGAAGAGGTCAAGTATGTTGGAGCTCTCTCCAAGGCGGTCAGGGATACGGGTAGGGTGCTGTACAAGCTGCTCTAGGTCATTAAGGATAGAAAAGATGTAGGCTTGTTCACCATGTGGATCAGTGAAAGGAGAGGAGAGCCAAAGGTGGTGGTGAATATTGAAATCTCCTAGATTGGAGATTTCAGAGAAAGGAGAAATGGATTTTATGCGATACAAGTAAATAACGTGCTCAAGCAAAACGGATTTTTTCCTTTTGCTGATGACGAAGGAGTTTATTTATCCCAGGATAACGTCTCGTCGGGCAAAATGAAAGATGGGTTTTATTCTGGGTAACGCCAGTTGGCTTTGTCAAATTATTAGGCAGGCCGCGTAACTTCTGTTAAATGTCTTATGTTCGCATTTGTTTTCTCTCTAGTGGTTGGCACCTGGAAATTAATGGAAAACTCATGAGTATTTTTCTCATTAGCTGGATATCCCTCTCTGGACAGAGAGGCAAATTAAGCACAGTTTTTTGTTAAATCAACAGCATTTATCTCCTAATTCATTATTCCTCCGATAGCAACCCTTAAAAAAAAAAAGAAAAAAAAAAAAAAAGACCATCATAAAGCAAGGCAAGTTCTTGTGACTGATGGAAGAAATATTCACACTGTGGCCTGTTTTCAATGGAGCACAGGAATCTAGGGTTTCTCATCCCTTGCATTTCCCTTCGCCAGTCTGCCTCCACCTCATTTCTCCAAAATTCACAGGCGCCCACCATACAAGCTCTGTGTGTGTGTGTGTGTGTGTGTGTGTGTGTGTGTGTGTGTGTGTGTGTGTGTGTGTAACAAATGAATGCTTCGAACTTGTTCACTCTTTTTTTGTGTTCGCTGATTCAAATCTAGAGTACAGGAAGTCGTGGAGTGAAATCAAAGAAACATATTTAAGTCACTTGCTTTGTATTGTATGAGAAAAAAGAGTTACTAAATAGTAAATATGATATATTCGTGTTATCAGAGTCAAACCTTCAGAGTAAATATTACTAATACTTTATCCATTAGTACAAGCCCAAAGGTAAAGAGATATTTTTCGACAGAAATTCATCAAAAGCAACTTCTGTGCTCGTGAATGCGACGCTGCCACATACACGGGTTGGCTGGACGAGGGTGGCTAACAACTTCTGGCCGCAATAGTACATAAATATTAGCTAAGATATTAATTCGACCATGACAGTATGATCATCACACTACTTAATTGTTCATATCTTTTTTATCCATAGATCTTTTCTTAATCTTGTTATCTTCAGAGGGTACCATTAAACTGTGTTGAGATTTTTTTTTTTTCCGAATTGGATGGGTAGTTTGGCCATGTGGAGAGAATGGATGGTGAGAGACTGTCGAGGAGAGTGTATGTGGGTGAGGTAGAGGGAGGGGAGAGGGAGGGGGAGGCCGAGGAAGAGATGGAGGGATGGAATGGAGAGGTATATGAGAAAGGGGGGTGAGACTTGGAAGCAGGGCAGTGAAATGGCGGGGGACTGGGCGACGTGGAGGCGATTTGTTTGTGGCCACCCTGTACGGGATTAAGGCGTCTGGCAATAGATTGATAGATATAGGTTAGATATAATCATCATTAATCCCCCACCTCACCTGAAGAATCTCTCCTACCTTAACTGAAATTGCCTATTTGGTTGCCAGAAATAAATCATTATTATCGTGTCATCTGAACGAATACGTTAGTCCCGTAGGAATGATGCATTTATTATTACTTTCTAGCTAATAGAAAAGAGACATTCGCTTTCGAGACACCTCGTGATATATAGACACAAATGAAAACTCTCTGATTTCTCTAGTCCGGGGTATCTCTTCTAGCCGAGTAGAATGGTCTGTGGTAGCAGGAATAAAACAGACGATATGTATGCTTAATGAAAGGGTTACAATATTGTGCAGTGTAATTTCATTTCTATTTCCTTGCTTTGAACAAATATTCATGTAATTTCTTGCCAAGTTCTTCTCCTGCTGACTACTACTCAACTTATATGTTTTCTGTGCTTTCCATTGCCCCCATGTTACAGGGGATTTACATACTTCCTTTATTAACATCTATTTTCCTTGTCTCTTGCAGATTTCTTTCCGTTCGCACATGATGCCCTTCACTCATCATTTATGTGTGTGTATATATATATATATATATATATATATATATATATATATATATATATCTATATATATATATATATATATATATATATATATATATATATATATATATATATATATATATAATGTGTGTGTGTGTGTGTGTGTGTGTGTGTGTGTAAGAAAGAAGGAACCAAAGGCCAGAAGCCCGGAAACCGTTCCTTCCAAGAAAAAAACAAAAACAATACAAAAGAGCCAAATTCAAGATCCGTTCCCTTCGAGATGCCTGGACTCATTGCGTTTGAAAGACTGGAGATCATAGGAAGTAGGAAATACAGACAGAGGGAGATAGTTGCATAAATGAAGGACTGGAAGTAACGGTTAACTCTTGCATGAGAGAGTTGGACAGAAAAGGGATGAGAGTTTGTTACTAGAAGCACCCGTCGTAGAGGTGGAGGGATGCAAGCACACAGGTCAGAGGAGCAGTGACCATCGAAGTAACGACATAAAAGAGATAAAGAGGCAACAGTGCGGCGAAGAGACAGAGTTTGAAGGGATCCAGTAAAAGAAGAGTTAATGAGACGAAAAGCCTTAGACTCCACCCTATTGAGAAGAGCTGTATGTGGGTTGCCTCCCCACACATGAGAGTTGTACTCTACACAGGGGCGAATAAAACCCGTGTATAAAGTCAACAACTGGGCAGGGGTAAAGAAGGTACGGAGTCGGCTTAGCACACCTAATCTCTTGGAAACAGATTTTACAAGAGATGCAATATGTTCTTTCCAAGACAAGTACCGAGTGAATGAAACCCAAAGCATGTTCAAGGATGATGCAGGATTGAGGTGGATATTATTTAACATTAGTGGGTACTCCTGTAGAAGATTGTGTCGGGTTGATAGGTGTAAACACTGAGTTTTTGATGCACTAAAACCAACAAGATTATTTTTACCCCACTCAGAGATACGAGCCAAGTCAGTCACTAGCTGTGCCAGAGCACTGTATTGATATGAAGGTGATGGATCTTGTAACAGAAGTTATGGAAAGAATATTGAGCAGGTAAATAACCTGGACGATGCAATTCGATTTCAATCCAGGACAAGGGACCATAGGTACAATATTTTTTGTTAAGCAACTGCAGAAGTAATGGGAGAAAAATAAGAAATTTAACTGTTTTTGTGGATCATCCGACCAGTGGATTCTTGTCTCTCCCACCCCATCCTTCCCCATACGTCTGACTAGTTGTTCATGGTCAGACACACTAGAATTTTCATCAGATATGATATAATATATTGGCAAACCATGATCTATTTCAGTAAGAGAGGGTGGTGCAATGTTACAAATTAATGAACATGAGGCTGGACATAAAATAAAGGCATGCAGTGAGGTGAAAGGTTTCGCAATTTTACAGAATATGAGGAAGCACTAGTTATTTAACGACACAAGGAGAACAGCATTATTATTACACACACACACACACACACACACACACACACACACACACACACACACACACACACACACACACACACACACACACACACACACACACACACACACACACACACATACAAATTAACTCTTCACAACAATTACTGCCCGAGAAGGCAGGGATGGAATAATTTCGAGATGATGTAAAAACCATGATAATGAAGAGTTCCCCGTAAATATAATCATAGTCATGTAGAGTACATTATGTTCTGCATTAAAAATAAATTGGAAAGTGATCCTGTAGTCTATCACTCGTGGTGTCTAGCGTATCAGAGCTGTCATATTGCCTGTTGCTCTTAAATCATTATTTTCTTGGCTCGCGACGACATGCCGTGTTTTAGAATCTGCTTTAACGTGTACCACCAGCATGCTATGCATTCCTAATATTAAAAGTACGTGGTCTAAGCATTTCCATATCATTTCCTGTGTAAATTATTATTTGAAAAAGCAGTCAAGACAGACACATACAATCGGTCAGGTATATGGGAAAAACGTAGGACGTGGAGGGGTAGAACTTGAATGTGGACAGCTGGTCATACATCGGATTTCTCTCCTAATTCTATGAGGCTTTTGCTCAGCTTTACCAGTTCTGAAGAATGTTGACAGACTGTTTAGAAAACTGCTAAGATGTCGGTAAGCACAAGATCTACTGAACGTATCTGTTTAAGCATTTAGGATTTCATGACTATGTGCGCAGAATGATGTTTCATTTCTAGGTATTTATGACAGGTTTTTATTTAAGGATATACTTGTATTTGTAACACCTCACAGATTAATGCATAGTTTTTTGTTTATCGTTAAACAACAAAATAGTGGAATATTTGTAACTCTGCCGGTGCTGCATCAATTACAAGGCCCGTATCACACTAACACAACATTTTGGAGAATATTGCATATAATATAACGTGCTTTTATCTGCATATCCAGTTGATCCTAAAGGCCTGTCTGTGGAGGTCAGTTACAGTTTGTCAATGAATAAAGTGTGTTTGTGTTTTTCCTCTGTTTCTCCTACGTTGGTTCTTCCTTCCCACGTTTTTCTGTTGTTCATCGCTCCTCAAGTCTCTCTTTCTCTTTCTCCTTCTCCTTCTCGTTGTCCTCCTCTTTTTTTTTTTTTTTTTCCCTCCCTTCCCCTCTTCATCACACACTCTGGCGTTTGTCCAGAAACAATCAGAAGAAAGAATATCCAATATCTTCGAGGGAAAAACGATGAGAGTGACAATAGATGTAGGACGGGTGTGAGAGATAGGTGTGGAGGTGTGAGGGATGGGATGGGATGAGATAGGATGGGATAAACGGGTGAAGTGTGGGTAAGGGATGGGGTGATGTGAGTGGGACAGTGGAGTGCAGTGAAAAGGGATAGAAGAATTAGGTAAGGAAAAGGGTGTGGCAGTGTTTAGAATATGTGTGGGGGATATGCGTGAGGGATAGGTGAGGTGTGAGAAATGAGGTGGAATAGGTGAATAGGGTGAGAGTTGGGGATGAGGTAACGTGAGGGTGAAGGATATGGTGTTAGTATGAGATGTAGGATAGGGTGATGGCATGTATGGTGGAATCGAGAAGAAGTGTGAGGTAAAGGATAGGTTATCGAGGTGTTAGGGGAGGTATGGGATGGAACAATGGGAGGAGGGAAGTGTGGTGATGTAAGGAGAAAGAATGGGGCATTGAAGTGACGGGACAATGGGTGAGGTAAGTTTAAGTTATGGGATAAGGTGGTGTGTGGAAGTGAATGGAATAGAGGGATGAGGTGAGAAAGGAATTGGGGAAAAATGGGCTGTGAGTGTAATGGGATAGAGGGATAAGGTGACGTGTATATGTCGGGGCAGGGTGGCCAGGTGTGAAGTGTAGGGAAGAGATACATGGGATGAGAGAGAAAGGAGTAAAGTGAGGAGGGTGTGATGAATGGGATGACGGGGAAAGGGAGTTAAGTTAGAGTGTTAGGGATAGTGTTAATGAGGTTTAAGGTGAAGGGATGGGTATAATGGATGGAATGAAAATGTGAGGGAAAGTGAAGATGTGAGAGAAGGGTGAACTGGGCTGCAAAAGTGTGGCATTAGGTGCGAGGGAGAGGAATAGAGGGATGAAATGGGTGTAGATATGATGTATGTGATATGAATATAAGGGACAAGATGTTGAATGATGTGTTTAATGGGAGAATAATATACATGAGTGATATACAGATGTAAGGAATTCTTTTTGTTGTTAAGGGAAGTGTGGGATAAAGAGTACAACGTTAGGGGTAGGTATGTGGAATATGGTGCCACTAAATTAAAAGAAGCGAGCAGTGGGAGTAAGGGATGATGTAAGAGAATGAGGGATATGATGTGGATAAAAGAGATGAGCGGTGTTGAGGAGATGAGCTTGAGGGTGAGAGAGGATGTTAAGGAAAGGAACGTGGGGTGGAGTGTGAGAAAAAGTGAGACAAAGCATACTGTGTGAAAATGAAGGATAGCATGTAGAAGTGACAGATAAATAATGCGGATGAGTGTTGTGCAGTGTTAAAGGCAGGATGTTTGGGGATAGGAGCGTGGAGAGAAGTGTGAGGAGAGCTGTGAAAGGAGATATGGGAAGAGCATGGTGTGTGAGAATGAAGGATAAGATGTGGAAATGAGAGATGAATGGTGTGGGTGAGGAGAGAAGTGTGTGTGTAAGAGTGTTAGAAAGAAATGTAGAGTGGAGAGTCAGGATGAGGGTGTGACGTGGAATGTGGGCGCAAGGGAAATAGGTAAGGTGTGAGGCAGTGTGAAGTGTGTGGGTAAGAGACAAGATGACAGGGGTGGGAGTGTGAAATGTAGTGTGACGATAAGGATGAGAGGTGAAGTGAGGGAGGGAAGTGTGAAATGTAGTGTGACGATAAGGATGAGAGGTGAAGTGAGGGAGGGAAGAATGGTTGTAATTATGGGAGAGTGTTGAAGTGCGAGATGAAAGGTGTGGATAAATGAAGTGTGCATAGTTGATAGGAAGCTAGGGATTGGTGTGTAGTGTGAGAAGAAAGATGAAACGGAGTGTGGGAGCAATGTATGAGTATGAGAGTGAGTAAAGAGTGAGGATGAAATTATGTTAGAGATGGGAATGTTGACTGAAGTGTGAGGATAAGGTTGAGAGGTGGAGTCTAGAGGCAAGGAAAGAAAGTGAGAGGAGGAACAGGGTGGGGTCTGGAGGCAAGGAAGGAAGGTTAGAGGAGGGACAGGATGAGGCATTAGGATAAGAGATACCATGTTAGGGGTAGCATTGACATGTGAAATTTTGCAACACTCTTGGACGACTGATGGGTCTTAAAGAACGGAATGACACTATCCTCCGTCACACACACAAGAAAAACGAGTGCAGAGAGTAACGTCAACGAAATAATTAAAAAAAAAAATGGAGTGTAGTTGATGAATAGACTGAGTTGAAAAGGAAAGATTTATCCTTCTTGATACTGTCTGCAAGGGGAGGTGAAGGCTGAGATGACACTGACGAAGCGGAAGAAAGAATGAAGACGGAACTGGAAATTTAGGTGGCCACAAAACGTCGGGAGAAGAAGGGTCGCTACTGACAAGGTCGAAAAATGTCTGGGGGTGTTTTCGTCGAGACCAAACCTCACAAAATGCGCCTTAGTGCCATATAAGAAGACACACGATAACAAGAGATTTCCACGATACGGGAACTCTTCCAGACTTATAAACTGGATGTCTGGAGAAGTAAAATTATGCGTTAAAAATGTCTGATTGTTTGTTCTTTTTCTCGAGATCAGTCCTTACAGTATGTGACTTAGAAACAGTATAAAAACAAGAAGAGATTTCCTCTATACAGACGCTCTTCCAAGACTTATAAATTGGATGTCTGAAGAAGTACTGCTATGTTTTAAAGACTGTTTAATGTTTGAAAGGCTATTTATTCCGGCTTACGACAGGCGATTGTATTTAGTAGACATAATTCATCACTATCTATCTATCTATCTACCTAGGCTGCTTCCCCCAAGGAAAGGGAGGTAGCCGAGACAGGACGACACACTCCCCATTTACTCATCCATTCAAACACATTCATTCGCATCTTAGCCCCATAGGGGAGAACGGACAGATCCTCACCGCACCACACCGCACAAGGGTCAACTGCGCAATGCAATCAGTGACATCCGCAGCAGGGCCCGACAGCAGAACTGGTTTACCCCTGCCACATCATAAAAGACCCATCCCCTTACCCGCAACTGACCCGACTAGCTGATCAGACCAAATGCGGGAGAATATCCCCTCAGGGCTGCGTCATCACTTATTCATTCACAATTTCTCTCCATTTATTTCTGTCACGCACAGCCACTCTTCCTTGCTCAACAGACATCCCTCTCGCATCCAGCGCTCTCTTCGCACTGTCCATCCATCCTATTCTTTGTCTTCCTCTCAGCCTTACACCTCTCACATCAGATCTAGTTATCTTTTTCACCAATCGCTCATTGTCCATTCTCTCCATATGCCCAAACCATCGCAACACCCTCTGCTCAACTCTACCAGCCATCTCCCGAACAACTCCAGTTCTCCTTCGCACTTCATCATTTCACACCCGATCCATACGTGTCACTCCACACATACTCCTCAGACACCTCATCTCCATTAAATTCAAACTTTTCCTCTCTGCTACACCCATATTCCATGTTTCAACCCCATATAACGCAGTCGGTACCACAACACCCTCATACAGCCTTCTCTTTACATCCATTCTAAGCGAATGACATTTAAACACTTTTTTCATTCCTCCCAGCACCTTTCCTACTTCATTTATTCTAAACTTCACTTCTGCATCTATTCTTCCATCCACAGCAACATGTGACCCAAGATATTTAAAACAATCTACCTCCTCAAGCAACTCACCATTCAAAACTATATTAATCCCCCTACCATCTATCAACCTCGTACACTTCATCACTTTACTCTTATTCTCATTTACTTTCAATTTCCTCCTTTCACACACCCTTCCAAACTCCTCTACCAACTGTCTCAATCTCTCCTCTGAATCAGTCACCAGTGCAGTATCATCTGCAAACAGCAGCTGCTTCAGATTCCACTCTCCACCATCAACATTCACCAGACTCAGACCTCCACCTAAAACTCTTGCATTCACCTCCCTTACAACACCATCCATGTAAATATTAAACAACCAAGGCGACATCACACATCCCTGTCGCAGCCCCACTCTCACGGGAAACCAATCACTCACAGCATTTCCCACTCTTACACACGCTCTACTTTTTACATAAAAACTTTTCACCCCTTTTAATAACCTACCATCAAGTCCATATAATCTTAAAACAGTCCACAAAGCCTCCCTATCAATTCTATCATACGCTTTCTCTAAATCCATAAATGCCCAAAACACATCCTTGCTTTTCGCTAAATACTTTTCACACACTTGTCTCACAGCAAACACCTGATCCACGCATCCCCTCCCTCTCCTAAAGCCACACTGCTCATCACCAATCACTCCCTCTGTACCCTCTCTAACTCTCATAATTAACACTCTACCATACACCTTACCTACAACACTCAACAGACTTATACCCCTAAAGCTAGTACATTCATACTTATCCCCCTTACCTTTATACAACAGGACCACACAAGCACTTGCCCAGTCAATTGGCACCATACCTTTCTCAAAGCACACATTCAACAATCTTACTAACCAGTCAACAATAATCACTCCACCACCCTTCAGGCATTCCACAGCACACCCATCCATACCTGCAGCTTTCCCTGTTTTCATCTCCTTTACTGCCTTCTCCACTTCCTCCTTCGTGATCAAAGAATCATTCAAATCTCCCAACACATTTATTCCTTGCACCCTTCCATCCGCCATAATCTCAGCCACCCTTTCCTCCTCTACATTTAACAATCTTTCAAAATACTCTGCCCATCTCTTCCTTACTGCATCTATCTCAATTAACATCCTTCCATCCTCTGCTTTTACTCGTTCTTCCTTCCCAGGCTCTCCCTTTCGCACCTTTTTCACCTCCTTCCAAAACATTTTCTTATTCTGTTGAAAATTCTCTGTCAGCCGCCTACCCCACCTCTCATCTGCTGCCACTTTAGCATCACGCACAGCCCTTCTCGCTCTATTCCTCTTTTCCTTTTACCTTTCATATGACATCTCATCCTTCCTCTGCAGCCACACTTCACATGCACGTCTCTTCTCAGCCACAGCCATACTTACTTCCTCGCATCACCATTCACTTCCTTTTCTTACACCACCACCCACACGTCTCACACCACACACCTCTTCTGCATGCCCCACCACAGCACTCTTAAACAACTGCCATTCCTCCTCCACGCTGCCATTTTCCCGATCTTTCACTGCGTTCCACTCATCTTTCAATTTCTCCTGATACTCTATCTCTTTCTCTCTTTTATCCAACTCACTTTCAAAACCTCCCTGCCACACCTAACCCTCCTAGCTCTCACCCATCTCTTACCTACTCTTAACTTTCCCTCCACCAGGTAGTGGGCAGACATACCTCCACCCTCCCCTCTCAGAACTCTCATATCCAACAATCTTCCTATTACATTCCTAGACACAACCACATAGTCCATTAAAGCTCTATCAACAACACTTCCACCCTCCTGTCTCACCCATGTATACCTATAAATATCTTTCTACTCAAACAGCGTATTCCCAATCACCATCTCTCGCTCAACACACATCGCTATCATTCGTTCCCCATTTTCATTTCTTCCAGGCACACCATGCATACCAACTACGCCTTCAACTGCTACATTTCCCACTCTAGCATTCAGATCTCCCATCATTACCACATTCACATTCGCTCCAAAACTCTGCAGACACTCATCAACATCATTCCAGAAAGACTCCCTCTCTTCTTCATCCCTTTCACTACCAGGCCCATATGCACTCACAAACACCCACAACTCACGTTCAAATTTCGCTTTCACCCACATCAGTCTCGATGACACCTCCTTCCATTCAATCACACACTGCTGTACTTCCGGACTCACTAACAAGGCCACACCTTTTCTTGCCCTTCCTCTATAAACACCTGACAATCTTCCATTCACACTTCCAAACATAGATTCCCCCTTCCCTTTCATCTTCGTTTCACTCAGAGCTAACACATCCAACTTTCTTCTCACAAACATTCTCCCAATCTCCTCCCTTTTAGCCTCAATCGTACTACATCCATGCACATTCATAGACCCAGTCTTCAGGGTACGGGGATAACTCCATCCCCCATCCCTTTCTCTCCTGATGACCAACTTAGGCTCCTGTTAAAATAACTTGATCGAAACCTCCAGCCAGTTCTTGTATGCTTGAACCTATGAGTGCAAGACACGTGGCGGATAAGGAAGAATTATACCCACCATCATCATCATCATCATCATCATACCGGCCTCATTTTCTCACTTACGAATGGGGTGCTGGTGGCTGCAGAACGCAAGGAGAGAGAGAGAGAGAGAGAGAGAGAGAGAGAGAGAGAGAGAATCAATATCATGTCTGGTTAAATGACACACACACACACACACACACACACACACACACACAATTCACTCATAACTGAAGACCCCAGAAACCTGACAACACCTAACAGACACAAAGTCAAAATAATCATATCCACATGTTGAATTAGTATTCATTGTGTATATAAAACAGTTAGGGCCATTCGTTTACCCTCTCAAGGTACTGTATTATTCATCCAAGAGAACAATATACAGCATTAAGATCAAGGCACAATATCTATTATCTGTATCTGCATTGTCATAGCTGCAAAGGTAACCAATATGATGCTAGTTAAGATTAGGAAGGGGTATTTGTACTGCAGTGAGAACAATGAATGTGAAAGTCGAAGTGTAGTACTGCCCGAGAGAGAGAGAAAGAGAGAGAGAGAGAGAGAGAGAGAGAGAGAGAGAGAGAGAGAGAGAGAGTCGGTAAGGTGGAAAGTGGGCGAGAGGGACAATGTATGTAAGAAACGAGTGCTTATATGGTTAAGACAGCTAACAGGAGAAAGAAATGTGAGTGAGAGAGGGAATGTATGTAAAGTGTGAGGGGATGAGAAGAGGGTGAGAAATGAAATGTGTGTGTGTGTGTGTGTGTGTGTGAGAGAGAGAGAGAGAGAGAGAGAGAGAGAGAGAGATGAGTAAGGAAAGGAGAGAGGGAAAAGGAAAGATTGCCAGCATGATATCTCGCTTTACGATTCCAGTTTCTCATATTTTTCCGAGTTGTCCGAATTATTGAAGCGGCCCCCCTCGAAATACACCACATCACCAAAAATCCGGGGCTGGAGACGGAAAAGATTCTGTTTCCTTTTCCAGCAATTTTCTGTCATACTTTCCTCCATGATGTCAACTACTAATATTTTCGAGGCACAAGTATGTATGAAAATCGTGCATAATCCCTCTTGCCTAAAAGGTGTATTTCTTTCTTTATAGTTCTTGCTAACAAACGTTTTTATTCCACCATGACAAACGTTTTTATTCACTTTAATACAGTTCTCTCAGTGAAGGGGTTCGATATAACCTTCTTTATTTTGTAGTTTTATTTTTTATTTCTTTTAATTTTCTGCTGGGGGTTTCTGCTGAACTGAATGATTTTTTCTGGATACAGGGGAGCAAAAACAAGATACAAACTGCATCATGGAACTGAAGTGGTTAACCTATTCACCCTGATGATGAATTTATCATTGTATTCTTGTTACTACCAAGCGATTATACCCAAGTTAGGATCGAGTCCTTGTAGTGAGTAGATTAGTCAGCGATAGGCTAAATCTTACTTCTCAGATCCAAAAACTGTCAATGAGGCTGAATTAAATCGTCTGGAAAAAGGCTGAAATGAAAAGAAATATCGTCTGTTTAATGGTGGGAGCAACCCATGTATTGTATTCCAGGTAACGCCAACTGATATAAGAGTGAGTCTTTGGTACCTGAGTTTTCTTAAAATTCATACATATTTTCATACCAGTGCGAAGGGAGTTTTCCAGCATAACTAGTGAGCAAGAGCACTTTTTTATTATAGAGCGAGAACATTTTTTATTATGGAGCGAGAACACTTTTTATTGTAGAGCGAGAACACTTTTTATTATAGAGCAAGAACACTTTTTGTATTATAGAGCGAGAACACTTTTTTTACGGAGCGAGAGCACTTTTTATTATAGAGCGAGAACACTTTTTATTATAGAGGGAGAACACTTATTATAGAGCGAGAACACCTTTTTAATATTCAGTGTTAGGGTGCGATAAAGGTTTTGTGAATCATGAGAGGGAAAAAACAAGACTGACCTAGCATCAAGAGATAAAACAATCACTCCTGTAGCTGTATTACTTAAAAAGTTATTAGCCTCTGAAAATCATGATAGTCAGGTCGGGCCGGGCCACTTTTTGTAATTTTCCACTCATGGACCGACAATAAACTTTGCTCACTCGCTCATAATAGTACCCGTTCTTATATTTTTAGGCGTTTTATCATGTTTTATGCTTCAACTATATTCTAAGTATTTCATAAAGATTTTCAAATATTTTTCCGGCATGATGTCTATAATACCGAGCATCTGCTCATTTTTTTTTCTCAAATAGAATTTCATACAACACTACCTGGTTTTAATATTTTTCCTGACATAATGGCACTTTATAGTAGCCGTGTAAAAATTTCCAAGGCTAATTGTACATGTCAGTCTCCCGTTCTCTCCCTTTTATTTTGCCTTTTTTAGTACAGTATAATTTCGTATACTCTCCATTTTTGGTAATGAAAAAACAAATATTTAATATCTTTTCTACATCTCAGGTTTAATCAACATTTATGTCTATCTGTCTACCGATTTGTCTATCTGTCTATCTATCCATCAAACTCTCTATTATTGCCTCACTGAAAGCGCAGATGCCCGTGGCGAGACTTATCACTCACGACATATATGTTCACATGAATAGTGTCTCGCTCCTGAGTGGCATTATGTGAGTAGTAAGCCTCAATCACCTCCTGTATAAAAGTTCTTCTGGGCTACATCCAGCTGACGCGCCTTAACCCACTAGACCACCAGACATTCATTGGTTATATGGTTACCACCCAACGTAGATTATATATTTCTTAGCTCTTACTTGAAAGTAACCTGAAAGTAACTCTAAATCAAGTGAGTGAATGGTGGGTTCCCCCTGCAACAACATCTTAACTTAATTTTTTTCTATAACTTTCAGAATGGATACTTTATTACCCCCCTTGGAGTTTTTTTTTTTTTTCAAGAATACTCCCCTAGTATCCCTGCTTGTCGTACAAGGCGACTAAAAGGGTTGGCGGAGGGTTAGTGCCCCTCCACGGAAAACAACTTACTAAAAAGACGAACAAGAAGCCTTGGACAAGGACTGACCAAAAGATGACGACCAAGGACCGGACAAAGGACATGGTAATCGCAACATGGAATGTAAGAGGTGCGAATGATGAGGTGAGAGAGAGAGATTGTCCAGGTGCTTGAGGGTGCGAAAGTTGATGTATGTGGAGTAACTGAAACTAAATGGCGAGGTGAGAGTGTGAGAGAATGGGAGTATGGATGGAGTATATGTGAAGGAGTAGGTGAGAATGAGAGGGCAAAAGAAGGAGTGTGTATAGTTGTGAGTAAAAGATGGAAGGAGAACATAGGAGAGTATGGATCAGTTGGGTCAATGATTGTGTGGGAAAGATTGAAAGTTGGAATACAAATGTGGGCGATTGCGTGCGTGTATGCGCTATCGCAAGATCGTGCAAGCAGAGTGAGAGGAGAGTTCTGGACGAATGTGGAAGTGTGCATGGAAAAGTTTGGAAGGAATGAGAGAGTGTTTTTGATCGGTGATATGAATGGTAAAGTAGGGAATGGGAAGGTGGATGGAATAGTTGGTGAATGGGGTGTGTCTGCTGAGATAGATGAGAATGGCAGTGTGTTAGTGGACATTTGTGCTGGGAGGGGGTTGATGATAGCCAATACCCTCTTCAGGCACAAAATGATCCACAGGTATACATGGCGAGTGATGAGTAGGGTGGGTGGTGAACTGTATGAAAGGAAGGCAATGATTGATTATGTGTGTGGATGAAAGGATGCGAAGATGTGTCATGGATGCAAGAGCTTATAGAGGTTGGGGGAGTGGACTTTCTGACCACTACTTGGTGGTGGCCAGAATCAAGATCCAAATAAGATGGAGAAATAGAAGAAGGGAAGGGCAGGAAGAAGAAGTATTTGCAAGGAGAATGGAAAGGTTACAAGAGGATGAGAAAAAGGCAGAATATAAGAGAGAAGTGGAGGAACGATTGGGCAAATATGAATTGGAGGAGATGGGGGACGTGGAAGGTGTGTGCAGGATATTCACAGAAGAAATATGTGTAGCATGTGAAGTGGTGTGTGGGATGAAGAGAAGACGGAGGGAGGTGCAAGGAACAGCGTGGTGGAATGAAGAGGTGAGACAGGCTGTGGCACAAAAGAAGAAAGCATACAATGAATGGATGAGAAAAAGGGGCGTGGAAGAAGTTGAGAGGCGGAAGAGAGAGTTATATATGGAAAGAAAGAAAGAGGTGAAAAGATTAGTAAGAGAAAGAAGAGAGTGGAAGAGGAATTTGGAAGAAATTTGAGTGTAAAGAGGAGGGACTGTAAGAAAATGTTCTGGAGAGAAGTGAAATGAGTAAGACAAGGGGGGAAGTGAAGTTACCAGAGAAGTGAAAGATAAAAATGGTAGATTACTAGTGGAGAAGGGAGAAAAAGTGAGCAGATGGAAAGAACACTTTAAGGAATTGTTGAACGTAGAGGATGGAAGTAATGCGAGTATAAGTGGCTGGGGAATGGCTGGGAGAAGGAGGGAGGTGAAAAGACAGGAAGAAATCAGTAGGATAGAAGTTGTGGAAGCAATGATGAAAGTTAAATCGGGGAAAGCCCCAGGAATTGATGGAGTCTGTGGTGAAATGCTGAAGCACGAGGGAGAGATAATAGTAAAATGGCTGTGGAAGATGTGCAGATTGGCCTGGGAGGAAGGTAGAGTCCCGGAGGATTGGAAGTCAGGTATAATTATTCCCTTGTACAAAGGAAAAGGGGAAAAAGAAGTGTGTGGTAATCACAGGGGCATTTGTCTTCTTAGTATAATAGGAAAAGTGTATGGTAGGATACTTATTGACAGAGTTAGAGAAAGAACAGAGGAATTAGTTGGAGAAGAACAGGGAGGCTTTAGGAAGGAAATACGTTGTGTAGATCAGATATTCATTCTTAGATCTTTAGTGGAAAAGTCTCTAGAGAAGGGAAAGAAGTTGTATGTGGCTTTCATGGATTTGGAGAAAGCATATGACAGGGTGGAAAGTATTAAGAATATATATAGTAGATGTGAAGTTGTTGAATGCTGTGAAGAGTATGTATGATGGTGCTAAGGCTGCAGTGCTTGTGGATGGTGAACTGAGTGAATTTTTCTCTTTGAAGGTTGGGTTGAACAAGGGATGTGTCATGTCTCCATGGTTGTTCAATCTTTACATGGATGGGGTAATAAAAGAGGTACAAAGTAGGGTAGTGGATGTTGGAGTGGCCCTGGTGAGAGAGGATAGTGTTTGGAAACTTCCTATACTGTTGTTTGCAGATGATACTGTGTTGTTGAGTGAAGACGAAGGGGAGTTGCAAGGCTTGGTGGATGAGTTTGGAAGTGTGTGTAAGAAACGGAATCTAAAGGTGAATGTAGGAAAGTGTAAAGTGATGGTCTTTGAAAGAGGTGAAGTCAGTGAATGTACAGCAAGGTTGGATGGTGAGGAATTGGAAAATGTGAGTACGTTTAAGTACTTGGGTAGTGTGATGAGTAAGGATGGAAGTTTGGAGGGTGAAGTGCTTGAAAGGGTACAGCAGGGAAGAAAGGTTGCTGGTTCCTGGAAAGCAGTGATAAGAAGCAGGATGGAAGTGAAAAAGTTACTACATGACAGTATTGTGATACCAGCTCTAACATATGGAAGTGAAGCTTGGACGTTGTTGAAAGGACACAAGTCAAGAGTGAGAGCAGTGGAAATGAGTTATTTAAGAGGAGCCTGTGGAGTCACATGGAGAGACAGGCTGACAAATGAGGATATAAAGGAGCATTGTGGTGTGGATGTGATAGGAAGCGTTAGGAGGAATACACTGAGGTGGTTTGGCCATGTGGAGAGGATGGAGGGTGAAAGACTGACGAAGAGAGTGTATGTGAGTGAGGTGGAGGGGGGAAGAGGAAGAGGGAGGCCGAGGATGAGATGGAGGGATGGGGTGGAGAGGTATATGAGAGAGGAGTGTGTGAGTTGGGAGCAGGGCAGTGAAATGGCGGGGGACAGGGCGACGTGGAGGCGATTTGTTTGTGGCCACCCCGAACGGGATAGAGGCGTCTGGCGATAGATAGATAGATTATTATTATTATTATTATTATTATTATTATTATTATTATTATTATTACTATTATCATCATTATTATATCGCCAGCACCACCTTGATGTTTTATCTCCTCTTCTCCCTTTGGGGCAAGATATGAGTAAACATGTGTGTGTGGATGAGTAAAGTGGAAGTGTGTCGTTGTGTCTCGGCTACTCTTCTTTTGGGGGAAGCAGCCTAGGTATACTCGTACAGATATTAAAAATGACATCCAGTAACCCTCGTTGTATGGTGACGTCTTAATTAATTCACTTTGCAATTATACGATTTTATTCAACTTGGAGGCAATTTATTTTTCGAACAGGGGGAGTCAGATACAGCCCTAATTACCCCCTTTGCAACTACATGTCTGTCCTAGGGTGAATATAATCGTCTGAGGAAGCAAGAGTACGATTAAAATTAATATATACCACCGGTCTGAAAAGCTAAGACAGATCCTAAGTAACGAAAGGATAAAACTTTGTTCATTTATCCCTTGTACCGCAAAACGTTCTTTTTCTGCACATTTTTCTTATGACCGAACAATTTTCCTAAACCTCCTTTTCCAGTGAATTGTTTTTTCATCTTATTCTTGCGACCACCAGATGAATTTGACCATCTTAGATTAGAGTTTTCGTACTGCAAGGGTTAGATGCAGTAATGATAAACCTCTTCAGTAAGAGTTGCCCTTCTTAAAAAATACTTCAAGATGCAGCAAGAATAAATTTTTAATGTCACTCTGATAAAAGAAGTTAAAGCTGGGACAGATATCTGGCCGTGAAAAGAAGGTCTACATATACCATCATCAGTGCAATAATGAATAAATAGATTAATAAATAAATAAACCGCACATAAACAATCAATAATCAGCAAGAGTCAAGAATAAAATGCAAGTGATGTTGTCGTGTTGTGCTCAACTCCTCGATTGTCAACACCAGATGATTTTTTTTCTTCCAAGGAACACCTTCCCAGATTGATAAGGTTAATTCTTTTAACCTGTAAACGCTATTTTGCTGTACTCTTACCCGACAGATCTGATTCAAGTGAAGATAGCGCACCATAGTTGGATGGATCTTACCTCTCCTGTTCTTGAAGTATCTCTTAAGCTTAATAAAATCTTGCGGTAACAATGATAAATTAATGAATAATAATATACGTCTTTTACAAGATTAATACCCCTGTCTAATGGATGCAAGGAATTTAAACTAAGAAGTGTTTGTGGTGAAGGGATGAAGAGGTGATTGCCTTCATTACTTAAGGTATCAAGCCAAGAGGACAAACTGAAAGGCATTAGTTCACTGCCTTCATTCCACTAACTTCAGATAATTTCTATTTTCTTGTCCACTACATTCAGACCAACTTAAGGTCTATTGTATTGTCCATTAACTTCAGACGATCTTAAGGACTCGTCCACTACATCAAGGCGATTTTAAGGTCTTTTGTTCACTACCTTCGGAGGATTTTAAGGTCTTGTCCACTAATTTCAAACGAATTTAAGGTCTTGTCCACTAACATCAGACGATTTGAAGGTCTTCTGTCCACTAACTTCAGATGATTTCAAGGTCTTCTGTCCACTAACTTCGGACGATTTTAAGGTCTTTTGACACTAACTTCAGACTACTTTAATGTCTTGTTTCTACTGACGTCAAACCATTTTAAGGTCCTTTGACACTAACTATAGATGATTTTAAGGTATTTTGTCCAAGTCAGACGATTTTAAGGTTTTTGCCTACTAACTTCAGACGATTTCATGGCCTTTTTCCACTAACTTCAGATGATTTTAAAGTCTTTTGCAAACTTATTTTAGACGATTTTTAGGTCTTATGTCCACAACTTCAGATGATTTAATTCAGTCCAAGTTAACCCACTTCATTAAAAGGTTACATTAAGTATCCATTATCCCTGTCAAAAGCACATAACATAAATTTTATTCTTCCAAAAGAAAGACTGGTAATTCCAGCGTAGGAAATACCCCTCGCATCAAAACGGTGAAGGCTAACAGATAAGCTAAGGTTACACTATTAACCTCACTCACATTCTTCAACCCTCACATTACACATATTTTCAAACATTCATCTAATTCATACATTTATAAACGCTCACTTGACACACATTCCCAGACAAACGCTCACTTAACACACATTCTCAGACAAATGTTCACTTATCACTCCTATTCTCAAATGACATAACACCAACATTCTCAAGCACCCCAACACTCACATTCTCAAGGGGTAACATATCACTCATTCTCAAATATTTGCTTAGCATTGTTCGCTAACACTCTCAAGCACACAATTACCAACGCCCTTAAACACTTTCTTCTTCTCACCTACACTTTGTCACATTTATATTCCGAAGTTCTCTCACATACTCTCGTTCGCACTCTCACTCACTCTCACTCGCTCTTACTCACACTCTCACTTTATCAAACACACACACACACACACACACACACACACACACACACACACACACACACACACACACACACACACACAATTGCACTCACGTTCTCAGTCACACGCACACTCTCAAACTCACACTCACACGCACACTCAGACCCCTATACACTCACTCACAATCACATTCTAAAACACTCAATCACACACCTACATTTGCACTCAGTCTCAAATGTACACTCATTTCTAAATATTTTCCATTCACACTCACGCTAACATTATCGGACGCACACTTCACTCGCACTCACTCTTCAGACTCAGTCGCGCAAACTCACACTCACTCATATTCACGATCAGTCACCTCATTAACACTAACATTCATACCTACACACACACACACACACACACACACACACACACACACATACACACACACGAACGATTGTATAAATTAACAAGAGTCCAGAATAATCTTACTCAAATAAATCACAGCAAAGTTACATCTCCCTCATTCTCTCTCTCTCTCTCTCTCTCTCTCTCTCTCTCTCTCTCCCCCGTCCACACGAGCGGGCAGTGCCCGACGGGCAAACATTGTTACCAAATCACGTTCCACAAAACGCGTACTGTACTTGTAGCTTTAAGTGTCCTGCGACGGTTCTTACTATAACCCATGTTGTACTGCTGTTCAGCCATGCACCTACTCTGGCCGCTGCCTGACGTCGACTGCCCAACCACTGCCCGGTCTGCCGTGTGTACAACAAAGCAGGTGTGCCCGGTATGGCCACAGATCGCTGGGAACTGCTTGATCTGTTATCACTGGTAAAGATGCGAGGGATATACGCACAGCGGGTAGTGCCCGGCAGGGCACTGCCGCTCTTGTGAAGGGGGCATTATTACACATAACAAGTTTCTTCTCATTCTGACTTCTTAGTATCTTGGTTGATTTTAAGATTATATGGGGTTCTTCTTTTTTCGCATTTATACTGATTTTTTGGTATTTCGGCCTTCAGTCTATTTACATGTCTGTAATTTCTGGTGGTGACAATTCTTGACAATATCCTTGGCTTTCATATCTTCATATTTTATCATATTAGTCATGATTTAAAGAATTTGTATTTATCGTTTGGCGGCGAAATATTCTGTATTATTATTTCAACATTATTCACATTTTATTATTGGCACATTATATATTTTTTAAACATTTAAAATCTCTTACCAGCATTTTCATGCGTCGATTTCTATTTTAAAAACATCTCTTGATTTCAGCACATTTGTTACATTCCTTCTGATTTAAAAAAAATCTTTTTTTATTTCAGCAGTTTATGACAGGAAAGCTTATTTTATAAAAAAAAAAATCCCATTTCATTTACCGTCTTTTCATAAAATTATTCATCTTCCATAAACGCTCATATATCTTTTCAAATGCAGACTTCTCATTATGCGCAATTTCAACATTTGTCTTAAAAGTTTTTAAAAGTTACCTTGTTTTCAGTATTTTGAACATCTCTGTTGAATTCATTTTCATAATTCTCTTGGTTTAAAATTTTTTAACTTCTATGAATATGAAAAATGTTCACATTATTCTTTGGCTTCAGAATGTTTGTACCATTAGAGTGCAGTAATTTGATATAAAATTAAACGTGTAATAGCTCCACTGCTTCCTTCTACCATGATTTCACCATCCTTCGTGTACTAATTTGACATCTGTATAAAAGAACCTTGTTGTTTGCTCGTTTGTTTGTCCTTCAGTCACGCCCAAACCAATGGCCAGAGGCCTCCAGACCCATATGTATTCTGAATCAGGGTGACACTAGGATGGATTTAGGGGGGGTCAAAATTCAGATCTGGGTACCCCTGCAGCCCAGCTTTTGGCATGGGGGCTCACATGACCTCCAGTTTGGACATACAGTAGGCTATGTGAGGTTGATCTCCGAGGTCACTTGAGGTTACTGGTCGGAGGTCATTTGAGGTCACCGGTAATAGTAAACAATGCACACAAATGCTGTGCGTTAGTCTGCAAAAGCTGAAATAGAAAGTTCCTGGACCTCATACAATCCCAGTTCAAAAGCGTAAGAGGTACACCCACACAAAAATTATTCGGCACCTTTGGGTATGATGGTTGTGAAAATGTGCAACTTCCGCAGACACATATGAGTCAATAAATGTGGTGCCTCAAAACACCACCCAGTAATTGATTTTTTTTTTTTTTTCAATTTTGAGTTCTATTAATAACTGTACTTATACTTACACGATGCCCCATGTATCACAATGCTTCACCCATGTTTCAGAATGATACGTGCTGTAAGAGTGCCAAATACTTTATGTGTCGGTATACATGGTCTTTCTGGAGGAGAAAGAATGATTGAACTGCAACAAATAGGATTAGAGTGTTCGCCTGTTTGGCCCGGGAAACCCCGGGTACCCCTGCTAATTTTATATATGTAGAATTTAAATATCAAAAGTCTTCGATTTCAACGTTTTTCATACGACGTTATATTATTAAATATTAGTTTTGGGGGGTAGGGGGCTGATTTTCTTTTTTTCGGGATTACTTTTTCCATGTCAGCTTAACTGGTGGGAGATTATTAACCCTAACATTACGAGGAATCTCTCATAAGCTAAATATAATCCAATGGCAGTAAGGACAATGAAACAGCAATAAATAATCGTAATGGAAGGTCATAGACACTGGTTCGAACACCTTCACTGGGACTGGTCTCTCCTCTTGATTTTGGTGACGTAATTCACACTTTGTTCCTTTTACATTCAGACAATTATTATAAGGCTTTGGAGAGAATTTTCGAACTGGAGGGATTAACTATGGCATTGATTAACCCTTTGAGAGAGAGAGAGAGAGAGAGAGAGAGAGAGATTGTTACAGTACTGTACTGAACATATTAAAGGGGTCTGTTTCTCATCTCATCACCTCGATTAGCTTTCTTAAAATGAATCAGTCTGTCTAACGGTAGGAAGAGTGAAACTGAAAAAACACCAGGCGACAAAAAAGACTAACAGAAATTTTGTTTTACCTGCTGACATGAACGATCCCCCTAACCTACAAAAAATCGTCAGTCAAACATGACAAAATTTTGTTTAATGTTGATAAGGAATTAAATACTCCTTGGCAAAGGTTCAAAATGGCTGCTTAAAAAAAGTCATTGATGAAAAAATAAAATAAAGATCAGTCATTAAAAAAAGCGTTGACACTGAGCATACAAATTCCAACTTGCGAACTTGGTTATTTAGAGAATCATTAGACTCCTTCACGAGAATGACATCTGCTGCATTCTTTTCTTTGCCACCTTCAGATGATATTATGCTATAAATATATATGCCCCACTATAAAAGTATATGCCTTTCCGATACTTAAAACTATGTGGAGATAACGAGAATAATAGATAACGATAATTTAATGTGAAGTGAACTATTTAATTCCTCTGGTACGAACTGACTACTCTATAGTACTTAAGATCGTCTGGAAGGGGCAAGAATAAAAGTTATAAAGCAAGAAGGAAAGAATAGTTGCGATACGACTCCGAACTGAGAGGTATTAAAACCATAAAGTGAAGAATGGCCTGGAAATGGGAAGTCTTTTTCGGAGTCAGGGCCAAGTCGTAAAAAATAAGTTTGTTAATTTTGCTCAATAAGAGACGACGTGCACGATTCAGCAGTCCTGGCCCTCCCTGCACTGTTTGGCTTCTCTCCCTTCCCTCTATTTTTGTCGATTTGATGTTTGAGAACGAATTTCTTTTGCATAGAAGAAGAGACCCAATAATTTGTTTGGTTGTGTGATGGCCATGTTCCCGACTCTGTCAATTTATCCGTCTGTTCAGAAGCTTTAGATCCATTCTGTTGATCATACCTAAGTCAGGTTTGAGTATGAAGGCTATGCTTTAAAGGCCAAGGTCAGTGGAGTGAATAGAAACCTTCCTCAAGCGGACGATTTTCTCACCTTTCAGAGGCTTTCTGGTTTTAAAGCTGCTATTTTCATTTTTCCCCTGGACAGTTATAATAATAGTAACATGTTACCGCCGGAATGATTATATCTAAATGATGTCTGTGAAGCTCATCAATAAGGAATAATAATAAAATTATGCAGATGGTTATACTGTTGAGGTGGAGCCAGGATTTCCGCGGCTTGAATTATAATGTGTGAATGACTGTTTGATCCTTTTCAAAGGGCTTGCTGTTGACAGTTTTCCCTCCATGGTTTCGCTTTCCTTGTTTTCAGGAACTTACTTCGCTGTATCCTTAGGTGGGGACCAGATGATGATAATGATGATGGTGGTAATGATGATGATGATGATGATGAAGACTGAGTGAAAAGATTTTAGTGCTACCGCTTAAGTCGAATTTTACCCTTTTCATGCTCATGTTTTAATCGTTACATATTACTGTTTCCGGATCTTGAGCCATGTATAAGTATTTCCTTCTTTACACATACACATATTTCCCCCTTCACACACTCGTATTTTCCCCTTTCTATCTTGCCTTCCCTCTTGCCTGCCTTCCCTCCTCTCTCCCCATGCCCTTTGTCAGTGTTCCTATAGCCCTTTATAGGGTAGTATTTTTCCCCTCTTCCTACATATATCTTGAAGCTTGGCCAGCCCCATCCGTTTCCATTGCTTCCACTTTCCGTCCGCCATTATTATCACCTTCCCCTCACTTCCCCTCTCGGCTATGACTTTCTCCTGTCCCCTTCTGTCTGTGTCTTTACTCTCCACATATTTTCGTCCCCTTACTTTTCCTTCATATATTATTTCTTCATGCTTTATTCCTACATATTTTGTAATACTTCAGGTAATTTTCATCACACTGCCGCTTTTTGATATTCCTCTCTCTCGTCTCTGTGTAACCTATACTGTTGTCTGTCAGTATTTTATTTTTTTTTTTACCTGTCGCTCACTTTCCCTTACTTCATTTTTGTTTATTCCATTCTCTTCTCCCATTTCTGCCTTTACTGTTTCCTCTCGATTTTTTTTACACATCTGCCTGACCTCCGTTCCAACATTCACTTGTTCTTTCTCAGAAATTCTTATTTGCTTTATATACTCTGAACGTAATATATAGCCTATTTTTCTTTACTTCCATTTTTTTTTTTTTTTTAGTCATCTCACTTCCAAAACTAATGTTCTGTCTCTTTATAGCCAGACTCCTTAATCTAAGAAGGGGTGGTCACACGCGAACTACCTTCTCGGCATTCTGTCCTCCGCAATCATGCTGCCTTTTCTCTAACTCACATACTCTTTAATCACCACATTGTCACGAATCAAATTAGCGACATTACCCTTTTGTGAGAAGCCACGAACTATTAGTGGAAAACTCACTGTGTATCGCTCAGTTAACAGTTTCTCTCTCCATTTCGGAGTATACTTTTCAAAACATTCGTCACCGTTTTCAAAAGTGACCGATTTAATGCACGTCACTAAGTGCTGTACTGAGCGATACTATTGTTTTTTATTGTTCGCCCCTGCTCACTCGACCGTTAGAAAATGCGGCCTAGTGCTCCGCTTTTCTTTCCCACGACTTGGTCAGTCGAGAGTTTGTTGTGACGGAGGAAGGTCCTGTGTTCCGGAAGTGTGAGAGGTCGCTAGCACCCAAGTTCCACTGAGACAGTTAATCCAGTCCTCCCATCCCCCGGGTGATACATAGCATTCATCGACCGGTATTTCCTTTTTGTAATCCTAGTTTAAGAGTTTAATTAAGGTGTTTTTCCTAGGCGTAAGTATTTAGCTTTTGTGTGAGTGAGTGAGTGTGTCTCATTGATTTGATTTGAAATGTAACGTTAAATTTATTTTTTTGTAATCAATAAATTTAACAGTTCTTTTCCTTGAGCTTAATGTAAAGTAAAATCTTGTTTCATTTCTCCAAATTAAGCTTATTTTCCATATAGCTCCTAGCTTGCATAAACGTTTGCCTTCATAACTGGTACTTAGACCAGTCTTGTTGTATTAACTTAAAATCCGTTGTGCCAGATAGAAGTTAAAGCATCAGCAAGAGCCTGATATTATTATTAGTATTAGTTATTTATTGTCAGGGGTGAAGTAACTTTCTCCAGAGGCTAACAGTACAGTAATTCAGCAATTGTGAGTAATTAGTCTCTGATGTGTACTGTGAGAAAGTTTATAAATTCTCGTTCTTAGAGAATCGTAGCAAGTCAGCGTAAAGTAATCGTTGCTTGATGTAGCAAGACAATCATTGTCTCTGCTCTTCAATATTATTGAATATTATTATCAATTAAATAATATTTAAGCATTTATTTTAAAAACTCTGATATTTTAAAAACCCCGTGACAATTGGCGACCTCATTCCAGGATATTAACTCCTAGCTCTAAAGCTATCCACGAGATAGTGCTCACTCATTCATATTTAGGTATTTATCATTAAAGTTTATAGGCACAAGCTTACTGGTGTTTACCCTTAATTTAGCAAGTGAATTTTGCTTTATTAATCAATAGAATACTTAACTCTAGTTTATTCTTGGTAAAGCCAGACGATTTTATTCGCTCCTGAGAAGTCGGCGTACCCATTGTGTTTATTATTGAGTCTTCCCAGTCATTTACATTTTTGATTTATTCTTTGCCAGTTAACTAGATAAGACTGGTCACCACTAGCTTGTGTCTGTATTCTTTATTTGTATTATTAGTATTCGTCGCTAAGCAGTCAGTACTCAGTTTCGGTTACTTAGTAAATTGAGCTAGCATCATGGCAGCCAGTGCTTATGTACAGGAAGCCAAAGATATGGGTCTCACTGACCCAGAGAAAATACAGAGTTACGTTCTCTCACGGTTTAATTACGAGCAAGAACGTGAGAAAGAACAGCGAGAATATGAGCGAGAACAGCACGAATATGAGCGAGAACAGCGTGAACACGAACAAAAACAACACGAGCTCGAGTTAGAAAAAGAGCGACAACAGCACGAACACGAGCTAGTACAAGAGCGAGAACAGCGCGAATACGAGCGTGAACAACAAGACAGAGAACGAGAACATGAACTTGAAGTGCTGAAGCTCAAGCGAGATTCCTTGGCTTCAGACACGTCTGGTGCAGTTGGTCCAAGCTCCACGAGCGTTCTCCCTGCACATGTCCTGGCGACCCCACGCATCAAGCTTCCTTCATACAAGGAAAGCGAGCGAATCAAGCCGTACATAGCTCGTTTTGAGGACATGGCAGACTTATATCAACTGGATGAGGCAGCTAAGCGGCTTCAGTTTCTTAGCCTATTTGACGGCCCTGCCCTCGATATTCTCCACAGAATTCGTGGAGACAATCTCACATATGAGATGATGAAAGCTGCACTCATTAAGGCGTATGGTCTCACAGTAGACGACGCCAAAGTTCAGCTCATGCCAGCTCGTCTCCAAGACAAGGAGACAGCTGTTCAGTTCCTTGATCATCTCACAGCTTACTTAAATGAGTGGATGGGGAAAGATGAAACTCCTTCCACGCGTGAGGGGATAATTGACCTTATGCTGCGTACACAGCTAGAGAGGTCGTGGCCTGCTGAGCTCATAGCACAGCTTAAGATCTGCCAGGTGAAAGATGCCAGCCAAATGGCAGAAAAGGCTGACGCATTCTTTACTGCATACGGGTATCAAGCTCGTAAGCAAAACACCTGGAACAGAAAACATGATAAGTCTGGGAAGCCGTCTCAGACTGAACCCCAGCAACAAGGCCATTCACAGAATAATGGCCAAGGTCCAAAACTGCAGTGGAAGGACCAGGGGCAAAACACTCAGAAACCTGAGTGGAAGAGGTACAACAAGTACCCTAACCAGCAGCAGTATCAGCCACGCAACCGACCGTCGGGACAAACTTTTTCACCACCAGCTCAAAAGAGGCAGGAAGCGAATGCAGCCTTCATTCCTCAGCAGCAGCCTGGTGGTCACGTCCCTACCAGTGTGGGTACTTCCCCACAGTTCACTAGTCCCACAGTGACAGTGAATCCCCCTCCACAGATGGCCAATGTTCCATCTCCTTATAATTCTCAAGGCACAATGTTTGCCGCATCAATTCAGCAGCCTCACGAGTGGCTAGCTGCTTCCTCCACAGGCCCCACCACAGGTGACAGTACCTTCCTTGTACAGCCAGGGTTTGTGGGAGGCATTCCTGTGAAGGTCCTGAGAGAGAATGGTTCCTCAGGTTGCTCTGTCAAACAGAGTCTAGTTCGGCCTGAGCAGTATACAGGTCGACAGATCCATGCGAAACTTATTGATGGATCAGTGAGATTGTTCCCTGAGGCATGTATCCAGGTGGCATCTCCATTTTATACTGGTACGACACTTGCAGTTGTCATGCCAGAACCCTTATTTGAACTCATCATTGGAAATATTAATGGAGTCAAGGATAGTTGCTCCGATGATGGCGCTACTCAGACTTCGGCTGCTGCGGTAACACGAGCCATGGCTGAGGCTCCAGACTGTCACCCCAGTGATCATTGAATCGCCGCAAGATCTGATGTGTAGTCAACTTGTTGTGCAAGAACAACATTCTGACCCGACACTTGCTGCCGTGCGGAACAAACAAAAGGGTCGAGTGATAAAGTATTCACGGGGAGGTCGAGCCAAGTTCCTTCGCAAACAAGGACAGCTCTACCGTGAGTCACGAACACCCGAGGGCGAGGTTCGACTGCAGTTTGTCGTTCCCGCCAAGTACCGCCTAGCAGTGTTACAATGGGGTCATTGTTCAGCCTCAGGAGGTCACATGGGCAAAAGGAAGACCCAGGGCCGCATCCGAGCTGGCTTTTTCTGGCCAGGGATGGGACGAGACATAGATAGTTTTGTCCGTTCCTGCAGTGTGTGCCAAAGTATCACCACTAATCAGGGACATGCCCTTCCTGTGCCGTTCGTAACCACACCTGTAATCTCTGAGTCAGTTGAGAGACAGGGTAGTGGTGAAGTGGGTGTAGACCTGATGTCTCGCCCATTGGCCCCACAGGACACAGTATGTCCAGGGCCTGTACATACATATTATGTACCATAAGTTAAAGGGGAAGTTGAGAGGCGACTTGAGGCTATGGAAGACCCGAGTTTGCATAAGGATTCTCAGCTTCCCGGTACTAATAGAAGTACTGTAGGTTAAGGGGGAAGTTTGAGAGAGAACTCCGCAGAGGCGACTTGAGGCTATGGAAGACCCGAGTTTGCACAAGGATTCTCAGCTCCCCGATACTAATATAAGTACTGTAGGTTAAGGGGAAAGTTCGAGAGAGAACTCCGCAGAGGCGACTTGAGGCTATGGAAGACCCAAGTTTGCACAAGGATTCTCAGCTTCCCGATATTAATATAAGAACTGTAGGTTAAGGCACAGGTTGAGGACCCGTGTGCGGTTTGAGGCTATGGAAGACCCGAGTTTGCACAGGGATTCTCAACTTGCTGACATAATCGTGTGCTATAATTAATGGCGACCTCGAATGTACGAAGCTTAGGCTGTCACTTGTGTTTTTCGGCCAGAGCGTATTTTTCGTAGCATGTACTGATCGCTAGGCAGAGTGAGTAATTGTAACATAATAAGAATTTTTTCTCATTGACACTTTTGATGCTCCACCTTAATTGGTTTTGCAGGTTCAGCAATGGGTGTAGCAGTTTTACTGTGTGGACCAGCTGATCGTCTGCCGCACGCTGCCGCCTCTTCTCCTCTGCCTTCGTCGTCGCCATATTATTATTTACTGTGTCATTTTACACGTAGGTACAGTTACACTACAACTGTCACACCTACACCGTGTATTACATACACCACGCTACACAACAATTAGTTGTCAGTGTAAATGTAGCGACTTTTCGCTCAGTTTGACCTGAGTACAGGATTTTCACCGTCGTCACGGAGTTTTTCCCTCAAGCTTGCTTCTATTAACGCAAATACGAGTTTTTTTTCACTAACTGGCGACTGCGACTTTCTCCTGTAGCAGGATAGCACACACACCACAGTGTGAATCTTGTGTGAATGACTTAGGATGTGTACCTATATATATATATTCCACAAATTTTTTCCCATAAGGAAAAAATTTAATTTTGTAGGGGCGTAATGTCACGAATCAAATTCGCGACATTACCCTTTTGTGAGAAGCCACGAACTATTAGTGGAAAACTCACTGTGTATCGCTCAGTTAACCGTTTCTCTCTCCATTTCGGAGTATACTTTTCAAAACATTCGTCACCATTTTCAAAAGTGACCAATTTAATGCACGTCACTAAGTGCTGTACTGAGCAATACTATTGTTTTTTATTGTTCACCCCTGCTCACTCGACCGTTAGAAAATGCGGCCTAGTGCTCCGCTTTTCTTTCCCACGACTTGGTCAGTCGAGTGTTTGTTGTGACGGAGGAAGGTCCTGTGTTCCGGAAGTGTGAGAGGTCGCTAGCACCCAAGCTCCACTGAGACAGTTAATCCAGTCCTCCCACCCCCCAGGTGATACATAGCATTCATCGACCAGTATTTCCTTTTTGTAATCCTAGTTTAAGAGTTTAATTAAGGTGTTTTTCCTAGGCGTAAGTATTTAGCTTTTGTGTGAGTGAGTGAGTGCGTCTCATTGATTTGATTTGAAATGTAACGTTAAATTTATTTTTTTGTAATCAATAAATTTAACAGTTCTTTTCCTTGAGCTTAATGTAAAGTAAAATCTTGTTTCATTTCTCCAAATTAAGCTTATTTTCCATATAGCTCCTAGCTTGCATAAACGTTTGCCTTCATAACTGGTACTTAGACCAGTCTTGTTGTATTAACTTAAAATCCATTGTGCCAGATAGGAGTTAAAGCATCAGCAAGAGCCTGATATTATTATTAGTATTAGTTATTTATTGTCAGGGGTGAAGTAACTTTCTCCAGAGGCTAACAGTACAGTAATTCAGCAATTGTGAGTAATTAGTCTCTGCTGTGTACTGTGAGAAAGTTTATAAATTCTCGTTCTTAGAGAATCGTAGCAAGTCAGCGTAAAGTAATCGTTGCTTGATGTAGCAAGACAATCATTGTCTCTGCTCTTCAATATTATTGAATATTATTATCAATTAAATAATATTTAAGCATTTATTTTAAAAACTCTGATATTTTAAAAACCCCGTGACACACATCCCGCCACCTCACCTTTGGTCTCTTCCTTTCATTTCCTCCCCTTCACAGCGGTTTTTTTTTTTTTTTTTTTTTTTTTTAAATAATCTATCATGATACTTCCTGCTGCTCAGAAAAGTCAAGTCGCAATAAAGGAATTAATGTTTTTCCCCATTTATTCTCCCCATTATCAGTTCATGCACCTTCGCTCTTCTCTGTTTTACCCCATTCAGTATTTTCACGTCAACTTTTTTGCTGTGAATGCATCAGATATACAAGAAAAGCGGGTCCTCCTCCCCCTCCCCTTCTTTATCCTCGTCCTCTTCCTTCTCTTTCTTCTTCTAGGAAAAAGCTTTCAGTTAACCCACCGCCAAGCCCACTGTAGCCAACTCACTAAGCCCATTTTCACAAACTGTCTTATGCCCATCCTGGTCATCCCATCCCATCGTTGTCCTCCAAGTCCAGCCATTTTCTAGGCTAGAACTTCGAACTCTTGAGAGAACTCTGTTCCCCCCGCCATACTGCGTCCCATACAATACCCATCTTTACTGGTTGTGGTCTTCCTCCTCTACACCACCACACACTAGCATTTTTGTCCATCCCAGCCACTTCAACCAATCCTTAGTGCTTACTCCATCCACTCATCCTTACCCCACCATTGATCTGCACCTTATCAAATTGCTTTCAACATTTATCATTATACGAGTAGAATAGAGGTATGTGGCTTCCTTGGCATACCCCACTACCCACCACCATTCCAGCCAATCCTGCCTACTCATACCCTCTTATTCAGTTTTTCCCCGCCATTTAGTGAATTTCATAACCCAGGGTGCCTCAACTACTAGTCGACCCATAATGCTTATATTCTTGCAGTGGAATTCCCCATCATGCACTACCACCCATCATCATCCCAGACTTTATCTACCAGTGCTTTAATATTTACATTTCTAATCAGACGACACTTTTTTTTCTCTTCGATCTGAATGAGATAAGTAGGGCCTCAAATGACTCATTCAGTGCTGGAGACCCTTCTAAAACTGAATTTACGTAACTTGTACCAAGAAGTACACAAACCGAAGGAGTGCTCAGAAAGTACAACATCCGACTCTACATAGGGTGAAAACACAGTATTTGTCCTGTGACCTTAACCTTTGGACCTATTGTTCTCAAAAGAAAAAAAAAAATCATCATTCCTTAACCCTCAACCCTTCCTTTAAGCTAGTCAAAACCAGAAGGGGACTGTTTGAGATGACCTTGCCTTGTGACTTTGACATTGTTCTTAAATCAAATTCCTTCATCTTTGGTTGACTGTCAGTATCCCCACATGAAGCTGATCCAGTTCAAATTTGGTCGAACATTTGACTTTTCCCTATGGCCCTTACTTTGAACACTTCCCCAAGGATTGTCTCAATTGGATCTAAATTTTGTAATTTAACTCAGCCAGGTGGTCTTTTCTTTTGACATCATCTCAAAACAAGTAATGAACTCCATGATTAACTTTCAACCCTCCCACCAAGATTGGTATATATCAAATCAAAAAGTTTCATTATTTTTAAAGAAGTTGACTAAAATGGATATAGTTTTGACCTTACCTTATTATCTTGACTTTTGAGAGAGTGTTCTTATAATCAAATCCCCTCGTCTATGCCTTACCCTCAATCTTTCCGCTATGTGTAGTCTAACTCAGATCAAAATCATTCAAGCTATTCATGTAGCAATAATATTTGCTTCCCCCCCTGCGCATTGGCCTTTCCACAAATATTTCTCTAAATGAGAGAAAAAAAGAAAAAACTGTTTAATTACATTTTCCATTATGGCCTACTGTTTAGAAAATATTTGTTCAGTCCCTGGTTTAGCTTCAATTATCCCACAAAATTTGGTCCATCAAAAATGTTTTAGTTGCATTGGTCACACACAGAAGCACATGGGACGAACTTTGACCTTATCCTGTGACCTTGACTTTCATCTGATTGATTTTAAAACAGAATTCATGTGCTCATAGGGTGCCCTCAACCATGCCACCAAATTTATCAAAATCGAATAAGAGCTGTTTAAGTTAACCTTGCCATGTTACCTTAAACGTTGACCTTTTATTTTCAACAAAAACAATAGACAACCTCTTCTACAAAATTTGGTGAAGAATCGTATCATCAATATTTTAATTATTCTGTTCACATCAGGCATACATAAACACACAGACAGACGCTCACGTTCAGAGCAAAAGATTGCAGCCTTTGGGGTATCGCCAGTGTGGGTGTAACTAACTGAAAGAGCTTCATCGTTCTGAAGAGGTTCATGCAAAATTAATAATCGTATACACCAGACTGATACTAAATCGCGTATTACTTTGATGGAAGAGACTGCAGAGTAAAATCGACAAATAAACTAAACATGGGCAATGCAACGTTGTTGCAACCCTCCATCTGACCAAGCACATACCCCCACCTCCCTACACACCTAACCAAGCTCATAACGGCCCTCAACCCCTCCCCCTTCTGTATGACACAGAGACATTAAAACTTAATAATTCCAGTAGTTTACCCATGGTAATAATGAAGTCATGAGCAGATTTGATGAAATTATGACTCATGCTTTCTTCATTTGGGCAGCCATTTTTTATGATTACATAATAGGTACATTCAAGAAACTTCGTACATAATTCGATATTCATATAATCAGTTACTGTATCATGTACAATTTCTGACTCCTACGTGAAGTAGTTCCAAAGTTTTAATAGAAAAATTCATTGGGCCCTTGAGATTCCTTGTGCAGGTCACTCTGAAGTTGCATTTTCTTTACCTTTTCATTCCTAAAAAAAAAAAAAAAAAAAAAAAAAACTACTTAAGACACAGCTTTCTACCTATCAAAAGGCACCAGTTCACTATAGGATACAAAACAATGTGAAATTTCATGACTCTACTGTGAATATTTTCTGAGTTCTGGCCCGGAAACGAAATCTCTACGCCACCAATTGTTGTTGATCCCACTTTTAACAGTACTTTCCTCTGACTTCGTCAGATGGAGGGTAAAAACAGTAACAAGGAGCAGCATTCAGTGTGTGGAACAACAGCGTCCTAACAATGGCCTATGAACCTAATGTTTTACTTTGTCTGGTGGCATTGACTTTTGACCATCTGGTTTCAGTATGTATAATCAGTCTTGCTTAATTTTTAACCCATTCATCAAGTCTGATTCCAACTGGATCAAAATTGCTTAAACTAATCTTGCCCTTTGACCTTGACCTTTCACTTATTGCACTCAAAATCAAATGTTTTCATCTATGGCTAACCCCAGTTCATCCACTAAGTTTGGCCCAAGTAAAATAAAAAACTTTTCAAGTTATAGGGTCGAACATTTGACCGTGACTTGGCACCTTGATCTTTGCCAGATTGTTCAAAGATATGAATTCCTTCATCCTTGGTTTTCCCTCAACCCACCAGCAACTAAGCTCACTTGAGGCAAACACCACGGGGTACATAGACTTACTCATCCTCGACTCCGAAAGGGTCCCCAAGTGCAGGCCACCACGCAGCGGCTCTTTCACCTTAGGTATCTTACGGGATGGAAGATCGACCTACTTCCGCCATAAGTTTTGCGGCCTCAACCTTGTTCTCCACCATCCCAGGTTGACTCTTTCAGATATCACCTTGTAAGCAGGATCAGCCACAGATAACCTAGCCAAGTTCTCATACAACTGGAGCTGGCCTTCAGGTACAAGACAGGTAATTGGTCGAGTCAGTCTCAAGCAATAATTGTTCGCATTAAGTAGAAAGTCGTACCAGATGCCCCATGACTATTGGAAACACGTAGGAACAAACAGTGACTCATTTCAAAGTCTCCTTAGTGTCCATTCCGTATTCTCACCGATTAAGGGAACTCCCTCACACCTTTTGCTAAGCGTTTCATTTTGTTTGTCTTGCGTCATATAAATCCTTTTAATGTCGCAATATTCCGCATAAATAACTTACAAAACAATATTAACTAGTCATATCCAAAAATAAATCGCTAAGAAAGAGGTGTTAGGAAACCTCCTTACTAGACGACAGTACGAGCCCATGGCTCACGGCTAGAAGAAAAATAAAGACGGGCAGCACTAACGCCTTGAAGATGCAGCTTTATTTCACGAACACCTCACCCAATATGCATAAAACCTGCTATTTTGAATTATGTGTGGGAGTGACGAGAGAGAGAGAGAGAGAGAGAGAGAGAGAGAGAGAGAGAGAGAGAGAGAGAGAGAGAGAGAGAGAGAGAGAGAATCAATTTCGGTGTGAATCAGTTAAAGGTCATTAGTCAATGTCAAGTTTTTGGAGTTGAGTCACTGTGCCCTCCAAACATATTCTTTTTTGTTTGTTTGTTTGTTTTTTGCTTCTCCTTCACATTTTTTTCTCCCTTCCTTCCTCTCTTTCTCACTATTTTTCCATCGTTTTCTCTCTTTTTATAACTTCACGTCTCCTTCTTACTGCTCTTTCTGTCTCCATATTCGTCATTTTTTCCCGTCTAGAAATTAACTTAATACTTATGCTCCCAATGGTCACTCTTAACTATAAAAAATCCGCCTTTCATACTGATGTTTAAAAAAAAAAAAACATACAAGAGACCACTTAGGTGAAGTATGGAAAGTAAATCGCTAAGGAAAAGGTATTAGGGAGCTTCCTTAACCGACTTAGGTGAAGTATGGAAAGTAAATCGCTAAGGAAAAGGTATTAGGGAGCTTCCTTAACCGACACCAATATGCATCTTCAGCTTTTGTAACTCCCTCCCATCTGAATAAAATCGTCTGGCGTTAGCTGCAATAGAAAACCAGTTGTCAAGACCATTGAAATTAATTGTACGGGTATTATACTATTCTTACTTTTGCTTGGCCTAAAATTGTCATCTCTCCGTCATGAATGCCGAGTTGTAGCCATAGATTAACATTAGAATTTGATGCTAGTCACCAAGAGGTGCCATGGAAAGGAGGTAGGTCCGTAGCACTGTCACTTGTCAATGAGCTACGTGAAATAAGTTTCAAAAGGACAAAAATCTTACCTAAGTTAGTGTTAAAAGAGGCTCCTATGACTCATTTTCAGTCATTGTAAGGTATTAAGGTCCGTATTCCCGTCGGTTAAGAAAGCTCCCTAACACCTCTTTCTAAGCGATTTATTACACCTTACTGATCTCACTTATGTAACAGAAAACCTTCCAGTATCACCATATTCTGCATAAACAGCATACAAAAGGATATTAACCACCCATTTCCAGAAATAAATAGGTTAAGAAAAGGAGTTAGCAAGATTCCTTACAAGACGAGATTGCCAGTCTAGGAGACTCAGGCCAAGGCCGTCTCACATATGGAGGGTCTTGCTCAGGCTCGTATTCTCGTCGGGCAAGAAAGCTTCCTAATACCTCTTCCTTTGTGATTTATGGTATGTCTGTTTATTATCATTTTGTACTTATTATGCTGAGTATTTTCTTATGCAAGAAAGAAGGAACCAAAGGTCGGGAGCCCGCAAACCGTTCCTTCCAAGAAAAAAAAAAAAATACAAAAGAGAGCCAAATTTAAATTCCGTTCATTTTGAGATGCCTGGACACACTGCGTTTGAAAGACTGGAGATCATAAGAAGTAGGAAACACAGACAGAGGGAGACAGTTCCAGAGTTGACCTATTGCATAAATGAAGGACTGTGAGTAACAGTTAACTCTTGCATTAGAGAGTTGGCCAGAAAAGGGATGAGAGTTTGTTGTTAGAGGTGGAGGGATGCAAGCAGACAGTTCAAAGGAGCAGTGATAATTGAAGTAGCGATAGAAAGGAGATAAAGATACAACAGTAAGGTGCTATCTATCTATCTATCTATCTATCTATCTATCTATCTATATATATATATATATATATATATATATATATATATATATATATATATATATATATATATATATATATATATCCCATTGGAGCCCAGTGTCCACAGTACTGGACAGAACTGGGAATTTTCAAACCTTAATAAAGTAGGGAACCCCCGGGTAGGGACCTATGAGCTTCGCGACTATGAGCCGATAAGCGGAGGGCGGTACGCTTAGGACCCTCCCGGAACAGCGCCTCGCCCAACAACCCTGGGATCCAATGGTGTATATATATATATATATATATATATATATATATATATATATATATTTACCTCTCCAACTTTCTCCAAGTCCCTTACCCTTTTTGCTGTCTATTAGTTTTCCCTCCTCTTCAAAATTTCTTTTTTTTTCATATACGATATTTCTGCTTTGCCTTGTTAATCCTTTCATCTTGCCAGCCTGGAAAAAGAAATCCATTGTCGGTTTTCTCGTACATATTTTTCTTTCACGTCTCTAACCTTCTCCATTTACTGTCTCTTGCCTCTTCGTTTCCCATCACTTCTCTTCTAAATTTCCTTCCCATAATTTGTTTCTGCTTCCTTATTTTCTCTCTCCTCCAGCCATCTTTACTTTCCTTCATTATCCCTTCCTGTTCTTCCATCTCTCGTAAATTTCTCTTTTTTGTCAATTTTTGCTTCGCTTCCTCGTCTTTCTCCTCCGGCCTTCTTTACTTTCCTTCATTTTTCCTTCATATCCTTTCTCTCACTTATTTTCTTACTGCCTCATTTCTCTAAAAGTTTGTCGCTTGTCTCATAGTTTTCTCGTGTCCTGTTACATAACTTTTTTCCTCATTCTCACCCTCCCATATCCATATTTGCCTCACCTCTCTGAGTTTTTTCTCCTCTCTCGGTCGTCTACCCTTTTATCTTCCTTCGTTATTCTGTTCTCCTTGTCCCTTTCCTTGTCCATCTCTCTCCTTTTCATCTTTTTAATTTCTGGCTTTCTCTGACTTTTCATTGTGTGCCTCCTCCTTTATTCCTCTTTATTTTTCAATTTTTTCTCTCCTCTTTGTTCCTTTTTCTCCCTTTCTTCTGTCTTCGTCGCCTACCCTTGGACCCTGTCTGTCTACGTAATCTCCCTTCTTGATTAATGTCGTTGTCTCTCTTCATTTTCTTTTTCTGTCTCCAGTCCTTTCCCCTTTCACTCCTTTTCTGTTTTCGTCATCTTCTTTCTCTTCTCCTCGTCCTTTTCTTCCCTTCCTTCTCTTAACCTCTTTATCCCTTTCCCCTCCTTACGCTTTTTCTCTCCGTTCATAATATTTTTCTATCCTCCTTCCGCCTCCTCTACTGCTCCTTTCGTTTTTTTTTTTTTTTTTCATCATTCTTACTCCTGATCTTTCTTTTTCTTTTCTCATTCTCTTCTGTCCTTCCTTTTTTATTCCAGTCCTTCCCACCTGCTCATAATTTCTGGCCATTTTTTGCCTTTTTCAGTGTTTCTTTCCTTCCTCATTTTTTTCATCTTCGGTCTCTTTTCTAGCTTTAATTTTTTCTTACATTATTCTTCTTTTTCTTCCCATCTACTCTTTCCTCACCTTTCTCTTCCTCGCCTTTAATGTTGACTTTTTGAATCACTTAACGCTTCTTTCCCTTTTCCTGTTATTTTACTCTTTTTTCTTTTGTTCCTCATTTTTTTTTCTATTGCTTCTCTGTCTTTCCCTTCGTTGACTTTCCCACTTTCTTTATCACCCCCTATATATTTTTCCTCTCTGTCTGTCTGTCTGTCTGTCTGTCAAATAACTTCCCTTCATCATCCTTATCTTTCTCTCCCTCTTCTCCTGATCCCATTATTATTCTTTTTTTTATTTATTTTCCCATTCTTTTCATGCCTGTTTTTCCCCTTGCTTTTTCGCTTCTCATTATTCCTTCTTCTTAATGTATTTTCCCTTCAACTTCTGCTTTCTCATATTTTCTTACTCCTTATCCTTATCTTCTTCACTTTCCTCTCCTCCTTTTCTTTCCCTTCTCTCCCTCTTCATTTCTCATCATCCTCTTCTCTTCCTCTCATCTTCCTGTTTTATCCTCCTCATGTCTTTCCTCTCTACTTCCTTTTCCTCTCCTCTTTCTTCTCCCAGCCCCCATCCTATTTTCTGCTGTCCTCTTTCTTTACTCTTTTCTCAATATCTCCTTTCCTTCTTCTTCTTTGTTTTCTTGTATTCTTTCTCATTGTTTTATCTTTCTTCCTCTCCTCTCTGTCCCTGTCTCTTCAGTCGATTTTCCTATTTCCTTTTCCTTGCATTTCCTCCTCCTCTCATCTTTTTTCCCCCTTTTATTTCGTTTCCTCTCCTACTCTTCCACCTACCTCTATTCTATGAACACTCTCTCTCTCTCTCTTTCCTGTACTCAGTTCCTCTTCTTGTCCTCCTCTCCTGCTCTTCATTTTTTCCTCTCCTTTGCTTTTCTCCGCATATCTTCCCTATTTTTCTTCCTCCTCCCTCTATTCCCTTCACTTAGTCCTTTCATCTCTTTCCTTCCTCCCTCGGCTTTGCTTCTTTCAGCCACCCGTCCTTTCATCCGGCATATCTCACTCGCCCCTGTCCTCTTTTTATTCTCTCTTCTCCCTCCTCCTCTTTTTCTCCTCTCTTCTCTTGCTTTTATGTCTCCATGTCCCCTCGGCATTTATCTTTCCTAGCTACTCTTTTTCCTTTTTCTGTCTCTCCTTTCTCTCTCCCTGTCTGTCTGTCTGTCTGTCTGTCTGTCTCTCTCTCTCTCTCTCTCTCTTCTTACCCCCACCCACCCTCTACCTCCCGTCCTTCCTTCCTTCCTTCTTTACATACCACCCTCCTTTCCATCCTATATTTTCATTTTTCTATGTCCTTCCTTCCTCCTTTCTGCCTGCCCTCCTTCCTGCCTTCCACCCCTCCTGCCTGCCACCCCTTCTGCCTGCTTTTCTGCCTCTTTGCTTGTCCTCACATTTTTCTTACATACTTCCTGCCTGCCTCTCTTCCTACTTTCTGCCTGCCTGTCTTTCCGTCTGTCTGTATGTCTTGCTTTCCCTTCCTCATTTCACCCCTTCTATCATTCATGTCTGAATTGTTTGTGTTCTCTTCTGCCTACTCCCTTGTTTTCCTACCTCCCCTGCTTCCTGCCTACCTCCACTTCTTCCTGCCTACCCCCCTATCTTCTATCCTACTCCCACTTCTTCCTACCCACATCCCCTTCTTCCTGCCTATCTCTCCTCCTTCCCAAATACCTACCCTTCTTCCTGTTCACCTTCCCCCCATCCTGCCCACCCTCTTTCCTTCCTGCCTACCTAACCTCCTTTCTGCATACTTTCCTTCCTTCCCTTCCTGCCTACCTCCCCTCCTTCCTGCCCACCCCCCTCCCTTCCTGCCCATCTCCCCTCCTCCCAGTCAAACTCTCTTTTTCCACCTCTTTCTTCCCCACCTCACCTTCTTTCTCCTTTCCTTCCCTCATGTCTTCCTACCTTCCTTCCTTCTTACTTCCCCTGGTTGCCTACCCTCCATCCTTCCTGTCTGCTGTCTTTCCTCCTTTTCTCTCTTTTCCCCCATTCCACTCTTCCTTTCTTCTTGCAAAGTTGTTTCCCCTCTCGATCACATACCTCCTTCCCTTCCTTCTGTCTTCCTTCCATCATGCCTTCCTTCTTTCCTGCCTGCCTCCTTTCATGTCTGCATGTTTCATTTCCTCTATCCTTTATTTCTTTCCAGTCTTCCTACTCTCCGTTCTCACATGTTTTCGTTTTTCTCCCTCCCTTTTTCCTTCATTTCAGTCTTCTTTCCTTCCTTCTTTCTCCTTCCTTCCTTCATTCTTCCTTGTGTTCTGCCTTTCCACCTCCTTTCCTTCCCATCAACCTTTCCATTTTATATACGTTGAAAAGGTATTGCTTTTTCTCCCTGCTACATTTCCCATCTCTTTCCATCCTTTCATGCTCCCTCTCCCCGTCTCTCCTTTGTTCTTTTTCTCCCTACCTCCCTTTCTGCCTACCTGTGTGCCTACCACCCTTTCTGCCTACCTACCTCCTGCCTCATACAGTCACTGCCAATTCTACTTAATTATCACCTTATTCCAATCCAGTTCCATTCCCCTTCATCCCTTTTTTTCTCTCCCTCATTTCATCTTGTCTAGGTCCCACTCTCCCTCTCTCGCTCTCACGTGTTCCTGTCTTCTCTTGATGTCTCTCTGTTTTATTTATTTTGATACTCTTTCCTCCTGTTTTCTTTTTTTCTTAGTTTTTCCTGTCAACCCCAGTTATATTCTTTTTCTCTCCTCCAATTGCCTGTCGTCTCCCTGTCACCCTCTTCTTCCCTCTCATCTCTTTTTCTCTTTCTCTCCTCGTTTTCTCTCTGTTTCTCCTCCCTTCCTTACCTCCCTTTTCCTCTTCCTAACATTTATCTCTCTCTTTTCCTCTCGACTTCCTGTTTTTCTTCCCTGCCCCTCCCTCCTCTTAATCCTCCTACCTACTCTCTCTCTCTCTCTCTCTCTCTTTCTCCTACCCTTGTTATCTTCTCTCACAACCCATTCCCTCCGACTTCCATCACTTCTCTTTCTAACACCTACCTACCTGTCTACCTACATACATGCATCCATACACATCAATATACCTATGTACTAATAGAGTATATATGCCTAGCATGTTACATACCTACGAAGCTACCTTTTTCTTTTATGCAAGAAAGAAGGAACCAAAGGCCAGGGGCCCACAAACCGTTCCTTCCAAGAAAAAAACAAAAACAATACAAAAGAGAGCCAAATTCAAGATCCGTTATTTCGAGATGCCTGGACACACTGTGTTTGAAAGACCACCTGCCTAACTTTTTCTCTAATTACATGACAGCAATTTTTATACCAACATAACTATGTATGTGCCTATCTACTGGCCTAACTCTGTACTTACCTACCTACTTACTGACCTACCTACTTACCTAGCTATCGACTTACCTACCTACCTACTGTACTTGCATACCTATCTAGCCTATTTACAAACCTGCTGACGAATAAACTTAACAATGTAACCACTTAAAGACTCCCTGAAAGCCAGTCGTCTAACTTACCTACTGTACCTTTCTTCCTACCTGCCTAAAACTTACCATCCCGCCTACCCACCTATCTGCCTACTACCTACCTACCATTTTACCTAAGACCCTACTTACCTATTGCCTAAAACACCATCCTACCTACCTACCTACCTACTAGTTACTGCTTCCATAACCTTATTCATTCTATTTCTGTGTCTGTCCTCCCCCCACCCCTCTTCCTACTTCTGTCTTTCCCTCCTGTCATTTTTATTACTTTTCTTTCCCTTTCAGGTGGCTATGGACTAAGTGGCAAGCCTTGAGATTCTCCGTAACCCATAAAACCATTGCAACGCTGGGTGATAACCATATAATTAGAAAACGGGGTGATGTGGAGCCAAGTATGGTGCCCTGTTAACTGGGTAGAGAGACGCAAACGCAGTGTCTGTCCAAGAACCAAACCTCCACATTTTTCCCCGCGCCTCTCTGTGACGAGGCGCTGTTATCAGCAAGGGAACTTCTATTCACTACACGGGACAGCAATGAAGGGGCAGTTGCTTTCCTGCGGTTGATGGGTTTGCTCCGCCTGGCAGACCGGGTTTGATTAACAACAACAACAACAACAACAACCTACCTACCTACCTACCGGCCAATCTATCTACCTACCATTCTACGTATCCACTTACATACAAATTACCTACCTACCATCATACCTCCTTACCTTCCTACCTACTTGCCTGTTATCTACCATCCATCATATTTACCTGTCCTACTTACCTGCTTATAACCAACCTACCATCCTACGTACCTCCTACGTACTTACCATCTTACCTAGTACTCTTCATACCTACCTAACATTCAATTTCCCTCTGTCATTATCTTACTTTTCCTTCCTGTCTTCCATGCAAACTACCAACCGACCTACTTACATACCTACTTACCTCATTTCCTCGGGCTTCAAGAGGTGGGTGAGAAGTGGATGGAGGTCTGGGATCTTCATAATTTAACATATTTTTAGACCACACGAGCAAACACGGGCTCTTCCCTAGCACCCAGAGGAGAGAGAGAGAGAGAGAGAGAGAGAGAGAGAGAGAGAGAGAGAGAGAGAGAGAGAGGGAGAGAAAGAGAGGGAGAGAAGGGGGGGATGATGATGATGAGGATGATTATTACAACGAACATGAGGAAATGGATGAGAAGGAAATGCAGAAGAGAGAAGATAATGGCGATAGCAGTGATAGTGATTGGTTCAATGACAATGCCTGCGATGATGATGAAGACGGCAACACTGATAATAATGATGATGATGATGATGATGATAAGGAGGAGGAGGACGGGAAGAAGGGTAAAGATGATGATGATGAGAGATTAAAAGTACAGTAGAGGGAGAGAGAAGTATAAGGAGGCAATGCAGGTGTGACACATAAAGAATATAATTATTGAAAGTACAAGTAACAATAGGTCTCTTAGCTTATACCAAAGTTATCCCTCAGGAAGAAACTAAATCTAACCAACGTTTGATTAAGAAAGGAATGAAAAGAAGACTCTACCTTGCCTACCTTTCCCTCTAAGAGAAAGAGCCGGCAGGAAACAGATCACACACACACACACACACACACACACACACACACACACACACACACACACACACACACACACACACACACACACACACACATCAATCATTACACATTGACCCACTTATATTACTATAAAAATGATTGCTGAAAGTTCCCATTATTATCTTCTCATAATCGTTACCATACGTGGGAGTTTGAAAATAACACTATAAACTGTTGCCACTTGCATCAAAATGTTTGTTTAGCTTAATTTTAATTCTATGTTTTGAACTGCAATGCAGGGAGAGGTATATGTGAGAGGAGGGTGTAAGCTGGGAGCAGGGTAGTGAAATGACGTTGCACAGGGCGACAGAGAGGCGATTTGTTTGTGGCCACCCTTTAAGGAAATTGAGGCGTCTGGCAATAGATAGTGAGATAGATGTTTAGTTTGCACAATAACGGAAGATACTGATAACTTACTTCAGTTCTCCACAGCAAAAATATTAATACAGTTTTTCCCCATCTACTTCCTGTACTAGAGTGAGGACAGGAGAAGAAGTAAGAAATGAAGGACAAAAGCAGGCTAAGAAGGAAAGTTTGGTGAAAAGAGAGAGAGAGAGAGAGAGAGAGAGAGAGAGAGAGAGAGAGAGAGAGAGAGAGAGAGAGAGAGAGATTCAAAATAATGTCAACATTTGTAGGGTAACGTGACAAAACTAAGAAGGACACACTGACAAATGAAATATACGAAAAAAAAGAACAAGCAGGAGTAATGATGCACCAAACAACAACATCAAAACTACAACAACAACAACAACAACACTGAAATAATTGGAAAGAAACTGAGGAAAATAGGAAAGAGATATTGGGAAGAAGGAAGGGAAAAACAAACCAGCTAAGTAAAAACGTCTGGCTTTAGCAAGAATGAGTTACTAGAGTTGCCCTGACCATGAGAGGCTTAAAGGCGACTATTACACAGTCTCCTAATACTCATGAAGCTGAATAGAAAGTTCCGACAAAAAAGGAAAAAAATTACTAAGAAATCGCGGCCATGAAAAGGTTAAAGAATGGAGTGAATAACGAAAGACGGAAGAACACCTTTAAAAGAAGGAAAAGTTAAAGAGTGGAAGAATGAAAGAAAAATTTGTGAATTGGAAAAGAAAGAGAAAAAGAAAGAATAGGAAAAAAATGATACTTTTTAATAATGAAAAGAAGAGAAACCTAAAAGAAAGGATAATTATGAAAGACAGGAGAAAATTAAGAGAAGAGAAACCGTCGAAGGAAGGAGAGGCGGAGAGGAACTGAGAGAGTCTAGAGAGAAAATAGAGGTTGAAGGAAAGAAAGCAACGAAAAAGGGAAGTGCAGGGGGGAGTGTAGAGAGTCTGGAGAGAAAATGGAGAAAGACTGGAGACACGATAGACACAGAGGAGGAGAACATGGAGAAACATGGAGAAAATCGAGAAATGAATACAGTGACAGAGAGAGAGAGAGAGAGAGAGAGAGAGAGAGAGAGAGAGAGAGAGAGAGTCAAGATGCGATTGTCAGAACTGGGAGATGTAGGTATGACTGAGGCTGGATGAGGAAAAATGGAGATAAGCCGGGAAAGGAGGCGAGGTAAGATGGAGGAAGGTAGGCAGGAAATGAATGTATGCAGGAAGGATGTAGGAGTGTATGGATGAAGCATAAGTGAGGAGAGATGAAGAAAAACCTAACCCAAGAAAAAAAATGAGGCAGGCAGGAAGGCAACGTGGGTAAAGATAAGGGGTAGGAAAGTAAGGCAATAGGAAATGGAGGTAGAAGAGTTGCAGGAAATGGTGCGTGTAAAAAAAAAAAAAAAAGAAAGCAAGAGGACTATGTTAAGTAAGGCAGAAAATAAGAAAGTAGCAAGCAAGCAAGACACACAAGTGGAAAGAAGACAGGCAGGGGAATTATGGAAGGTCTGATGGAAGTAGGAAATGACAAGCGTACTTAATAATGTGGCAGATTTAACTAAAAATATGAGACAAGTCGAAGAATGAGGCAGGCAGGAAGGGGGGAGGGAGAGAGAGAGAGAGAGAGAGAGAGAGAGAGAGAGAGAGAGAGAGAGAGGAAAAAAAACGAAGGTGAAGGTAGGCAGTGAGGAAAGGTAGGCAGGACTTTTGCAGGAAGAGGCAGAAGTAGGCAGAGGTAAGATGCAAATATGGAGTCAGGCAGATAATAAGGCAAGCATGAGAGGCAAGAAAAAATGGAAGAATGAAGGCAGGATATAGGGCGGAGCTGAGGGACGTAGGAAAGATTAAGGCTGGAGTCTATCAGCCTACAGCCAGACGCCTTAATTATGTAAGAGGTGGCTGTTTGTTGTTCAGTTAGTTGTTTTACGGGAAGGGGCACTAACCCTCCGCAAACCCACTTGTTGACACGTAGGGGACAATTATGAGTTCGTTATATGGTCACCACCCAGCTTGATTAATTGTTTCCTGGCTCACAGGAAACCATTAGGCTTGCCATTCAATGTAAAGCCACCTGAGAAGGAAAGAAGAGCAATAAAAAGCGACAGGAAGGACGGGGGAAATAGGAAGAGAGGAAGGCAGACACAGACAGAGAATGATAAAGGTAATGGAATTAGTAGGCAACACTGCACCGAGTGGATGATGGTCGTCACCACCTACAACCTAGGTTGGAGTAATATTTTAAAAATTAGGAGAGAGAGAGAGAGAGAGAGAGAGAGAGGCCAACAGTATGAAGTAGAAGAAGTGATACAGAAAGAAAAATGATAACACGACAGAGGAAACTGAGATGGAAAAACAGGAAGAGGGAATGTAAAGAGAAACTGAGAATTAAAAATGCCACCAATCTCAAGTAAATTTAAGATGGTCTCAACACAGCTACCTTTTACTGATATACTTCTGTACAAATTGTTATGATGATCATTCGTACGCTTGTGTGGTTCAGCCTTTGATCCCACAAATCCATTAAAAACCTAAATAAAAAAAAACAAAGAAAAGAAATAATTTAACAAGGCTGAAGTAAACTAGTGAAGAAAGGAGGAAGGAGCATTAAACTGAGAAAAACTGGGAGGAAAAAAACACAAACACAAATACACAGCAACACACACACACACACACACACACACACACACACACACACACACACACACACACACACACACACACACACACACACACACACACACACACAACAGTCGTCAGTAGTGTATGGGAGTCTAAAAGTAAAAACACAAAAAGGACGAAGGCAAAACTACTAAATGCACAATACACATAGATGAGAGAGAGGACAATGGAGAGAGAGAAAAAGAAATTAGTTCTTGTAAGTCCGTCTGGCAGCCCCACATACATAAAATGGCATGGTTGTAAACTTCAATAGATCACAGCACTAGACTTGCCACGACCTTCAAAGTTAATGATTTAAACTTCATTCTATCCGACAGGGAGAGTACAGTATGTTTTCACCCTCGTTTGTTACCTCCGCCAAGGAGGTTATGTTTTTGCCGGCATTGGTTTGATTGTTTATTTCTTAGTCTGATTGTTTGTCTCTCCATCTGTCAGCAACTTTACTCAAAAAGTTATGAACGAATTTTGATGAATTTTTTGAAAAGTGGGCCATGGACCAAGGAAGAAATAATTAGATCTGGGGGCTGATCCGGATCCGGAGTATCCCGCACAATACCTCCAAGGGTTTTCAGTGAATTTCAATGAAATTTTGTGAAAAAGCAGGCCATATACCAAGGGAAAATTCATTAACTTTGGGGGTGGATCCGGATCCTATAACCACGGATCCAGATCCGGATCTGGATCCTTTATGAAAATGGCATTGGCGGAGGTATGCGCTCTCTGAACTTTTGGGACAAGTCCGGTTCGTATTACAGATTCAGAGTCCAGAAAACATTTTTTGTCAAACCCTTATCAATGATGAGAAACCCTAACGCATTATGAAGAGTGGTTTGGAAATTACGTTGCCCTTTTCGAAGAGATGCTTTCTGCTGAGTGCTCCTCTGGTGATCAGCTGGATTACCAATGACCTACTCAGCTAAATTCGTCTGGAATTAACCGAAATAAAACACAAACTGGAAAGCGCGTCAGAGAGCGCATACCTCCGCCCATGCCATTGTCATTAAAAAGGAATCGGGTCCAGATCCGAATCCGGATCCGCCCCCAAGTGTAATCAATTCTTTCTTGGTCGTTGGGCCACTTTCCCACAAAATTTCAATGAAAGTCATGAAGTACTTTTGGATATATTGTGCGGTATACTTCGGATCCAGATCCGGATCCGCCTCAAAATTTAATAATTTCTTCTATTCCCATGGCCCACCCCTCAAAAAAATTTCATCCAAATCCGTACAAACAGACAAACTAAAAACAAACAAAAGCCGACAAAACATAATCTCCTTGAAGGAGGTAACGAGATGCAGACGATAGTGGATTCAACAAAAAGAAGCAATGAAAGAACGAGGAGAGAGAATTGACTGAAAGAAAAGAGAAAGTAAAAGAAAGATGAATGGATATATAAAAAAGACGGATGGAAAAGAAACTGAAAGATTGGCGAAGAGGAGACAGTGAAATCGGAAAATAATGTCAAGAGGGGAAGCAAATAAGACAGGATAAAGATGAGAGAGAGAAACGATAACATACGAGAAATCAGAAAACTTCGACGGAGTGAGAGATGGAACGGAATAGAGAGGGTTTAGGGAGAAAATAAAGGCTGGAGGAAAGAAACCAACGAAAGAAGGAAATACAGGAAGAAATATAAACTGTGGAGAGAAAACGGAGATATAATGTAGACAAAATAAATGTAAACGAGGAAAACAGAGAAATTCAAGGAAAATGTACAAGGGCTGAAGGTAATCAGGAGAGAGAGAGAGAGAGAGAGAGAGAGAGAGAGAGAGAGAGAGAGAGAGAGAGTCAATAAATAAAGAGAACGACAGAACGCAAGAAAGTAGATAAACAAAGAGGAGAAGGGAGTTAGTTTAAATAAAGAATAGATAGAGCGAGTGTGGAAGAAAGAGGGCATATATAAGAAGAAAGAACTGAGATAAAATAGAGAAGGAAGAAGAGAAGAACTGGAAGATAATGTGAAAATATATCCAAGAAAAACGTGAACACAAAGGTCAAGCAGGAAGGAAGACAAAGAGCTAGAAAAATAATTGGTTTACATAAAAAGGAGAGAGAGAGAGAGAGAGAGAGAGAGAGAGAGAGACAGACAGACAGACAGACAGACGGAGGACAACAGTGTAAAGACGAAGAGGTGAAATCGAAAGAAAAATAACAGCATTACCGAACTGGATATGGAAAAACCGGAAGGCTAGAAAGAGCAAGTAATAATTAAAAACGCCACACATCCCAAGGGAATAAAAGAGAAAATTGGTTCCCCAAACTTGTACGTTGTATTGGTTAGCTTATGATCCCAGAAGTCCATTAAAAAGCCTTAATTCAAAGAGAAAAACGCTGTCTGCGGATATTTGATTATGGAACCACTTACCAAGACTGAAGTGGACTGGTGAAGAAAGAAAGAAGCGGCGCCTGACTGAGAACTGCTTGCAGGAAAGAAGAAACAGAGTAATATTATGAAAAAGTCTCCAGCACTATATTGAACACTAAGAGTAAAAACAGCAATTGGACGAAAGAGAAACAAATAAAAGGATATATAATAAATAAACTGATAGATGAAGGAGAAAAACTTAAAGAGAAAGAAATTAGATCTTTTAAATCCGTCTGTCTTCCCAAGATAAGTAAAATGGTCTAGTTGTAAACTAGACCACAGCATTAGAGTTGTCCCGACATCGAGAAAATTTAATGATTAAAACTGCACTAACAAGTCGACTACCAGTGACCTACTCGGATAAAATCATCTGACGGTAATCGGAACAAATTACAAGTAAGATGCAATCCTGAGCGGATTCAAGATAAAGAAGCAATGAAAGAGCGAATAGAAGCAATAGGGTAAAGGACATGAGAAAGTGAAAGAATGACAGAAGAGTACATAAAAAGAAGGAAGGGTAGGGAAACTGAAAGAATGACTGAGAGAAGAAACTCAAGTCTTTAAATAATGAAAAGAGGGTAAGCAAATAAGAAAGGATAAAGATGAGAGAGAGAAGCGATAACACAAGAGAGATTAGAAAACTCTGAAAGAGTAAGAGGTTAAAAGAAATAGAGAGGGTTTAGAGAGAAAATAAAACCTGGAGGAAAGAAACCAGGGAAAAAAGAAAATGCAGGAAGGAATCTAGTGTGTGGAATGAAAATATAGATAGACTGAAGGCAAAATAAATGTAGTCGAGGAAAAAAGAGAAATTAAAGGAAAATGCACAATGAATGAAGGTAAATGTGTGTGTGTGTGTGAGAGAGAGAGAGAGAGAGAGAGAGAGAGAGAGAGAGAGAGAGAGAGAGAGAGAGAGGACGTAAGAAGTGAAATCGAAAGAAAAATGAATAACAAAGGACAAGGAAATAAAAAAAAAACTTAGAGGGAAGAGAGACAGAAAATTAGAACTAAATATTGCCAACAATCCCAAGGGAGTGCTGAATGATCTACACCAGGGGTGGGGAACGTCCGGCCTCCGGGACGTATAAAGCCCGCAAGACCATTTGATCAGGCCCGCGAGGCAATTCATAAATGCAATTTCATGAACTCGTGAAGGAATATATATATATATATATATATATATGTATATATATATATATATATATATATATATATATATATATATATATATATATATATATATATATATATATATATATATATATATATATATGGGCTACAGTTGATTTTAAGTTGATATATTTGGTATGGCCGGCGAATGTTGTTAAAAATATCCCAGTGGCCCTTAATAGGAGAAAGGTTCCCCATCCCTGGTCTACACACATATACAATTGTCTCAAATATTTCTCTGCAAATTGCCATGACAATTACTGACCATACAAGAAAGATGGTTCAAAATTTTGTTTTAGTATAATTAGCTTTGACCGCCAAAACGCATTCAAAAGAGCCAGATTATGAAAAGAATTAAATGTCTGGAAGCATTCACCTAAGAAACTCTTTACCAAGATGGAAGTGAGAAGAATGGGAAGAATGAAGGAGGGACAAGAAGCTGAAAAGTGTGTGTAGGAAGAAAATAAATTAAGAAGTTACAATTGGTCTTCGCCATAGGGAAGAAGCCTAACAGTAGCAATAACAAAATGATGTAAGAAAAACAAATGAAAGAATAAAAAAGAATGGGAGGGATGAGATAAAACATATGGAAGAAGAGATGGAAATGATCTCTCGCAGGTTCCTTTGGTATCCAGATGAGTAAATCAGTGTGACATTAACTGGAGTAGAAAACTAGAGCAGGTCCGACAATGAAAGAGTTTACTGTGACGGCAGCATTAGTATCTAAGATCCTATGACTCAACTAAAATCATCCGGCGCTGACTGGAGTAAATACTGGAAAGATAAGAGCAGGGCTAGGTTAAAAGAAATAAAATAACACCGAAAATGAAGTGAAAAGCTGAAATAAGGAAATGAAAAAGTGTGAGAAAGACAAATGGATGAGTGTGTGTGTGTGTGTGTGTGTGTGTGTGTGTAAGGAGGAAGAATATAAAATATGATGGAAAAAACAAATTGCAACATTTAAGTTCTGAAAAAGTGGTAAATGCAATAAAGAAAATATAAATGTGAGAGAGGGCGAGAGAGGAGAGAAAGAGTCAACAGAAGGATAGGAAGAACAGAATTGAGAGAGCCTGGAGGGAAAATAGGGAGAGTCTAGAGAAAAAATAGAGAGTGTCTGGAGAGAAAATAGAGAGAAGCTGGAGAGAAAATAGAGAAATGTAGGTGAAAAAAAGAGATGCTGGAAAAACCAGAGCAACGAAAGTAGGATATGCTGGAGGCAATATGGAAGAAGAAGGCATAGAGATGGGAGACAAAAGGAGATAATGAACGAAGACATTGAGAAATTCGCTGAAAAAGCACGAACACTGAAGGAGAGAGAGAGAGAGAGAGAGAGAGAGAGAGAGAGAGAGAGAGAGAGAGAGAGAGAGAGAGAGAGAGAGAGAGAGAGAGAGAGAGAGAGAGAGAGAGAGAGAGAGAGAGAGAGAGAGAGAGAGAGAGAGAGAGAGAGAGAGAGAGAGAGAGAGAGAGAGAGAGAGAACAATGGGATGGAGAAGAAGTGAATCCGAGAGAATAATGAGAAAAGAACTGAGTTAATGGAAATAGGAACACTGAGACAGACAAAAACTGCCAAGAACCCCATGGGAATACAGGATGGTCTCCACATATTGCCATATACGGTTAATGAATATAAAAAAATGCACAAAATTTTTGCGTTTGTATACTTTAACCATTCACGTCAGAAACTCCTTACAAAAATCTAAATATTAGTATAACAATATGCCTGGAGGTTTTAGGCTAAGTACAGTAGATATTTTCCAAGTTTAAAGGGAATTAATGAAGAAATAAAGGAGGGGCAAAATATTAACGGTGCTTACAGGAAAAGAGAAGAAAGAAAGATAAAATAGGCCTATAGTATGTCTCCACCATAGAGTGGAGTCTAAAAACAACAGAACGACGGAAGAAAAACTAAATGAATGAAAATGTAAGAGAGACAGGGAGGAAAAACTGGTCAATTTGCCGTTTCGGACAACAATGAATTTTAATCAAGACACTATGTTTTTCTGGTGCTTTCTGTTGTGAACCGATCGAACTGAAACCTGTCACAAGTGAGCCGTTTCAGAGTTATCCCTCCTACTCTAAAGATAACAAGGGACTGGTAGGGATTTCGGGCCTTTGGAGGGGGAAACACTTTTGAAAGTGTTAATTTCTGAAATTAAGTGATGGTAGAAATAGATCGAATCACATACACACACACAAAAAAAAAAAAAATCCCCCCCCCCACGCACACCGACATAAACATTATCCTACCTGGGGGGTCTGTGCCCCCTGACCCCCCGAAAATAATAACAATCTCATTGCATTCAAACCTACCCTCAAAATGCAGAAATGGCATCTCATCTTGTTGGTTGTTTTTACAACAAATGAAGACAGAAATAAACTGAATCACAATAAACACCACAAAAAATTTTTATCCCCAGGGCTGTGCCACCAGACCCCCTCCTCTCCCCCTCGAGACTAACCACCTCATCGCGTACAAACCTAACCTTCAAAATGCGGAAATTGTGCCTTCTCAAAGGTTGTCCAGCATCCACAGTAGTATAACTGCTTGTTCTTTTCTGTAACTGCAAGGTAGATTACAGTCAGGACAGCCAACCGCTCTTGGTAACGCTCCGTGATCTCTTAATATGTCAGCAGCTGCATCGTTAAGGAAAAAAAAAAAATCTTCACAAACACCCAATAATTGTAAGAAGAGCCACCACATCCACCAGCCATTTTTGACTGATTTCATGTACAGTGTTGAGGAGGCGCGGCTGCATACACAAATGTCACGTGACCCCAAACAGGTGCTCCTGCTTCAGTCAGCTTGGTTGGCGCATCTGCCCTGCTTACCTGTCGTCGTCTCTTGTCTGTCCCTCCTCCACATGTGAAGGTCGTATTAAAGAGTTACTTATTACGGTTAATGGTTCTTTGCGATAACTACTTATATTAGAAAAAAAAGTAAATAGAAGCTGAGATGTGTAAACTGTCAAAAGCAAACTTCCTAGATCCGTGATTATCCGAACGAGTAAATTGTTCGAATAATATGTGAGGAGAAAGAGAAATTAGCTCTCACACGTCCCTCTGGTAACCTCAGATGAGTAAAATTATCTGTCGTTAACTGGAACTGAGAAGCAGAGGTGCCTCGACCACAGGAAAGTTAGTGGTGACTGTAGCATTTACAGTTAGGCTTCCTATATGACTCTATCTATCTGTCTATCTATCTATCTATAGCCCGACGCCCTAATCCCGCAAAGGGTGGCCGCAGACAAAACGCCTCCAAGTCACTCTGTCACCCACCATTTGACTCCCCTCCCCCCAACTCACCCCCCCCTCACACACCTCTCAACTCCACCCCTCCACCTCATCCTCGGTCTACCCCTCCCCCCACCCCACCCACACACACCCTCCCAGTCAGTCCCCCACTCTCCACCCTCTCCACATGTCCAAACCACCCCAGTGCATTTCTCCTAATCTTTTCAACCACATCCACATCTACCCCACAACGTTCCTTCACTTCTTCATTCGTCAACCTGTCCCTCCACGTTACTCCACATGCACCTCTCAAGTAACTCATTTCCACTGCTCTCACTCTTGACTTGTTCCCCTCTTGCAATGTCCACGCCTCGCTTCCATACGTCAGGGTAGGGATCACAATACCATCATGCAGTGACTTCTTAACTTCCATGCTCACTTCCCTATTTCTCATCACTGCTTTCAGTGTACCAACAACCTTTCTTCCCTGCTGTACCCTTTCACGTACTTCATCCCCCAAAGTTCCATCCTTACTCATCACACTACCCAAGTACTTGAATGCACTCACATTCTCCATATCCTCACCATCCAACCTCACTGCACACTCTGTGACTTCATTCCTCTCAAACACCATAACTTTACTCTTGTTTACATTAACTTTCAGCTTCCTCCTCCTACACACTGTCCCAAATTCATTCACCAAACCTTGCAACTCCCATTCATCTTCACTCAACAATACTGTATCATCAGCAAACAGCAACACCGGAAGCTTCCAAATCTCACCCTCATTCATTAAGGCCACCCCCACATCCACTGCCCTACCTTGTACGTCCTTTACAACCCCATCCATATATATATTAAACAGCCATGGAGACATTACACACCCCTGTTTCAGTCCCACACTGAGATCAAAGAACTCCCTCAGCTCACCATCCACTCGCACCGTAGCCCTAGCTCCCTCGTACAAACTCTTCACAGCACTCAACAATTTCCCCTCCACTCCATATATTCTTAATACCTTCCACATACCTTCCCTATCTATTCTGTCATAAGCTTTCTCCAAGTCCATGAAGGCAGCATACACTTTCCTTCCCTTCTCTAGATACTTCTCCACTAAACATCTTAGAACAAATATCTGATCTACACACCCTTTTCCCTTCCTAAATCCCCCTTGTTCTTCTCCAACTAGCTCCTCTGTCATATGCCTAACCCTATCAATGAGTATTCTACCATATATTTTACCAGTCACACTAAGAAGGCAAATACCCCTATGGTTACCACATACTTCTCTCTCCCCTTTTCCTTTGTACAGAGGAACAATAATACCTGATTTCCAGTCCTCTGGAACCCTTCCCTCTTCCCAAGCCAATCTACACAACTTCCATATCCACTCCACAACAATCTCACCCCCATACCTAAGCATTTCACCACACACTCCATCAATTCCTGGGGCCTTTCCCAGCTTAATCTTCTTCATCGCTTCCACTACTTCCGACCTACTGATCTCTTCCTCCCTCCTCTCATCTCTTCTTCTCCCAGCCATTCCCCAACCACTTATACTCACACTGCTCTCACTCTCTACATTCAACAAATCCTCAAAGTGCTCCTTCCATCTCCTCAATTTCTCTCTCTTCTCCACCAACAATCTATTATTCCTATCTTTCACTCCCCTACTATTTCCCCTTTCACACTGCCTTACTTTCTTTACCTCCTTCCAAAACAATTTCTTACTCTCCCTCCATTTCACACTCAGATTCCTCCCAAACTCTTCATCCACTTTCTTCTTACTCTCCTTCACCAGTCTCTTAACCTCCCTTCTCCTGCTCACATATACCTCTCTCTTCTCTCTCTCTCATCTTCTCCCCTACCTCTACTCGCCAACCATTCACCATATGCCTTCTTCTTTTGTTCCACAGCTCGTTTCACCTCATCATTCCACCATGCTGTCCCTTGCACACCCTTGCATCTCCTCCTCACTCCACAAACCGCCTCACACGCTACGCTTATCTCTTCCGTGAATATCTTACATACTTCTTCCACCCCTTCCATCTGCTCTAGCTCATACCTTCCCAATCTTTCTTCCACTATGCTCTTATACTCTGTCCTTTTCTCACTATCTTGCAATTTCTCCACTCTTCTCACAGGAGCTGCTTCCTCCTGTTTTCCCCTTCGCCTCCTCAACCACTTTCTTTGCAGCTCTACCTTGGCCATCACTAAGTGATGGTCCGAGACTCCATTCCCCTACCCTCTCCATACCCTTGCATCCAACACTTGTCTTCTCATTCGCTCATCCACACAACGTAGTCTATCATTGCCTTTCGTTCAACAAGTTCACCATCCATCCTCCTCATTACTCTCCATGTATACCGGTGGATCATCTTATGACGAAAGTAGGTGTTGGCTATTGCCAACCCCTTACCAGCACAGATGTCCACCAAAGCACTACCATATATGACTCACTAAGCTAAAATTGTTTGATGTTAGCAAAAATAAGATACTAATAAGCCGCTACGATGAAGACGTTAGAAGCTTGAGGAACAGCGAAAGCACGAGCAAAAGCAATTAAATGAAGAAAAAGACAGTGTGAGAGAAAGGCGAATGCATGTACAGGTAGAAAGAAGAGAAGGACAAAATGGAATTAATACCAAAAGAAAAAGACTGAGAGAGACTATATTCCCCTTCGTTGCAACCTGTAAACCAATCTGTTAAAGTAAAGGAGATATAAAGGATTTAAAATTTAAAAAAATAGAAAATTGGTCATGAATCGGCCATCTCGGATTTTTCAAATTTTATAAAATTCGGGCATCAACGTCCTATATGGCCCTATAATCATACAGTACAAACTATGAGAATATTCCAACAAATGGTTTCTGAGATACAGCGTAGTACGGACGAAAGGACACATGGACTAACGGACGTACGGTGCGGACGGACATGACCTAACCTAAGATTTCACTTAGTGAGAAACGAAGTAGAATAACAAAGTGAAACACGTAGAAAACGAGAATAAAAAAAAGAAGAAAAGATAAATATGAGAAACGTATAAAGAGGAAAGGAGAAAAAAAGTGTAGAGTGAAGGAGAGGAGTCTGGAGAGAAAACAGAGGCAGGAGAAAAGAAAGCAAGGAGGGAAGGAAATGCAGGACGGTATACAGACTGACTGGAGAGGAAATAGAGAGATACTGGAGACAAAATAAACGTAGACGAGGAAAACAGAGAAATTCAAGGAAAATGCGCAAGGCCTGAGGGTAAACGAGAGAGAGAGAGAGAGAGAGAGAGAGAGAGAGAGAGAGACCAAAGGATTAAGCAAGGAAACAAACTTTTTTTTTTTTTTTTATGTGTCCGACTCTGGGCATAGGCTTCACAGCCTGCTATCAAGGCCCAGCAATCCTCCTACATACCATACACCTCTACATGTCACCACTTCGGCGCTAACACCCACCGTCCATATTGAAAACATGCTAGGGGTGTCTCATACAGGACTGGTGTATTGGTATTAGCTGGGGTATTTTTACGACATGTCGGCGGGTCTTCTGGTAGATCAGTAAAGCCTGATTTAATGAAATTCAAATCCTTAAACTGTTCCCTGCCCCAGCCGGGATTTGAACCTGGGTCCGTTAGGGCCGCACGCCACCTCTCTACCAGTTGAGCCACCGCCTCCCCTAAACACCTTTATTTAAAGAAACACCTTTATATAAAGAAACGAGTGGAACAAAAAAGGAAGGATGAATATGAGAAAGAATGCAAGAAAACACGAATGGAAAACATCGAAAGAATTAGAGACGGAGAGGAAAATAGAGTAAGAAGGGAAAATAAGGGAGAAAAAAGAAGAGAAAATAAGAGAAAGTAAGGAGAGAAAATAAAAGAAAGTAAGGAGAGAAAATAAGAGAAAGTAAGGAGAGAAAATAAGAGAAAGTAAGGAGAGAAAATAAGAGAAAGTAAGGAGAGAAAATAAGAGAAAGTAAGGAGAGAAAATAAGAGAAAGTAAGGAGAGAAAATAAGAGAAAGTAAGGAGAGAAAATAAGAGAAAGTAAGGAGAGAAAATAAGAGAAAGTAAGGAGAGAAAATAAGAGAAAGTAAGGAGAGAAAATAAGAGAGAGAGGGGAGAGAAAATAAGAGAGAGGACAAGCGAAAGGAAGCAACAAAAGAAGGAAACTTAGAGGAATAATGATAAACTGGAGGAACAATAAATACAGGGGAGGAAATAGAGAAATTCATGGAAAAAAAGCCGGGGAAAACGAGAGAGAGAGAGAGAGAGAGAGAGAGAGAGAGAGAGAGAGAGAGAGAGAGAGAGAGAGAGAGAGAGAGAGAGAGAGAGAATGGTTAAACAAATGTCCGTGTGAGTAAGTGTGAGGTACAGGTAATTCGAGAGAGGTAGGAAGAAAAAGGCTGCAAGGCAGGCGGTCAGAGGAACGAGAGAGAGAGAGAGAGAGAGAGAGAGAGAGAGAGAGAGAGAGAGAATTCATGGAGGAACGTAAAAATTGTCGAAAGTAAAACATCAACAGGTTTGTTTGTCCTTTTGGTACTGAATAAGTTATGACTGTTATCTCCTATGTGTTTTAGAGACAAAGATGGAAAAACAAAAAGCCTACGCCCTCTAACCCATCACTTCGGCCGAAGCTGTCAGGAAAAAATGAGAAAGACCACCATGCCACATAAAAACACAGTCACAATTTCATGGGAAGATATAAAATAGTGCATGTTGTAGACTGTATGAATGTTAAGGGCATGAGTGGATAGTAGTAGACAGGACGGTAGATAGTGGGAGTCAGGATATGTGATAGGCAAACAGAAAAGTTCCCATGAAGGTAGGGGCAGCGATGAGCGATGCAAGAAAAAAAGAGAAAGGCAAAAAGGAAAGATAGAAAGACCTTAGGGAAAATAGAATCAGGCAGAAAATGAGTAAACAGGCAAACAAGAGAGGCAGGATAAGGTGAAGGAAGGTAAGCAGAAGCTAGGGTAGGCAGGAAATGAGTGCAGGTAGGAAGGAGGAACAAAGCTGAAGAGACAGGTAAGAGCGAACCAGTTTGAGTGAAATTAAGTTAGGCAGAAAATGAGGCAGGCACGAAGCAAGGAGAGGCAAAATAGGATGGAAGAAAGCAGGAAGGACTGAGTGTAAGCAGCAGGGAGGCAGGAATGTGCAGAGGTAGTTACGACTGTTGTTATGTGTAAAAATGAAGTCAGCCAGAAAATAGGACAGACAGGAGAGAGAGATGGTGAAAGAAAGTAGGCAGGGAGTGAGGGTAGTCAGGAGAGAGGCAGGTAGTGGTGGGGGAAGGTAAGGATGAAGCAGGAGAAAGAAGACACGAGTCAGGCAGAACATGCTGTAGGCACGTCAAGGAAGAAAACAGAAACTTAAGAGGATGGTGAAGCTCGACAGATCTGTTGTTAGGAAGGGGTAAAATGGCGTCAAGGAGAGGGGACATGAAAGAGGCAATGTTGCTGGGAGTTACACTGAAGAAATTGTATCATAGAGATCTTGCAGTCCTTTACAGCAAGATATTTCACATTTGGTAGGAATGCATACCCAATTCAAACTCATTCTAGTGTGTATCTAAGAGCCTGTCTGTGTTTCTTTTAAAATGATGTACCGTAGTTCTGTTAACACTATTTTTGCGCTAAGCCTTACCAGTTTCGTAACGTGTATTGAAACTCATCAGTTTTTATGCTCAAGACTGTCAGATCCATTCAGTGTTTTAGTTTAGTCCGATGACCTTTCAGTCTATAGGGCGCTAAAGAACCCTCATGTGATTATGCTTGCTCAGACTCCTGAGAGAAGGAATTAGATATCTGCAATCCTAGTCTGTCTGTCTGTCTGTCTGTTTGTCTGTAGATAGTCGTAGCAGGGGTTTAATTAGATGGAGAGAGATATTGAAGGTGTATCGTACAGTAGGCTAATGGCTGCCCCTCTATCATCAGTGGAGTGTAACGTGGGCTGCTGCCAGTGAAATGGTGAGGCATCGAGTACAGTTAATAGGAAGGTCTCTCTTTACCTCACTTTCCCTCTCTGTATTCTTTTATTGTCAGTGAGGTGAGTTATAGTCGCTTCTTTGATAACGGAGTTTTATAGTACACAGTTATATCGAGATGTGATTAAAGAGAGTAATGTAACGTGATGGCAAACCTCATAACTACCCTTTCTTAATTGTCTCTTATCGTTAGTACGGGCTCTCTGCCCTTAATGTACAGCTGCTTTGATTGGGATTATATACCGACCAGTGTATAGGTGTGTCAATGTCTGGTACCTTTGCATAGGTAGTTTTCCATGACGTCAGATAACTGGTTCAAATTGGTTATTTTGTGTGTTCATTAAATACCTGTATTGTCTGGCAAGCAGGGTTTTGTGATACATCGCATGGTCTGATATTCCTGTCTCTAATTATGGCACGACTTGTCCTGAACTGGACATATACACCTACATTACATATACCGATGCCTATAATTATATAGTTAGGTAGTAATATATACTGTACATATTAATGCCTACATCCCTCTCTGTCACTCTTTGCTGAGCCATCCCTTTCTCTTACATCTGTGACTAGAGAACTAAATAATTATTAGAGTTAAGGCCTTTCTGTCTCTAGGGACTGAAAGATCTTTGTAGTTTGTGTCTCTGTGTAAAACACACACACACACACACACACACACACACACACACACACACACACACACACACACACACACACACACACACACACACACACACACACACACACACACACACACACACACGTGCACTCACGCTCTCTCTCTCTCTCTCTCTCTCTCTCTCTTCCTTTGTTGCAATGTTTGGAAAATTTTGGGGTCACTCCTGAACAGTACACCTATCCCTTTTTGTAAATCCGTCGTCTCCATCGTTATTCCTAAATGGTAATAGTCTTATACGGGATATCCATGACCACTGTATATTTCTCTGCAGTAGTCCGAGTTAAATGGCATTTGCTATGTCTCAGGTCACTCACCAAGCTCTAAATATGTCTGTTAGTAGTTCCCCAAGTCCTTCATGAGTGCTATCATTGGCTCAAAGTTTTGTGTCATCCGTAACTTTGAGATATCACATTTAACAGACCAACATCGATGTCAATAAAATAAATGATTAACAGACCTGAACCAAGAACTGGCCCTTGGAGAACTCCAGAAGCAACTGAAACCCAATCAGAGGAAATTCCGTTGGTCAAGATGTATTTTTTCCTATCGATTAGCTAAGTTTATCCAAATTATAACTTCCCCGTAAGTTCCCAGTAAACGCACTTATGACATTAGTCTGAGGTGATCGACTGTCAAAAGACTTTTGAAAGTCGAGGTAAAGGATGTCTTTTACTGGATTTCTGTCGTACATGCGCAGCATTGTTGGAAAAAAAATGTTTGCCATGCTGGAAGGCCATAATTACGCTATGAATTTCCATGTGTTTCCCAGTCTTGTCTACAATGTTTTCTAACGATTTTGTGTAAGGGAGTTCAGCCTAAATGGGCAGTAACAGTAATTTTCATGACATTCTTGTCTCCCTCTTTTAAAACGTGGAATGATGCCTACTGGCTTCCTGGTTAGGGCAAGTCCCTTGTTTCCAGGGATTTAGAGAAGATATTGGCAAACAGAGAAGATACCTGATCGCTTACTTATTTAAACTCTGCGAAGGATTTAATCTGCACCAGATGGCGTGTAAATAAATAACTTGTGGAATTTTCTAGCTAATTTCTCTGCTGTGACCTTGGGGATGTCGGAGTTCCCATATGGACCAGGAACTGCCTTGCTACGTTACGAATATCTTCAAATACAAAGATTATTGCAAAATAGGTATTTAGAGTGTTGTCCATTATCAAGTATGGGACTTACATTGCACTTTATTGGATCTTAGGCGGCCCGGTATTACTTAAAGCCACCATTACGAACTACTCTACTTCACTAACAAACATACTGTATAGTCCTGAAGGAGTCCAAATCATTCTGGTCTTGGCTTCTTTTTGCCCTCTTGTACACAGCCATTCTCTCTTTTGTTGCAGAGGTCACCATGACACATACGTATACACCGTCACTGAGGCAAAACACTAATCTCCTTGGAATTAATGAAATGGGTTCAGTAGGTGACGAGAGAGAGAGAGAGAGAGAGAGAGAGAGAGAGAGAGAGAGAGAGAGAGAGAGAGAGAGAGAGAGAGAGAGAGACGGGGAGTTACTCAAATCATAAGCTAATATTCTGGAACTACAGAGGCACCTAAACTGAACACCTTATGGAATTTGTTATGTAGATAATAATGTGAACATTTATGAAGCAGTAAGAAAGAACTTTTAAAAGAGTGGAAAATAGCTGATAAAGATATACAAGAGAGAGAGAGAGAGAGAGAGAGAGAGAGAGAGAGAGAGAGAGAGAGAGAGAGAGAGAAGGGGGGGATGTTAAAAGTACAATGTGAAATGAGTACAGAGTAAACGAAAAATGTATCAGAAAGCGCATACCTCCACAAACAGCCATAAAACTTGGAGTTTACGGTGATAGTTCCTATTTCCTAGCAGACGAAAAGATATACGGATCACATAGTCAATTAACTGTATGATTTTAGTTTGCCCTGACAAAAAAATTTAGAGAGAGCATAATTCCGCCAATGCCATTGAAGTTTATGATTATTCCTGCATCGGGTTTCGCCTCAAAATTTATTCATATTCTACCTTGACCCAGTGCCCACATATCTTCAATGTTTTATTGAAATCGAATAACATCTTGTTGAAACATCTCGTACATAAACAGATAAAAAACACAGGAGAATACATATAATCTCTTTAACTTCGTTGGTGGAGGAAGTAATAGCAATAGACTTGTTGGTAACTGTACAAACATCTGATATAGATTAGGTAACAACTATGATATCCCTTGCATACTTGAAAGACAAGGCTGGCAAAATAAGAAGCCTCTTCCCACCCAAAAATTCCGCCAGCCGTAGCCGGCAAGGCAAAAAGAAAATTAGAACTACCACGAGGAAGCATAATGCAAATTCATAATTCATAAAATACAGGATAACTAAAAGTGTGTTCTACACCTGGTGTCACGCAACAAAGCTTAATGGGAAACAATAGATTAGAATGAACATTATATTTGGCAGGCAAAAATGAAACCGAAAGCAGACGGGGAATGGAAGGTGAAGGCAGTGGAGAGGAGGGCAGGAAAAAATGAAGAGGCAAGTAGGAAAAATAGTGAGACAGGAGGGAAATCAGAATGAGGCAGAAATGAAGTAGAAATGTGAGCAGGATAGGCAATATATGATGAAGGGATATAAGCAGAAAATGAGGATAAGAATGAGGTAGGTAGGAAGGGCCTGAGATATGTAGGAGTGAAATAAGAGCGAAACTAAGTCGAGCAGAAAATGAAGCAGGCAGCAAGGATAAATATGGAAAACATGAAGGAAGGTAGGCGGGAAGTGAGTGTAGGTAAGAGGAGGGCAGGAATTGGCAGAGGGAAGTAAGTGTGTGGTTGGTAAACACTAAAAATGATGCAGCCAGAAAGGAGAGGCAAGAGAGGACGGAAGAAAGCAAACAGGGAGTGGAGATAGTTAAGAGTGAGGCAGGAAGAGGCAGAGGTAGGTAAGAGTGAGGTAGGAGGAGGGAAACATGAGTCAGGCAGAAAATGTGGCAGACAGACAGGCAGGGAGAAAGAGCAACAAAATAGAGCAAAAAATGAGAGATCTGTGAGGCAGGAAAGAGCCAGTGTGAGTAGGGATAAAATGCAGTGAGGTAGGCAGGATATGAAGAGAGAGAGAGAGAGAGAGAGAGAGAGAGAGAGAGAGAGAGAGAGAGAACTGCAGTTTCACAGCTTCACAGATACTCAGATGGCACAGCTCTTAGGACTGCAACGAGGTGGTCTGACGTTAATGTTGGTAAATAACGATTTCTCCTTACAAAGCTGAAAGAAAAAGAAAATAATAGAAAGAAGCCCCTCCTCTCCACACCCTCTGGCACGCAGTCGTACAGAATATAAAATAGAGAGAGGTAGAAGCCTTCACGGACTGCACAATGTGCTACATGAAAATGGTCCAAGTGCAAAATACTTGACTTTGTTCTGTTACATTGACATTTGACCAAATGTTCTCAAAATAGGACTAACTCATTATTGTCTAACTCTATACATTTCCCCTAAGTTTGCAAAAATGATCAACAGTACCCAAGTTGGCCTTCTGGGACCTTGACCTTTAACATCTTGATGACAAAATTGAATCCCTACAACATAGCTTGATCCCCCATCCTTCCTCCAAGATTGACCAAAAACTCTTTGAATGATACAGTTAGATATTTGTCTTTGCCAAATGATTGTGATATTTGACCTGTTTTTCTATAAAAAAAATAAATGCAGGAGTACTGGATTCAGGGAGGAGTTTCTGGGGCCTAATATTGGATTTTGTAAAAGACGCTAAAGCCTACGAGCATAAGTCGAAGCCTCAGGACCTTAATCTAGGGATTCAGTGAAGCTTCTATGTCTAAGTGAGTGAAGTACCTCGCCTGAAAAAAAAAAGATGACAGACGGACAGCGCCACTCCTACAGGTGCTCCCACATCCAAAAATAGGTCACCCCCTTCGCTACCGTCAATCTTTCCATCAAGTTTGGCTAAAATAAGATCAAAACTGTTTTAGATTTTTGTTCATGCACAAGTACACAAAGTCAAAGTATGACCTTGCCTGTGACTTCGATTATTGATTAAGTATTCCGAAAATTGCTTTTGAACTCAGCAATCTTCCAGTTGTAGGCCAGGGCCCCATGTGCGATATTGATGAGCTACTACACATATCTTGCCTTTTCCGAGAATTGTTGAATTCTTTTAGAGGGTTTATAATTTCATTGATGAACAGTGTCATAAATTATAATTCCTTTGATGCTGTGGGTTTTTGTGCATCGTTAAGAACTCAAATGACTTTCTTTTAAGATTTTCAAAATGCCTTGCCTGACATTTATGAACGTTAGATGACATTAGCCATTTTATAGATCATTTACTTTGGTCTAAAACAAATTGTAGTCGTAGCTTCTCATTTTAAGATCGATAGCACTCACTTCTGGTGCCACATTCGAATTTTGACGAAGTATCGTTTAATCCAACTCTTCGTCATTTACCTAGACACAACATTGCACTGAACCTCACACTGAACGCTGGGGAACCTTACTTCTGACATTTAATTTAGGTGTAGAAGCTCCATTACAATTTCCCTCTGTTGCCTGTCTGTTAACCAGTTGACTAATAACTCTTCCTCCAAGGAACTTCACTTTATATATTACTTCTTGTGAGGTTCTCATAGTAAATACCTTCCAGAAATTTCAAAGTGTCATATGACCGCGTTTCATCATAAACAAAATATATCTTCTGCAAATTTCAAGCTAAACAGTCACACGTGATGTGCCCCGTATGAAGCAATGCTGGTTATCCCTAATCAGATAGCTGATAAGGGCAAGGTATGATATAATTCTGTCTATAATACCACGTATCAGTACTCTGTTTATAACTGACGTGTGACTGACTGGACTGTGATTATCAACGAGAGAGAGAGAGAGAGAGAGAGAGAGAGAGAGAGAGAGAGAGAGAGAGAGAGAGTTCAAATGAGTACAGAGTAAACTAGAAAGCACTCAGAGAGCGCATACCTCCCTCATTGCCATTGCCATTAAAAAGGATCCGGACCGGATCCGTGAAAATATTTTATATTGTGGGAATTATATAGGATCCATAACCAACCCAAAATTTAATTATTGTGTCCTTGACCAATGGCCCACTCTTCCACAATATTATAATGAAATACTCTGAGAACTTTTGCAGATATTATTCGGGAAACATAGGATCAGGATCAGGATCAACCCCGAAATTTAATCAGTTCTTTCTTGACCCATGGCCCACCATCCACCAAAATTTCATTTGAGAAGTTTTGGAGATATTGTGCAGGATACTCTGGATCCATATCCGGATCCGCCCCCAAATTTATTCAGTTCTTTCTTGCCTTATAGCCCACGCTTCCACAAGATTTCATTGAAATTCTTTAAGAACTTTTAAAGGCTGTGTGTGGACAAACAGACAAACATAAATGAATTTATAACCTTCCACAAATTCGTTGGCGAAGGTAACTAGAAAGCAATCAGGAAGCGCATACCTCAACCACCACCAATATAATCTATGATATTTAGCAGTAATTCTCATTTCCAATCAGATGAATTTTTATGCAGTCTCACATAACCAATAATTTTATGATTTTCGTCTCCCCTGACACAAAAACTAGGGAGCGTATACCTTTGCCAGTGCCAATGGTATGTATTATTCATTTCTGCATAGCGATCAACTGCACCTCAGAATTTACGCAACTCTTCCTTGACTCACTGCCCACCTATTTACAATATTTTATCGAAATCCGATAACAACTTTTTTATATATCTTGTACACAAGCAGATAATAAGACGGGTGAGTACATCGTCTCTCTTCGTTGGTGGAGGTACTAACAGCACCAGTCTTGTTAGTACCTTTGCATTTATCTATTAATTAGTTAATGACAATGATATCTCTTGTATGCTTGAGGGATAAGGTTACGGTAAATAAATAGGAAGCCTCCTCCTTCCACCAAAAAATTACTTTAGTAGAATCCGGCAGGAAGAAAATTGAGAACGACCACGAAGAGGCATAGCAGAAAGTGATAATTCATAAAATACTGGATGACTACAATTGTGTCCTACACTTGTCACAGAACAAAGCTTAACGGGAAACAAGAGATTAGAGTCAACATTATTAGTATATCTGGTACGCTGAGAGGAAGCAGGAAACAGACGGGGAATGAAAGATGAGGGCAGTGACAAGGGAGGCAGGAAAAATGAAGAGAGGCAGGTAGGAAATATAGTGAAACAGGAGGGAAATCAGATTGAGACAGAAATGAAGTAGGTAAGCAAGCAGGATAGGCAGAATAAGATGAAAGGATGTAAGCAGAAAATGAGGATATGCATGAGGTAGGTAGGAAGGGCCAGAGATATGTAGAGTGAAGTAGGAGAGAAACTAAGTTGTGCAGAAAATGAAGTAGGCAGCAAGGATAGATATGGAAGACATGAAGGAAGGTAGGCGGGAAGTGAGTGTAGGCAAGAAGAAGGCAGGAGTGGGCAACGGGGGGTAAGTGTGTGGTTGGTAAACACTAAAAATGATGCAGGAGGAAAGGAGAGACAAGACTGGACGGAAGAAAGTAAACAGGGAGTGGAGATAGTTAAGAGTGAGGAAGGAAGAGGCAGAGGTAGGTAAGAGTGAGGCAGGAGGAGGGAAACATGAGTCAGGCAGAAAATGAGGCAGGCATGGAGAAAGAGCAACAAAATAGAGAGAAAAACTGAGAGATTTGTGAGGCAAGAAAGAGCCAGTGTGAGTTAGGGATAAAATGTAATGAGGTAGGCAGGATATGAAGGAGGCCGGGAGAGAGAGAGAGAGAGAGAGAGAGAGAGAGAGAGAGAGAGAGAGAGAGAGAGAGAGAGAGAGAGAGAGAGAGAGAGAGAGAATTGAAGTTTCACAGTTACACAAGTGACACAGATCTTAGGACTGCAAAGAGATGGTCTGACGTTAATGTTGGCAAAGAGTACTCTTCTACTCACAAACCATAAAGAATAAAGATATAGCAGAAAGAAGCCTTTTCCCTACAAGCCCTCTGAGAAGTATTGGTAGGGTACAGAAAACTAAATATAAAGAGGTAGAAGCACTCAGAGATTACATTATGCGCGTTCTACAAATGGTTTTGGGACCGAATACTTGATTTTGCCCTGTTACCTTGACACTGACCGATTGTTCTCAAAATATGATTAATTTATTCTTGTCTGACCCTCAACATTTCCCCTATGTTTGCAAAAAAAAGGATCAACACTACCTATGTGTACCTCCTTTGACCTTGACCTTTGACCTCTTGATCGTAAAATCAGTTCTCTCCATCCTTGCTTGACCTTTCATCCTTTCATCAACCTTACCCATAACTTTTGATATATAAAGTCAAATATTTCTCCTTGCCATATGATCTTGGCCTTTGACCTTCCGTTTTAAAAAAAGGTATGGAGTCTTTCATGGAAGGAGGAATTTCAAGGGCCTAATATTGGACTTTATTAGATACACTAAAGTCTATCGTCAACCCTCAGTGGCCATGGGTTCAGAAATTTGCGGGCTCCCCTGACCGGCCCCGGGACCATTAAAAAAAAAGGATTGTCTGGCGCACCTGACATTGTGTTATTTAGTTTTCTAAACTCATTTTGTGATTCGTTATGATTTGAGGAAGTTATTGTAAAATTACTGCAAATGCCAGTAACATGTCAACAGAGGGGGGAAAACATCAGGGAACTTGAGGCCCCCCCAAGGAGAGAATGACACAGCCGCGAGCCTATACATATCTAGAGCGGCATGGATTATGACCTTGACCTTGACCTATTTTGGACTCAATGATTTTCATCCCTACTACACACTTGCAAAATTTTGTGATGATATCTTGAGCGGTTGTGAAGTTATTGAGCTAAGAGGCACGCAGACAGACAAATAAACTGAAACCAATACTCGTAGGAGATTTTCATCCATACTACACACCTGTAAAACTTTTTCATATCTTGAGCGGTTGTGAAGTTATCATGGTAACAGGCAGACAGACAGACCTTGACCTACTTTCGCCAGTTTCAAACCTGTGATCGTTTTTTTTCCCTACTACACACCTGTAACACTTTGTGATGATATCTTGAGTGGTTGCGAGGTTATCGTGCTAACACACACACACACACACACACACACATTGAAAACAATACCAGCTTCGCTATTGCGGATGGTAGAAAAGTGACCACCTGAGTGCTTTGGATGGTGAGTAGGGTCGGGTAAACGTACCAGTGACCTTCGTTGCCTTCCCATAATTGTTTGCAGTCTTTTATAGCTCGTGCTAATTTGATGTAACCGGCATGTTAGAGCAAAACGTTGCTCGATGCCAGCAGCAATCAAGGGCTTAAGTCAATGCCTCAGTGCCTAAATATGAGGATTCGATAAAGTTGCTAAGTCTGAGGGAGGGCAACACTTCATTTTCATATGAATAAATAAATATATAAAAGATACATGAACAACACTATTCCTACAGATGCTCCTGCTTCGAAATATACTGTAGGTCTACCCATTCGCTGACCACCAATCCTTCAAGCAAATATGGCTATAATACGATCAAATCTGTTTTAGTATTTTGTTCAAGCACAGACACACAGGAATCGAAGTATGACCTTGCCTGTGACCCTGATTATTGACTGTTTTGAAAATTGCCTTTGAACTCAATGACCTCTTAGTTATAGGCCATAAACTCATGTGAGTCAATGATGAACTACTGTAAATATCTTCCCTATTCAAGCTTTGCTGAATTCTTTTTAGAATTTTAATATATTCAACATTCAACAGTGTCACAGATCATACTATCTTGGATAAAATGGACTGCTCTTAAGTTTTTGTGCATCATTAAAAGTAATAAATTATTTATAATAAGATTTTCAGCATCCATTACCTGACATTTATTAACATTAATTGACATTAGAATTTTCAGAGATCATTGATGCTGATCTACATCATTTTGCCATCATAACTTGTCATTTTTAGATACATGCACTTTCACTTTAGGTGTCACATTCGAATTTTGATGAACCATTGCTTAATCCTACATCGTCGTCATTTACATATATAGTAAATTCCATTCTACTTAACTCTGAACTCTGGGGAACTCCCATTTGTAACATTTACATAAGGCATAGATGCTCTGTCATGGACTCGCCAAATTGTTTTTATACATTGATTGATTGATTGTATTAAAAAGAATCTGGCGGTGCAACTGCCAGGGTCATATGCCATCGGAAAACAAAGTAAAAGACGCAGCAAAAAAAAGTGGATATTAAAAAAAAAAAGTTAATATCTGTTAGTAGGAATAAAATCCCAAAAATAAGAAGAGTACAGTTTACAAAATATCAATTACTTATAAAAGTGGAAGGAGGTCCGCCTCCTGAAGAAAACTAAAAACATCAGTAAAACTGCTAGAGGCTTCACTAAGCATCGAGGACAAACAATCGGCACCATCTGCCTCCTTATGCCTATGGAGGAATCTGTGACGTAGGTCCCCCAAACTCGGACACTCGACCAGCAAGTGACAGACTGTAAGGGGAAAAAGGCAGTCATCACAGTACGGTTGAGTCTCACCACTCATGAGGAACCCATGTGTAAACCGAGAGTGCCCAATGTGAAGCCTAGCAAGAGCCACCTCCAATCGCCGAGGCATGGAGGGGAGAACCCTTAGCACAACCACTCTCTGAAAGATTTCTTTCAGCTTATGATGTGTAACATCATCCCAGAGTCTCTGCCAAGAAGTACGAATTGTGCACCGCAAGTAAGGTGTTACATCAGAAGCAGGAAGCGGGTAGTCAGTTGGGGGCTGTTGAGAAGACAGCTTTAGCTAATGTATCTGCCCTCTCATTGCCCACCACGCAAACATTTGGGGCACCAAAACAGAAGCCCACATGGCAGCCACGACGGCCAATAAGAAAAAGCCACTCTAATATTTATAAAACCATTGGATGGGATGCATTAAAAGACTCTAGTGCAGACAGAGCACTACGCGAGTCACTAAAAATCACAATGACGGATTGGAGGAGAGTAAAAATGATTTTAAGAGCATATAAAATTGCGGTCAGTTCCGCTGTATACACTGAAGTAATGCCAGGTAGGCTACCACCCTTACTAAAGAAAGGGAAGACAACACCAAAACCTACTCCAGTATCAGTCTTACACCCATCATTATAGACGGGGACAGAACCCTCTATGAGTGGAGGCATGTTCCAAGAAGAGAGAGAGGGTCACCTGAAAGGGAAGCGAGCCCTTTTTTCCAACAACGGACCTACAAAATGTCACACGATGGAGTAGCCAAGATCCCACCCTTGGGGTCCGATGTGGATAAACTGCCAGTCTCGGAACAAAGAGGGCTAACATGACAGTGCGGACCCAGTAACCAAAGGGCTTCGGGAAACTAGGACGGGTGTAATAAACAGTGGATTGGGAATCCTTGGAGACGATGACACAAGAAATTGAGTGTGGAATGATGTGAAGACGATAGTGTTTTTATACAAATTCATGACACTATTATTATGGGAACGCTGGATGCATTAGTGAAAAACCCAGAAATATTCACTCAGCTAACTGTCCTGACAGTGCTCCAATCGGGATTGTTCTCAAAATGTTCGTTATTCTTTCACTAGTGATTGTTTTTATGCACGCCCTTGGCGCATTACTGAGTGATACTTTTGTGTATTTATCGTTCCACCGCCCTGCTTCTTTAGCCTTTAAGCTAAGCCACGCCTACTTACGGTGATCATGTATTGCTTTGTGGCTAGCGTGAAAACATTAGTCACCTGATGTAGTGCTACCATGGGAAGAGGACACTGAGAACAGAGCAGAGAAGCAAAGACCCCGTCTTAGCGGCTTATCACCCAGTCTCTAGCAGTGCTGCTACCCACGCTGCTGGTGATCGGCAACAGTGGACGTCAGCAGTGCACAGGAATGTGGCCTGAGTAGCAGTGCCATCCAGTCTCTTCACAGCCACAACTTCGTTTTCGCCACTGACCAGTATTTTTCTTTCTGTGTTTTCTAGACTTAAGAGTATTAGCAAGCTGTCTGATTTGAGTGAGTGATTACTCGTTTATCTTGGAATGTAAGAATTAATTTTGTTTGTAGTCAATAAATTTTTCAGTTCTCATCTTTGAGCCTGATTAAAATGTAAGAATCATGCTTCATTTCTCCTTACTGTGCTTACATCAGTTTGGCACCCCCTGTTTGCACAAACTTCTTATATTAATCACGACTGGTAGTTAAGCCAGTTCTTTCATATTAATTCATAAATCCGTTTGCGCCAGCCAGGAGCTAGCACCATCAGGAATCTGTCTTTATTAGTATTAATTATCGATTGTCAGGGCTAAGGACACTTTATCAGAGGTGAACAGTATCAACAGTTCAGCATTCCTGAGTGATTAGTCTTCGCTGTGTACTGTTGAGAATGTTTATGAAATTCTCGTTTTGTAGAGAATCGGCAAAGTAAGCCAGAATAAAGTAAAACTAATTGCTTTATTTCACAGGTCAATTGCTGTCGTGTCAGTGGTGACTCCCTTTTCTCCAATAAGTAGTGGAGATATATTCAGTATAGATATTGCATACTCAGTATATTCCTTTTCCCACTGCGACAACTGACGACTTATTGGTAATTTATTCATATTTCACTTCCCCCCTTGACATGCCTCACTTACTATTACTCCCTGTCACCTGCCATTTAGCCAGTTCACTGTCAACTGGTCCTCGTAGGTTCTGCACTTTTTCAGTACTTCTTGTGAGGTTCTGTTGGTAAAAGTCCTCTAGGAATTTCAGTTAAAGTGTCATGTGTCCGCGTTTCATCATAAACACTATATATATATATATATATATATATATATATATATATATAATAGTAAATTTCAGGCTAAAAGCCAGCCATGATCTACCTCACATGAAACCATACTGGGTATCCTTAACGAAATAGTTGATTAGTGCAATGTATGACATAATTCCATCTGTAAAAACATGAATTAGTACTCTGCTTATAACTAACGTGCAAATGACTGGTGCGGAATCATGAGAAAGCGAGAGAGTTAGGTAGGAATTGCTGGTCTGAGTGAGAAACAGAATTAAGTGAAGATATGAGGAGAGAGAGAGAGAGAGAGAGAGAGAGAGAGAGAGGCAGAAACTGCTGGTGTGAGTGAGAAGCAAAATTACATCAAGAAAGGAGGAGACAGGAAAGAGAGAGAGAGAGAGAGAGAATGTGGAGATTCGTGATGTATAAATTAATATTCTTGAACAAATGAGGCTCCTAAAACTGCAGACACTAGGAGGAGACCATAGTTATGAAGACAAGAATGTGAGCATAAAATAGAGGAGAAAAGAAGAGAGTGTGGAAGGGAGCAGGAAGAAGAGTGATTTTGAAGGAAGAGTTGGAAGGGCGACAAACCAGGATGCAATCATTGCAAAAAAATAGGAAGAAAAAAAGCTCTTTCATATGGGGAGGAAAATAATATACATGACTAGGTACGCACACAGTAAATGACAGAGAAAGTAAGAACTAATGTTCGTTAACTGAGGCCGGTATAGCCACCAGCGGGCATACCCATAGACTGCATGACCATCAACTGGTATAACCATCAGAAGGTATAACCATCAGCTGGTATAAACATCAAATGGTATAACCATCAACTGGTATAACCATCAGAAGGTATAACCATCAGCTGGTATAAACATCAAATGGTATAACCATCAGATAGTTTAACCACCAGCTGATATAACTATTAGCTGGTATAATCATCAGCCATCATAGCCATCAGCCAGCATAACCGTTAGTAAACATAACGGTCAAGCGGCATAGCTAACTGCCAGCATACCCATCAACCTCCACAGTCATCAGCTGGAATATTGTTGGCCAGTGTAATCAAAAGCTGACATTAATCATAGCCGGCATAACCATCAGCCGTCATAACAGTAGCCTGGCATAGCCATCGGTTGGAATAACTATCAGCTGACATAAGAGTAACCTGGCATAGACATCAGTTGGAATAACCATCAGCTGGCATAACAGTTAGCCTGCATAGCTGTCGTTCAGCATTACCATCAGCTGACATTACTTGCAGCCTGCTTAGCCATCAGTTGGCATTATAGTCAGCCAGTATAACCATCGTCCTGCAGAACCGTCAGCCGACATGCATGTCAGCCAAGAAAGCCATAAGAAGAGTTAAGGTGAGTATTGAAGATACAGCTGCATCCTTTTTGTGGGTTAATTCAACCATACTCAGACCCAGAGAAAGCAATGTCGATTTTAGTCAATTCAGGTCTACTCTATATATGTTTGATCCATTCAGACTGGCATGAGGTCATGAGGGTTCAGTTAGGTATATTTTGGTTAACTGCATTACTACAAGAACGACTTTTATACCCTTACTAGGTTCTTCATACTTTCAAGCGAGTATTCACCTTAGGAGGGAATTTTTGAATTGTAGGAGCTAGATCTTGCCTCCTTTAACTGTTTCCTTAAAGAGATCTCCCGAAACTGAGTAGAATCGCTTACTTACAGGCAGCAACAATATATCAAAGCAACACATCCTCTGTTTTAGGGTTCTTCATATCTTCACAGCCAGTTCTGCTCAGCTAGATAAATATTTGATCATTCAGATATTGATGGATCGGAAAGGTCGATTAATGTTCTTCTATGTCTGTGTAAAGTTAGGCTCATCACATCAATTTCGGTCATCAGACTGCTTGAAGTCAGCTTAGGGAACGTCAGGACCATATAGGTAAAACTTGGTCAATGAACGTTCTCCTCACCAGTTCAGGAACAGTCAGTTCAGTGGAGGTCCGTTCAGGTCTAGTAAAATTCCATTCGTAGCCTTCATATTTAACCAGGTCCACTCTGATCACACCCGATTTCTTCATATCCTTTTACATCAACTGAGATCCATTCTAGATTCTAGTCCATGACCAGGTACATCGTTTCATGACTGGCTAATTCTGTTTAGATCCATTTTGGCCACTTTCTGTGTCTTAATATTAATTAAGGTTGTGCAACCAAGGACCATTTTCAAGGCCCAGTTAGGTCAACTTCGGGCCAGTAAAGGTCAGTTCAAGACCATTCGGGGCAATTTAGTCCATCCAGGTAATTCAGTGCCACCTCAGGTCCAGTCAGCCTTATCATCTCTGTTTGGCATAGTTAAGTCATCATAGGCTAGTTTAAGTATTTTCGTTTCCATTTACTTCCATTCAGGTCTGAGCAGATTTGAATTATGATTCAGTCGCCTCCACTCAAGTCAACTGTACTTCAAGCAACTATTATTCGTTCCATTTATGTTCAGATCCAGTTAGATCAGGTCTAGACTATTTCACTTAACTTAGGTCCTCTCAGGTCACTTAACGTCATTTTTGTCGATTTACATCAAGAAGAATCCATTGAGATTATGCTTAAGAATACACGTGACAAATATTAGCCCTATTTATGACGGGTCAAGTTTAAAGTCTTTTCTGACGTCTTTTAGTCCACAGGTTGAATGGGGACAAACCAGATATTTTCAGCACATGTCAAAATACCCATATGTTAAAAAACAGCCCCATTTACTCAAAAGTTTGATGAATTTTATCGGTAAAGGACTTTCGGAACAGAGTGAAATGAACGGACAAGAGTGAGTTAGATGGGAAGGGACGATTAAGGGTGGCAGGTCACAGTTGAGGGTGTTACTGTGTGAATGGGTGTCGAAGTTCTGTTAGTAGCAGAGCAGACGTTGATGCGATATTCACCACATCAGAATAGAAACGGATGAGGTGGATGAAGAGGACTGGGTGAGATGGATTGTGATGGTGATGCATGGTGAGGAAGGTTGAGAAAAAAGACATTTTGAAGATAAGCATAAGCACAGTAGGCTAGCCGGTCTCAGGAAGCTGGTGTTTGAAGAAAAAAAAAAACATAAGATAACACGGGAAGTAGGAAGAGAGAGAGAAAAAAAAACAAGCATAGAATGAAATTTTCCTTGCTCCAATGCGCGCGCGCAGATACACACACACACACACACACACACACACACACACACACACACACACACACACACACACACACACACACAGCGAAGCGTTGGAAAGAAAAGTTACTGTAAAGGTAAAAAAAAAAAAATTGTGGGACGCGAGAAAATTGAAAGGATCCGAGAGAGAGAGAGAGAGAGAGAGAGAGAGAGAGAGAGAGAGAGAGAGTTTAGGGGTGGGGGTAAGAAGAAAGGTGAACAGCGGGAAAGCGATAAGAAAGATGATAAAGAAAAGGATAAAAGGAGTAAGAAGAGTAGAAGAGATGAAGAGGAGGGCAAGGATGACGAGAAGATAGTCATGAGAGATAGATAGATAGATAGAGAGAGAGAGAGAGAGAGAGAGAGAGATTTAGTATGATTAGGAGGAAGAGAGGTGAAGGGGATGAGCTGGAAGAGATCATAAGGAAGATTGAAAGTGAGAGAGAGTGTTTTGTTTGGAGGAAGAAAGGAGAGACGGAGTGGTGGCGTTAAGTAAGAGAGAGAGAGAGAGAGAGAGAGAGAGAGAGAGAGAGAGAGAGAGAGGAGAGACGGAAAGTTAAGTGAGGAGAGTAGAGAAGAGGATGGAAGTCGAAGAAAGAGGAAATAGAGAGAAGAGATGAAGGCTGGAGTGAGGAAAGTGAGAGGGAAGGAGAAAAAAAGTAGGTACATATTGAAAAACAACAAAAAAGGAATATCAGAAGAAAGAGGGTGATAGCACTGCTTGGATGAACTAAGGAAAGAAAAATACTACGGAAGGGAGAAAGGAAGAAAAAAATTAGGAAAGCAGAGAGAGACAGCAGTGAGTAGAAGGAAGACTGAAAATGAATGGTGGAGTTCTAGCTGAGGTGGATGAGAAGAACGAAGGAAGGAAAGGAAGAGCGGGAAGGAGAATCGGATAAGAGGTAAAGGGAAAAGGAGGAAGGAAAAGGGAAAGGATCATGAAGGGAGAGAAGGAGATACAGGACTAATATACCCCTTTTTCTAGTCTAAAATTGTCACCTCTGTATCATCAGTGCTGGGTTTTGATATTTGGATTATCACTAGAATATGATACTGGTTAAAAATACAAGTGCTATGAAAAAGGTGTCTAGAAATAGAGCTGTGTTTTACCACCTCATAGCTACGGGAAATAGGTTACAAAGAACAACAGTCTACGCTTAGTTAAGGTGAAATTGGTATGGAAGTACGGTACCATACATGAAAAAAGTAGATTGCCTATTTGCTCATAACAAGCTCCTGTGTAGGATTAAAAACAAATACATTTAAGAGATGAACAAAGATGGTTAAAGGAAAGCACACAGCAAGAGAACTACTTTGGTCATTTCAAGACAAAGGAATTCTATAACTCAGACAGGGATAACAAAGTAGGAACACCACGTCCTTTAATCCTTCCACTCGCAGGCAGCAAGAAAAAGTGAAGCACTACCACGCAGCATATCTTAATTTGAAGACGTGTCATAAAATGACTAAATGTCATAAAATAAAGTGGTGAAATGGGGAAATATTTTTCTTCATTAACTCTTAGTATCATGAAGTATTCATTTGTACATGTAGTAACAATAACAATATTTTTTATTTGTAAATATTATCCTCCACACTTTACTTCTAGAAAACGTTATACATTAGAAATATTCTATTCTTGAATGAGCATCCTTAATTGGTGTATTAGGGGTGTGTCAAAACTTATCTTTGCGATTTTAAATGTTAGTACCGTATGACGTTTTACCATACTGAAAAACGATTAGCATTTGGCATCAATGTTGTAGAAGAAATGCTTAGTTTCATGTGAAAGGAATCACCAACATATTTAAAAACATTGCCACTTACTTGATCAGTATACTGTAAAGCGTGTGTCAACTACCATACAATAGTGTACTTTAAAAATTTTGTATCTTCTCACAGACTGTGCTTGGCAGATAAATTTTGTATCTTCTTACAGACTGTGCTTAACAGATACTGACAGGGTCATGCCTTCTACGTGTTCCTTATATTTCTCAGTGTAGATATAGTTCCTTTTATTTTAACTCTTTCTATACTTTTTCTTTCTCCATTTATACCAATTTTTTGTCGATGTGGCAACATCCCTAGGAGCAACTCTGCCATTCCCTAATATTTGTAAGACAGAGTTGCTTTGCTCCTGTAGACATTAAGAAAGCCCCATATTACGGCCTTGAACCATTGTACTCTTTGTAATAAAATGGCCACAACTGGTAGAACTATTTCGAGTGCTGATGTAATAGAACAACGTTTTTTCTTTTTTTTTCGTTCTATGGCCCCCCAGACAAAAAAAAATAACATTCGTGATCCCAATCAATGTCTTCCTTTGAAGACGTGTCATAAAATGACTAAATGTCATAAAATACTTTGTAACTCCTTTGTGGTTACTTGTAGTTGAGTTATATATATATTAGACTTATGGACGAGCGGTTTTTATATCTTGGAGTAGCTTCCCGTTTGTCATGTAGTGACAGGAGAGGTAAAGAATAGTATGGGACTATTTTTATTTGTCTTTGAAATATTAACAAGTCTCTTATTGTGCTCAAAGTTACCAAGCCCTTCTCACTGCGACCTGCCTCTTGTATGGCTTGTCTCCTTCTGACCTCTCTGTTCTATGGCTAACCTCCATCTGAGCTCTCTTTCCTAAATTCTGGTGTAGCAGGGGTGTGTCACGTGTGTTCCTTGTGAGTGGAAAGTTCTAGCAGCCTGTGTGTGAGTATGTGTGTGTATGGTCACTATAGTCTGTCTCAGGAAAAACGAATGTAGAATATCGTCTATTTTACTCCAAAGTCACTGTCAAAGGCCGAAGGCATCTGATTTAACGACCTGTGGGAATACAGGCTGGCCAGGGACAAGGCCTGAGGGCAAGAGGCACACACACACACACACACACACACACACACACACACACACACACACACACACACACACACACACAATCAATGAATGGGTATAAGTGACCCGCTATGCTCACAGGTCAATATGAACTGTGGTTCCTGTTTTTGGATGCAACTTTTTTTTTTTTTTTTTGTTACAAAGCGCTAAAAATAAACGAAAAATATTGGACCAGTTATTCGTTGTATATTTAGATTTAATAGCATATTATTCTCTCTCTCTCTCTCTCTCTCTCTCTCTCTCTTTTTTTTTTTTTTGAGCTTGATTCGCCTGTCATCAAGACATTGTAAGTTGGCATCTCAGGTCACAGCACCTCCTGACTGACTCCTGGAAGATGACAAGACAGAGTTGTCTGCAGTTTTCCCCTTGCTTCAATCTGAGCTGGATATCCATATTCGCATTTCATCAACTGACTTACCCTCTCTCTCTCTCTCTCTCTCTCTCTCTCTCTCTAAACCCCTGCTTCCCTCCTTTCTTCTCTCCCCCCTCCCTTCCCCATCTAGCATCTCTCTCTCTCTCTCTAAACCTCTGCGTCCGTTCTTTCTTGTCTCCTCCTCCCTCCCCCATCTACCCTCTCTCTCTCGCTAGAGTCAGATTAGAGGACTGAATAGACTGTAGTCGCGGAGCAGGACTCTGAGGTTGTCATTATCGTACCCTGGCAACCTACCATTCGAGAATGCGTCCGATTTCGTATTATACACGAATCATATTATATGCCCGAATATATTATACACGAATATTATTATACACGAACATATTATACCAAGCGAATCATATTATTATGCACGAATATATTATACACGAATAATATTATTATACACGAACATATTATACACGAATCATATTATTGTGCACGAATATATTATACACGAATAATATGACACACGAATATAAGTATGCACGAATATATTATACACGAATAATATTACACACGAACATATTGTACACGAATCTTATTATTATGCACGGATATATTATCCACGATGTCTATTATTCACGAACATATTATACACGAATATTATTATACACGAATATTATTATACACGAACATATTGTACACGAATCATATTGTTGTTCACGAATTTATTATACACGAATAATATTCCACACGAACGTATTATACACGAATTACATGCGCCAACTTATTATACGCGAAATCACGCACTTTTGAATCGTAGGTTGCCAGGGCATGATAATAACAACCTCAGAGTCGCGCGCCGCGGCTATAGTAACCAAAGAGACTCATTTTTAGAGCAGGAATAAAGCTGACTAAATTTCATGGAACCACAACATAATATTCAAGTGTCAAAATAAGTGGCCCACTTCCGTCAGATAAACACAAATTTACGGTAGAATTAGTGTTGTTTTTGTTAGCATTATAATGTTTAGTTTGCTCCATCATGTTTACGTCTGTCCGATAGCACGATAACTCAAGTCTCTCTCTCTCTCTCTTATCTTTTGTCTGCCTGTCTCGAACCTTTGTGGGAACGAGCTTACGTCTCAGGCTAACTCCTTCTGAAGTTCCAATTCAAGCACCTTTTTTCCTTAATTCCTTCCTTTCTTCGACGTCTCTTTCTTTCCCTATTTCCCCTTAACTCACTTTTTCCCAAAATAAAGTATTCCTCCTAATTCTTTTCACCATTTCCACTGCCTTTTCAAGTTCCAACTTCTTCCTTTTCATGCAAACTTCCCTCTCAAATGCCCTGTTCTTTTCAGCATTTCCTCCCTTCCTGAGATTATCTCCTTTCGCCCCTCCTATTCTCCCCTCCTTGCCAAGTCCTCGTACCCTCTCCAACTCCTCTCCTCCCCCTACGACTGCCCCCTTCCTCTCCTCCCTACCCTTCCCAACTCCTCTCTGCACAAGGGCCAATTTAAATCCCAACTCCAGTACGAACTGACGTTCAAACTCAAGTGCCAACTCAGGTCCCAACACAGTTACTACTTGGGCCCAAACACAAGTACCAACTCAAGTCCTTAACACAAGTACCAAAACTCAAGCGTTAACTTAGTCCCAACTCAAGCGTCAACTTGACTTAAGTATCAGCTCAAGCGTCCCAACCCAAGCGCCCAACCTAAGTCCCAACTCAAGTGCCAACGTAAATTACAACTCAAGTGTCAACTTAAGTCCCAACTAATGAATCAACTTAAGTGCCAACTCAAGTGACAACGTGCCAACTCAGGTACGAACATTAATCCCAACTCAAGTGAAACCTTAAGTGCCAACTCAAGTGCCAACTTGGGTCAAAACTCAAGCGCCAACGTAGGTCCCAACTCAAGTGCCAACCCATGTCTCAACTCAAGCGCCAACCTTAGTCCCAACTCAAGCACCAGCTTAATGACAATTCACGGGTCAGCATAAGTCCCAACTCAAGTGCCAACGTTAGCTCCAACTCAAGTGCGAACGTAAGTGCCAACGAAAGCTCCAACTAGTGCCAACGTAACTGCCAACTCAAGAGCTAACTTAAGTGCCAACTAAAGCGCCAACTTATGTTGCAACTCAAGCGCAAACATATCTCCAACTCAAGTGACAACATAAGTGCCAACTCAAGTGACAACACAAGTGCCAACTCAAGTGACAACATAAGTGCCAACTCAAGTGACAAAATAAGTGCCAACTCAAGTGACAAAATAAGTGCCAACTCAAACGTCAACTCAGGTCCAAACTCATGCGCCAGCTTGGTCTTAGCTTAAGTTACAACTTAAGTCCCAACTCAAGCTCCATCATGTTTCATCTCAAGCGGAAACTCAAGTCCCAATTCAAGCACCATCTTTAGTCCCAACGAAAGGGCGAGCTTACGTCCCAACTCAAGCATCAACTGAAGTTCCAATTCAAGCACCAGCTTAAGTCCCAACTCAAGCGCTACCTTAAGTCCAAACTTAACTGCCAACTTAAGTGCCAAATAAAGTATTATCGTAAATGATAAGTGCAAATGTGAGTGCCAGTTCAAGTGCCAACTTAAGTGCCAACTTAAATGCAAACTTAAGAGAAAACTCAAATGCCAACTTAAATGCCAACTTAAGTGCAAACTCACGTGGTGATGTAAGTGCCAATTCAAATGTTAAGCTCCAACCAAAGTGCCAAATTAAGTCCCAAAATAAGTGCCAACTTAAATCCTCAGACAAGTGCCAGTTTAAGTCCTAAAACAAGTGCCAACTTAAATCCAACACAAGCGCCAATTTAAATCCCAACTCAAGTACCAACTATAGCTCAAACTCAAGTGTCAACTCAAGTCCCAACACAGGTACTACTTGGGCCCAAACACAAGTACCAACTGAAGTCCTAACACAAGTACGAGCTCAAGTCCTAACTCAAGCGCTAACTAAGTCCCAACTCAAGTGCCAACTAAGATCCCAACTCATGCTGTCAACTTGTCCCAATCCAAGCACCAACTTAAGCCCCAACTCAAGCACCAACTGAAGTCCCAACTCAAGCACCAACTGAAGTCCCAACTCAAGTGCCAACGTAAGTCACAACTCCGCGCCAACGTAAGTTACAACTCAAGCACCAACTTAAGTCCCAGTTCACAAGTCAACTCAAGTCCCAACTAAAGCGCCAACTTACCTGCATCTCAAGCACCAACATTAATCCCAACTCAATTGAAACTTTAAGTGCCAACTTAGGTCAAAACTCAAGCGCCAATGTAGATCGCAGCTCAAGCGCGAACTTAAGTTCCAACTAAAGCGCCAACTTATGTCCAACTCAGGCGCCAATCTAGGGTCCCAACTCAAGCTCTAAAATGTGTCTCAACTCAAGCGCCAACTTAAGTCCCAACTCAAGCGCCAACTTAAGTCCCAACTCAAGCGCCAACTTAAGTCCCAACTCAAGCGCCAACTTAAGTCCCAACTCAAGCGCCAACTTAAGTCCCTACTTAAGCGCCAACTTATTTCCCTACTCAAGCGCCAACTTAAGTCCCAACTCAAGCGCCAACTTAAGTCCCAATTCAAACGTCAACTTAAGTCCCAACTCAAGCGCCAACTTAAGTCCCAACTCAAGCGCCAACTTAAATCCCAACTCAAGCGCCAACTTAAGTCCCAACTCAAGCGCCAACTTAAGTCCCAACCCAAGCGCCAACTAAAGTCCCAAGTCAAGTGCGAACTTAGTTCAAACTTGTCCCAATTTAAGTGCCAACTTCAAGTGCCTCAAGTGGCACTCAGATTGCACCTATGTGGAAGTTTTCTACTTAAGTGCCACTTAAGTTCAAGTTCCACTTAAGTGCCACTGATATTCCACTCAAGTTTCACTCAAGTTCCTCTTAAGTGGAACTTAAGTGGAACTTGAACTTAGTGGAACTTAAGTAGAACTCTTCCGGATAGGTTCCATCTGAGTGCCACTTTAGGCACTTAAGTTGGCACTTAAATTGGGACAAGTTGGAACAAAGTTGGCATCTGAGTTGGGACTTTAGTTGGCGCTTGAGTTGAAACTTAAGTTGGCGCTTGAGTTGGAATTTAAGTTGGCACTTGAGTTGGGACTTAAATTGGCGCTTGAGTTGGGACTTAAATTGGCGCTTGAGTTGGGACTTAAGTTGGCGCTTGAGTTGGAATTTCAGTTGGCGCTTGAGTTGGGACTTAAGTTGGCGCTTGAGTTGGGACTTAAGTTGGCGCTTGAGTTGGGACTTAAGTTGGTGCTTGAGTTGGGAGCTACTTTGGCACTTGAGTTTGGACTTAGGTTGGCGCTTGAGTTTGGACTTAGGTTGGCGCTTGAGTTGGGACATAGGTTGGAGCTTGAGTTGGGACTTAAGTTGGCGCTTGAGTTGGGACTTAGGTTGGTGCTTGTGTTGGGATTTAAGTTGGTGCTTGAGTTGGGACTTAAGTTGGCGCTTGAGTTGGGACTTAAGTTGGCACTTGAATTGGGGCTTGAGTTGGGATCTACTTTGGTGCTTGACTTGGGACTTAGGTTGTCGCTTGAGTTGGGACTTAGGTTGTCGCTTGAGTTGGGACTTAAGTTGGCGCTTGAGTTGGGGCTTAAGTTCGCGCTTGAGTTAGGATTTAAGTTGGTGCTTGAGTTGGGACTTAAGTTGGTGCTTCAGTTGGGACTTAAGTTGGTGCTTCAGTTGGGACTTAAGTTGGTGCTTCAGTTGGGACTTAAGTTGGTGCTTGAGTTCGGAGCTACTTTGGCACTTGAGTTGAGACTTAGGTTGGCGCTTGAGTTGGGACTTAGGTTGACGCTTGAGTTGGGACCTAAGTTGGCGCTTGAGTTGGGACTTAGGTTGGTGCTTGTGTTAGGACTTAAGTTGGTGCTTGAGTTGGGACTTAAGTTGGCGCTTGAGTTGGGGTTAAGTTGGTGCTTGAGTTGGGATCTACTTTGGCGCTTGAGTTGGGACTTAGGTTGGCGCTTGAATTGGGACTTAGGTTGTCGCTTGAGTTGGGACTTAAGTTGGTGCTTGAGTTGGGACTTAGGTTGGCTCTTAAGTTAGGACTTAAGTTGGCGCTTGAATTGGGAATTAAGTTTTCGCTTGAGTTGGGACTTAGGTTAGCGCTCGAGTTCGGACTTAAGTTGGCGCTTAATTTGGGACTTAAGTTGGCGCTTGAGTTAGGACTCAAAGTTCGCTCTTGAGTTGGGACTTACGTTGGCGCTTGAGTTGGGACTTACGTTGGCGCTTGAGTTGGGACTTACGTTGGCGCTTGAGTTGGGACTTAAGTTGGCGCTTGAGATGGGACTTAAGTTTGCACTTGCCTTGGGACTTAAGGTCGCGCTTGGGTTGGGGCTTAAGTTTGCAATTGAGTTGAGACTTATGTTGGAACGCTTGAGTTGGGACTTAAGTTCGCGCTTGAGCTTGGACCTACGTTAGTGCTTGAGTTTTTACCCAAGTTGGCACTAAGGTTTCACTTGAGTTGGGATTAATGTTGGTGCTTGAGATGCAGCAAAAGTTGGCGCATGAGTTGGGACTTGAGTTGACTCGTGATTTGAGATTTATGTTGGTGCTTGAGTCGTTACTTGCGTTGGCACTTGAGTTGTAACTTACGTTGGCACTTGAGTTGGGACTTTAGTTGGTGCTTGAGTTGGGACTTCAGTTGGTACTTTAGTTGGGACTTCAGTTGGTGCTTGAGTTGGGACTTCAGTTGGTGCTTGAGTTGGGACTAAAGTTGGTGCTTGGATTGGGACAAGTTTACGCTTGACTTGGGACTTAAGTTGGCGCTTGAGTTGAGAACTTAGTTGGCGCTTGAGTTGGGACTTAAGTTAGCGCTTGAGTTAGGACTTGATCTCGTACTTGTGTTAGGACTTAAGTTGGTACTTGTGTCTGGACCCAAGTGGTACCTGTGTTGGGAGGAACTGACACTTGAGTTTGATCATTAGGTGGTACTTGAGTTGGGATTTAAATTGGCTCTTGTGTTGGATTTAAGTTGGCACTTGTTTTAGGACTTAAGTTGGCACTTGTTTTAGGACTTAAGTTGGCACTTGTTATAGGACTTAAGTTGGCACTTTTGGGGGGACTTAAGTTGGCACTTGAGTCGGAGCTTTAGTTAACATTTGAATTGGAACTTACGTCACCACGTGAGTTTGCACTTAAGTTGGGATTTGCGTTTGCACTTAAGTTGGCATTCATACGTTTGCACATCAGGGTAGCATTTGCGTTTCCAGTTAAGTTGACATTTGAGTTTTCTCTTCAGTTTGCATTTGAGTTGGCACTTAAGTTGGCACTTGAATTGGCATACAAGTTTGCACTTATCATTTACGTTAGCACTTTATTTGGCATTTACGTTGGCAGTTAAGTTTGGACTTAAGTTTGCACTTGAGTTGGGACTTAAGCTGCTGCTTGAAATGGAACTTAAGTTGGTACTTGAGTTGGGACCTATGTTCGCCCTTTAATTGGGACTAAATGTGGCGCTTGAGTTGGTACTTAAGTTTGCTCTTGAGATGAGACTTCTTGCCGCTTGAGTTGGGACTTTAGTTGTCACTTGAGCTGGGGATCTAAGTTGGCGCTTGAGTTTGGACCTGAGTTAGCATTTGAGTTGGGCACTTATTTTGTCCCTTGAGTTTTACGCTTATGATGTCACTTGAATTGGCTATTGTGTTGTCACGAGTTGGCACGTAAGTTATCTCTTGAGTTGGCACTTACGTTGGCACAATGAGTTGGAGCTATACACTGGCACTTGAGTTGGAGCTTACCTTGGCACTTAAAGTTGGGAACTATGCTGACTCTTTGAATTGTAATTAAGCTGGTGCTTGAGTGCTGAGACTGTTAGGTTGGCGCTTGAGTTGAGACATGGGTTGGCACTCTGGAGTTGGGACTCTGTTGGCGCTTGAGTTTTGACCCAAGTTGGCACCTTGAGTTGGCACTTTAAGGTTTCACTTGAGTGCTGGGATTAATGTTCGTTACTTGAGTTGACACGTTGTCACTTGAGTTGGCACTTAAGTTGGATTCATGAGTTAGAGACTTAAGTTGGCACTTGAGTTGTAACTTACATTGGCACTTGAGTTGGAGATTCTTCGCCAGGTTGGCGCTTGAGTTGGGACTAAGCGCTTGAGTTATGACTTGAGTTGGTACTTGTGTTAAGACTTAAGTTGGTACTCTGCGTTTGGTACCTGTGTTGGGACATGGAGTTGGCACTTGAGTTTGAACTTTTAGTTGGAACTTGAGTTGGGATTTAAATTGGCCCCTGTGAAGAGAGTGAGAGGGAGAGGGAAGAGGGAGGGAGAGGAAGGGGGAGTCGTAGGGGGAGGAGAGGAGAGGGTACTGGAGGACGGGCAAGGAGGGGAGAGAAAGAAGGGGGCGAAGGAGAAAATGGAAGGAAGGGAGGAAATGCTGAAAAGAACTGGGAAGCGAGAATATGGAAGGATGTGAAAAGAAAAGGAAGGAAAAGGAGTAGGAAATGGTGAAAAGAATTAGGAGGGAGGAAAAGGGAACTGGATGGGAAAAAGTGAGGAAGAGGGGAAACAAAGGAAAAGAAAGAGAGACGTCGAGGAAAGGAAGGAAGGAATTAAGGAAGAATGGAAGGAAAGGAAAGAAGGAGTTACTCTGAGACGTAAGGTGAAGCAAGGTCGTTCCCACAAAGGTTCAAGACAGGCAGACAAAAGATGAGAGAGAGAGAGAGAGAGAGAGAGAGAGAGAGAGAGAGAGAGAGAGAGAGAGAGAGAGAGAGAGAGAGAGAGAGAGAGAAGGAAGATAGGGAGTCTGACTGTAAAATATCCCATTCTTTGAGGAAGGAAAGTCAGAACATCTTCAAAGCAAATAACCTCATCAGCAGTGCTGGGAACGCTACTAATAAAAAGTAGTGGGGCTCCCATTCCCGTTACTAGCCCGAAAAAGTAGTGGCGTTACTGGTTTCGCTACTTGATACGAAATGTAGCGGTGCTCCCGCTCCTGCTGCTTTGGATAAGAAAAACGTACACGAAGGAAGGGTTAACAAAAATCTGTGATATAGCAATACACTATACAGTATACTGTTTTGATAATATTAGTCAGTCTGAGGGTTATGTTGTGTACCAGTAATGTCAGTATACACTTATACTGAATAAATAAAATCATACATGTCGGTGTCACTTTAATGAAGCTTAGAGCCGAAGGTAGCAGGAAAAAAAGCTATTTACTGTATAATGTAACAAATGTTCTTTTTACACTGTTACCTAGTATACCTTACTGAAAAGTAACATACGTAAGTAACAGGCAAAAAAAATGTGGCCTACCATTGATACATATTATATAGAT
>NC_136955.1:15432223-15492329 GCF_032717465.1 Coenobita brevimanus | reverse complement strand
TCTTAGAATGAAGTGATTTCAGAGAAAGAAGAAATGGATAGGATATGTTCCATCTTAGAAGTAAGATAGTTGAAGTATTTTTAATTGTCAGTAGAATTAAGGTGTAAGTAAACAACACAGATATATTTAGTCAGAGAATGACTGGAAAGTCGAAGCCAGAGAGTAGAGGATTCAGAAGATTCCAGTTCAGGAAATTCACGAGAGCAAAGAATGTCATAGCATACATATACACAACAGCCACCTTTGGCTTTGAAATGAGTATAGAGAAAGTAGGAGGATACAGGAGAAGAGTTTGTTATCAGTCTCCTCAGAGAGCTGAGTCTCAGTTAGGAAGAGAAGGAGAGGTTAGAGGAGGAAAGCAAGTGGTACTCAACAGGAGAGAAAGTTAGAAGAAAAGCAGTGAATGTTGCAGAAATGAAGAAGTGAGTCAGACAGCGGTTCCAAGCATCTCACAGGGTGGACACCAGGGGAGAGGTGGACGGAGAGGGCTTTGATGGCCCCACCCCATGTTGACTCCGAGGCTTGGTTATTATATGCCATTTTTTTTCTGTAAAATTTTGAATGAGAAATGAAGTGTGTTGTGTGTTTCTTGTAGTTTGGTGTTCACAATTAGGAGTGAAATTGTGTTGGAGAGGATGACTGGCCATTTTACTCTCTGTTTTACTGAAACACAGAGAAAGTTCAGCGAAAGGGGGATGATCAGGAGCTAGTCCCTGAGTGCTGAATGAAACGGGAGCTCCAGCTCTCTCTGTCATCAGCTTTCCATCCATCTTGGGGAGTACCGCCCTGCTCGACTGGTGCTACAGACTACTACCTACTTCACTTATTCCGATGACAGGTAAATCTTGGCTCTCATTCCTGGTAATTTTGACTCTACTTCCAATTATACCAACGCTTATTCTGGGGTACTTTTAACTGAGTAACATTTTCACAGCAGTTGGTAATATTGTGTAGTTCATATATAAGTGTGCCGTGGATGTTAATTTTCCTGATACACTAAGCACAGTTTTTATTCTTTTGCCACCCTATGACACGGAATTCTCTGGCGCTTTAAACTCTGTTTTATTTCCCACTCTAGGTTAAATTAGATCTTACGCTGATAATTTTTGGTAACTCGTGAGAGAGAGAGAGAGAGAGAGAGAGAGAGAGAGAGAGGGAGAGGGAGTTGTTGATGCGTGAGAACATTGCTGATCCATAGATAACGGGCATCGCAGCCTGTATACACAATCAAGAGCACGGACACGGACACGCACGCACACACACACACACACACACACACACACACACACACACACACACACACACACACACACACACACACACACACAAGGACACGCATACACGCACACATTCACACATGCAAACACGCACACGCACATGCACATACGCACACAAAAACACTCACACACACACACAAACACACACACGTGTATACACACCTACACCCACACACAAAAGCCCAGTAGCCGTGTGTGTGTGTGTGTGTGTGTGTGTGTGTTTACATTATATTTTTTATTATCTCTCTCTCTCTCTCTCTCTCTCTCTCTCTCTCTCTCTCTCTCTCTCTCTCCCCACCAAATACCCCCCTGGCATTTACTAATTCCCGGTTAATTATAGCGCTGAGGAGAGCTTATTACTCAGGGCTTCCCACAGATCTGGAATTTAGTAGCCAAGGATAGAATTAATGAAGGAATTTATTGTTAGCATTTACGGTATTTGAGAGGCGTTGTTATTTCCCTGGGTATTTAGTAAGTATGAAGTGTTTTAGTTATGTGTATTTTTTAACTTACCTTTGTTGCCTTATGCTTTATTTTGTTTACCTACACTAACTTACCTTACGTTACCTTACAGTTGTTTTACTCTGAGAACGTCTGATTTTCTTTTCTCCTGCTTTTGTTGGTGCCTGAATTTAATATATGACAAAGGCACACTTTTTGTTTCTTGTTAATTCTGAGTGGTGGATAAGTAAGGATTATTTTTTTTACATCCTTCCACAGGGAGGTGCGGTGTGCTTTATTTCACTAGGTGTGTGTGTGTGTGTGTGTGTGTGTGTGTGTGTGTGTGTGTGTGACAACTATTTTTTTGTCCAGTTTTATCTGAACTTGATGGAGGTGTTGAGGATTGGCGAAAAAAGTGATCTAGTGTGTTTGAGCACTAGATCAAACGTTAAGTTCACTGGACAATAATTGTGTAATCTTTACCCACTTCATACCAAATTCTGTGGAAGGATTAAGTAGAAGGATAGACTTAGTGGTATTCGATTTTTAAAACAGTGTAGTTCCAGGTCAATGGTTGAGGTGAAAAGCTGATTCCTTTAACTCATTTTTTTTTTTTTTCGATTTGGGCCTAACGTGGTGCAAGGAGTGAAGGTCAGCCAGGGATAAGATATCCGAATTTAAGGACAGGTTAACCTTCAATGACACAAGGTATGGTCAACGTAAATAGTGTTGATTCGATATGTACCAACCTTGACGGAGTGGTAAAAAATTAGGTATGGATGACGTAACTGGATTTATTTAAGGACACACACACACACACACACACACACACACACACACACACACACACACACACACACACACACACACACACACACACACACACACACACACACACACACACACACACACACACACACATCTCGCCGGCTCAGTGGTAACGCTCTTACCTAGCATCTGCTAAGACGGGGGTTCGCGCCTTGCTCGGAATGGGAAAAGTTTCTCTGACAAAGCGGGTGGTTACTGTCCTCCTTGAATAAGAGGATGGGTGTGAGCGTGTGTGAAGGTCAAGGCATTGCCCTTAGATCGGGCTATATGAGCTCTCAGCTCTATTCCGGGAGGGTAAAATGCTGATGATCACAACCATCACGTGATCCTGACCGACCCGGTGAATTACATGCAGACAGATATGGTTTCGATGACGAGGTATTCGGCCTCTTAGGCCTTAGCATCTTCTGCTCGAGGACCCTTATTTATCTTCCAGCCCTTCAGTGGCTCAGCAGGAGCGTGGAGACCCGGGTCAAGGCTACTTAATCCTGACACTTAAGGCGAGTGACCGTCACTTGTCCCTAAGAGGTATTATGTGAGGCAGTGGCCGAGTCGGTAGAGGTGGTCTGCTGTCCCACTGGACATGGATTTGAATCCCGATTTGGGCAGGGAACAATTTGTAGGATTTAAACCACGTTAAAGCAGAATTTACTTATCTGCCATGAGACTATCTATCTATCTATTGCCAGACGCCTCGATCCCGTTTGGGGTAACCACAAACAAATCGCCTCCAGGTCTCTCTGTCCCCCGCCATTTCACTGCCCTGCTCCCAACTCACACCCCCCTCTCTCATATACCTCTCCACCTCATCCCTCCATCTCATCCTCGGCCTCCCCCTCCCTCTTCCCCCCTCCACCTCACTCACATACACTCTCTTCGTCAGTCTTTCACCCTCCAGCCTCTCCACATGGCCAAACCACCTCAGTGTGTTCCTCATAACGCTTCCTATCACATCCACATCCACACCACAACTCTTCTTTATATCCTCATTCGTCAGCCTGTCTCTCCATGTGACTCCACAGGCTCCTCTTAAGTAACTCATTTCCACTGCTCTAACTCTTGACTTGTGTCCTTCCAACAGCGTCCAAGCTTCACTTCCATACGTCAGAGTTGGTATCACAATACTGTCATGTAGTAACTTTTTCACTTCCATGCTCACTTCTCTGTTTCTTATCACTGACTTCCATGCTCACTTCTCTGTTTCTTATCACTGCTTTCAAAGAACCAGCAACCTTTCTTCCCTGCTGTACCCTTTCAAGCATTTCACCCTCCAAACCTCCATCCTTACTCATCACACTACCCAAGTACTTAAACGTACTCACATTTTCCAATTCCTCACCATCCAACCTCACTGTACATTCACTGACTTCACCTCTCTCAAAGACCATCACTTTACTCTTCCTTACATTCACCTTTAGATTCCGTTTCTTACTTACTCTCCCAAACTCATCCACCAAGCCTTCCAGCTTCCCTTCGTCTTCACTCAACAACACAGTATCATCTGCAAACAACAGTACAGGGAGTTTCCAAACACTATCCTCTCTCACCAGGGCCACTCCAACATCCACTACCCTACCTTGTATCTCTTTTATTACCCTATCCATGAACAGATTGAACAACCGTGGAGACATGACACATCCCTGTTTCAACCCAACCTCCAAAGAGAAAAATTCACTTAGTTCACCATCCACACGCACTGCAGCCTTCGCACCATCATACATACTCTTCACAGCATTCAACAACTTTCCATCTACTCCATATATTCTTAATACTTTCCACAATCCTTGTCTATCCACCCTGTCATATGCTTTCTCCAAATCCATGAAAGCGGCATATAACTTCTTTCCCTTCTCTAGAAACTTTTCCACTAAAGATCTAAGAATGAATATCTGATCTACACAACCTCTTCCCTTCCTAAAGCCTCCCTGTTCTTCTCCAACTAATTCCTCTGTTCTTTCTCTAACTCTGTCAATAAGTATCCTACCACACACTTTTCCTATTATACTAAGAAGACAAATGCCCCTATGATTACCACACACTTCTTTTTCCCCTTTTCCTTTGTACAAGGGAATAATTATACCTGACTTCCAATCCTCCGGGACTCTACCTTCCTCCCAGGCCAATCTGCACATCTTCTTCCATTCTACTACTATCTCTCCCCCATGCTTCAGCATTTCACCACACACTCCATCAATTCCTGGGGCTTTCCCCAGTTTAACTTTCTTCATTGCTTCCACAACTTTTATCTTACTGATTTTTTCCTGTCTTCTCACCTCCCTCCTTCTCCCAGCCATTCCCCAGCCACTTATACTCGCATTACTTCCATCCTGTATGTTCAACAGTTCCTTAAAGTGTTCTCTCCATCTGCTCACTTTTTCTCCCTTCTCCACTAGTAATCTACCATTTTTATCTTTCACTCCCCTGCTAACCTCACTTCCACCTTGTCTTACTCTCTTCACCTCTTTCCAGAACATTTTCTTACAGTCCCACCACTTGACACTCAAATTCCTTCCAAATTCCTCATCCACTTTCTTCTGACTCTTACAAATCTTTTCACCTCTCTCTTCCTTTCTACATATAACTCTCTCTTCCGCCTCTCAACTTTTTCCACGCCCCAGTTTCTCATCCATTCATTGTATGCTTTCTTCTTTTGTGCCACAGCCTGTCTCACCTCTTCATTCCACCACGCTGTTCCTTGCACCCCCCTCCGTCTTCTCTTCCTCCCACACACCACATCACATGCTGCACATATTTTTTCTGTGAATATCCTGCACACACCTTCCATGTCCCCCATCTGCTCCAATTCATATTTGCCCAATCGTTCCTCCACTTCTCTCTTATACTCTGCCTTTTTCTCATCCTCTTGTAACCTTTCCACTCTCCTTGCAACTACTCCTTCCTCTCGTCTTTCCCTTCTTCTATTCCTCCATCTTTCTTGGCCACCAGTAGTGGTCAGAAAGTTCACTCCCCCAACCTCTCTATAAGCTCTTGCATCCATTTCACAACTTCGCATCCTTTCATCCACACACACATAATCAATCATTGCCTTCCTTTCATTCAGTTCACCACCCACGCTTCTCATCACTCGCCATGTATACCTGTGGATCATTTTATGCCTGAAGAGGGTATTGGCTATCACCAACCCCCTCCCAGCACAAATGTCCACTAACGCACTGCCATTCTCATCTATCTCAGCAGGCACACCCCACTCACCAACTATTCCATCCACCTTCACATTCCCTACTTTACCATTCATATCACCGATCAAAAACACTCTCTCATTCCCTCCAAACTTTTCCATGCACACTTTCACATTTGTCCAGAACTCTTCTCTCACTCTGCTAGCACGATCTTGCGTTGGCGCATACACACACACAATCGCCCACATTTGTATTCCAACTTTCAAATTTACCCACACAATCCTTGACCCAATTGATCCATACTGTCTGATGCTCTTCTTCCATCTTTTACTCACAACTATACATACTCCTTCCTTCGCCCTCTCATTCTCACCAACTCCTGCACATATACCCCATCCATACTCCCATTCTCTCACACTTTCTCCTCTCCATTTTGTTTCAATCATTCCATATACATCCACTTTCGCACCCTCAAGCACCTGGACAGTTTCTCCCTCTTTCACCTCATCATTCGCTCCTCTTACATTCCATGTAGCCAGTACCATGTCCTTTGTCCGGTCCTGGGTCGTCATCGTTTGGTCAGTCCTTGTCCACGGCTTTTTGTTTGTTTTTTTAGTTAGTTGTTTTCCGGGGAGGGGCACTAACCCTCCGCCAACCCTTTTAGTCGCCTTTTACGACAAGCAGGGATACTCGCTGACATAATATAAAAACATCCTCGCTAATACCAATACACTAATCCCGCATGAGACAGCGCTAGCATTTACTGAATATGGACGGTGCGAGTTAGCTCCGGAGTAGTGACATGTGAGGGTGTATGGTACGTAGGAGCGTTGGGCCTCAAAGAACGGGTTGTTGATGCCTGTGGGCAAAATCAGACTAGTAAAATAAATAAATCAATAAATAACCCCAACCCACCGAGGGATGTAAACTCTTATGAGCTATATCTGGTCGGTGTGTCTTGGCCTACTAAATTACCAGCCATCTAGTTGGATATATGATTACCAGCCAACTAGTAAATGGTTTCCTGTGCTTGTTCACGGTTTCAGTGCACAGTTGCCTGAAGGTATCACTGCATCACGACTATGCTATTTTTACTTTAACTTGGCTCATATTTTCGTCCTATAGCAGCTTATTACACGTAGCTCAGTGACAGAATAATGCAATATTACGGTTCTACAGCCTTTCCACACCACTTCCTAGTGACTAGCAATGTATTCTAGTGTGAATCTATTGCTATGACTCAGAATTCAAGATGGAGAGACGGCTGTATTAGCCCAAGTGAAAGTAAAACGAGTATAGTGAGGGAATACAGGACACCCCACCTTCCACACAGAGAATGTCATCGAATTATGTTAGCTATTTGTTTCCATATATATATATATATATATATATATATATATATATATATATATATATATATATATATATATATATATATATATATATATATATATATTTTAAGCCAAGGGGATGGATCTTGCAGTGCACGGGCTAATGAAATCTTTGGAAAGCTTTGTCATAAGCTGGAAAAAATCGTTAAGTTGTAGTAAGAATCAAAAGAAATGACGTGTTTAGGCTGAAGAAATGAGGAACACACCAACACCAAGAAAACACACACACATTAAAAAAAAAAAAAAAGCACATAAAACAAACATTTTCACTCACAACACCAATAATGGTAGTGAGGAGTCGGATTTGGACGGAGATGATGTACGAGTAATTACTATATTCCTAACTATTAACTCTGAAAAAAGAACGATTGTGAAGAGAAAACAGCGTTATCCATGTAACATATTCCTATCATGACATAGGAAAATCTGATTCGGATATGATGATGATGAAGACAGTAGTGGTGGTGGTGGTGCTGAGGATGATGACGATGATCGTATTATTTTCCTATTTAACTATGGCAACCCTAAGTGCACTACATTATTATAAAAGAAGCTTTCAGTTACAGCAGTACTAAATACATTTGCGGCGACGACGACGATGATGATGATGTTGATGATGTATTCTTAGTAATCTAACACAAGAAAAACGTGAAAGCACCAAACTATGCAGACCAAACGTGCCCATCCACACAACCCACTCCACATAAGTCTCTGGCCTTGTCCGGGCGGGTCCCTTGCATAAACCGGTCCGTATATGGGTCTGATGGCTGTGTATCCGGCTGTGTGTGTGTGTGTGTGTGTGTGTGTGTGTGTGTGTGTGTGTGTGTGTGTGTGTGTGTGTGTGTGTGTGTGCTCGTTGATCCCTTCGTGAATATTGGTGCAGGTCGCTTTGGCTGGCTTAGGGAGGGGAGTGAGGATTTGGAAGGGAGGGTTAAGGGAGACACAGTAAGGTAAGGTAAGGTGGGATCGGTTAGGTTAGGTTGAGTAGGGAAGGGGATGTCGTGGTGAGGATTTGGGGGACATTAGGGAAGGCTGGGAAAGGTAATGTTAGGTTCTATTGGGTAGGGAAGGGGAGGTGAAGGTTTTGATTAGGGAGGGAGCGTTAGGGGAGTCTGGGTGAGGGAGGGTGGGGTTAGATTTGGTTAAAGTGGGTCGAGTAACGGAGGAAAGCTGAGGATAGGTTAAGCAGAGGTAAGTTAGGCAGGGTAAGGTAAGATGGAGAATGATGGGGTTAGGTCACGTTAGTTTGTTAGGATAGGACAGGTGTAAAAAGAGAGGGGTTTTGAGTGTAGGATAGTTATTGTGGGCATAGCTAGGCTGGGTTAAGTAAGGTAACGTAAGATTGAGGAGGTGGCTGAATCGGTAGAGAGGCGGCCTCCAGTCCTAAAGGACCCAGGATCGAATCCCGGCTGGGACTGGGAACAGTTTAAGGATTTGAATTTCCTAAAAGCAGACTTTCATGATCTACCAGATGACCCGCCGACATGTAAAAATACCTCCGCTAGTACCAGTACACCAGTCCTGTATGAGGCAGCCCTAGCATGTATTCAGTAAGGATGGTGGGTGTTAGCTCAGAAGTGGTGACATGTGGAGGTGTAGAAGGACTACTGGGTCTTGGGATAGGTCACTGCCCCGAAGAAATAGGCCCTGAAACCTTTGCCCAGAGTCGGACACGTAAAAAAAAATAAAATTAGATGGGGAAACAAGGCAAAGTGTAGGGTAAGTTAGGTGAAGTTGGGTTTGGGTGGGGAAGACAAGGTAGGGTTAGGATGATCTACGTTATTTTAGGTCGGTTAAGTTACGGTAGGTGTGAGGTAGGGTGGGTTAGATTGGGTCATAGGTCGATAGCCACGACAGGTGAAGTGTTGGTACGGGACATGGTGTTAGGTTTGGGTGGGAAAGGAAAAGTGAGTTACGCTGATTTGAGTTTGGTTATGTTGGGTGAGAGAGATGAAGGTAGATGAGGTGAAGTGTGCCAATAGGTGAGCAGATGTGAAGAAAATGGTGGTAATTGAACAGAGAAAGCATGTTGTTATAAACACACACACACACACACACACACACACACACACACACACACACACACACACACACACACACACAAAATAATAGAAAAGCAGAAAGCTGAAAAAAAGTGTAGCCTATCGGGTGCTGAAAGGTCATTGAAAAGGACATTCAGTTTTGTTATGTCCTAATTTTCCCATTTAATACCAACTACAATGATCAACGTTACATTTAGGTCTGTAGTGGTATTCTTGGGTGAAAATGAGAAACAAGAGTGAAAACAAACTTTGTGTAAGAGTCCGATCGTCGCGAAGAATCAAACTCGAGTTCTTCCATATTCCAAACTGGACACGCAATCCTACACACCACGGGCTGCCCCTGTTCTTGACATTAAATATGGTTCAAGTAAAGTTGGATCCTCCTTAACAGCTCAAGGGAGTGGTTGAAAATAAAGTATAATGTCCTCCTACGTATCGCACCGCCTGGTTCTCCTGCCCGCCTCTCATTGCAGTGCTATGGCGTTTGATAGAGGAAATGGAAATTCTCTCACTTCGCCATGAATCTTCCCCTCTTTCTGTGGTGGTAATTGTGTCATTATTAAGATAGATAAATAGATAGATAGACAGATAGATAGATAGATAGAGAGAGAGAGAGAGAGAGAGAGAGAGGAAGGATTTAAGAAGCTACATCAAGAAGTTCTACGGTCAATAAATATTCTACAGGTAAGTGGCAAAGGACGTACAATATCAAGGTAAACTTTGCAGGTGAGACGCTCATGTAATGTTCAGTCACTTCCCCCCGTGACCTGAAGCTTAGAATATCCCAGCACGACTGGCAACGTGTAAGATGCTGGCAGCCTCCACTTTCTCAGGAATAAGATGCCGCTGGATCTTGCCTCTTGATGAGTGTGTGTGTGTGTGTGTGTGTGTGTGTGTGTGTGTGTGTGTGTGTGTGTGTGTGTGTGTGTGTATGTGTGTTTGTCTGTCTGTCTGTCTGAGTGCTTAATGCATTCCGGTGTCTGGTTAAATGCACGTAAATTGGATGCGCTAATGTGCATACCTCCTTCAGTGTGCGTGCATTTGCCATGATCTCTCAGCCTTTGAGCTTGTGTGTGTGTGTGTGTGTGTGTGTGTGTGTGTGTGTGTGTGTGTGTGTGTGTGTGTGTGTGTGTGTGTGTGTGTGTGTGTGTGTGTGTGTGTGTGTGTGTGTGTGTGTGTGTGTGTGTGTGTGATGGTTTATTCAACCAGGCATAAGAAATCCATGACTAACATCCGTGAATGTTCACCTTCCTACACACACACACACACACACACACACACACACACACACACACACAGATACTCTATCATGCAACACGTTGGCACTCATGCATGCACACATACTCGTTCTCTTTCTCATACAAGCTCCTACAAATGAATATATATACATACACGTCGCATGGCTGTGTAGGCCGCTCATGCACGCAGACGTGTGTTTTCATGTCTACAGGTTTTACACACACACACACACACACACACACACACACACACACACACACACACACATACACAATGCACAGAGAGAGAGAGAGAGAGAGAGAGAGAGAGAGAGAGAGAGAGAGAGAGAGAGAGAGAGAGAGAGAGAGAGAGAGGGAGAGAGAGAGAGAGAGAGAAGAAGAGAAAGAAAAGAAGAAAACGACAGAGAGAGGTCCAGCGGAACAGGATTAGGGGAATGGAACTGTGGTGGGGGAGTGGGAAGGTAAGAGAAAGGGAGGGAGAGAGGGGAAGTGGGAGAGGGGAGGGGGGGGAAAGATGAGAGGGGGAGGGAGATAGGAGGAAGAAAAGGAGAGATGGAGTGGGTGTGAAAGATAGGACGTCGAGGGTGTGAAGGAGAGAGGAAGATGAGGGCTGGAGGCCGAAGGGAAGAGAGGAGGGGAAAGTGGTGACCGGAGAGGATTATGGGATGGCGAGAGAGCAGATGGGAGTGGCAGTGGGAGAGGGAGAGAAAGGAAATAGTGGAAAAAAAGGAGAAAAAGAGATGTGAAGGAGAGAGGGAAGGAAAAAAACGTGAAGGTGAGACTGGGATAGGAGAGCTGGGATGGATGGATGGAAGGAGGGAAGGAGGTGAGCGGGAAGAGCAGTGAGAGAGAGGGTGAGGGGGACGGGGAGGTTATTGTGGACAAAGCGTTACATAAAAAAAAATATTAAACAGAATGGTGGAGAAAAAAAAAAGTCTGCATCGTAACTGATATTGGACATAAGAGAATAGAGTTTATAAGAGAAGGAATGCTTAATGTCTCGAGCAACAGACCTACACTTACATTTTATTTTTGCTACCATCAGCCTATGTATTCTTCTTCACTATATCATGCTTTTCTTGCCGAATAGGCGAGAAACAATCTAAGCATAATCTCTACTTATAAATGTTGTTTATATAGTATAATAAATCCCTATACTCTGCACCTTTTTTTCTCGTCATTTGCAGATACTTTATACGTAAGGATGACAGCTCGTCTTGAAAGGGTCAGTCCAGTTTATATTTAACACTTCCAGATCGAGAAGCCCCCCACAAACTGGAAACTCTTAAAATTTGCAGTTACTATAAAAGAATAAAATAAAATGACTTACTTGAGCTAATGAGATTAATCATGTTGACTCAGTACTTGGGGCTTATTCGTTTCTGTTTAGACTTCAGCTTTCGAGATTGTTTATTTCTCTCTCTTTCTGTGTGTGTGTGTGTGTGTGTGTGTGTGTGTGTGTGTGTGTGTGTGTGTGTGTGTGTGTGTGTGTGTGTGTGTGTGTGTGTGTGTGTGTGTGTGTGTGTGTGTGTGTGTTTTGAGGAGGGGTTACCACATACAGCACTTTTTAAGTTGGTGGAGCCACAGTTCAATGACTCACCAACTCTCCTCCTTTCACTGACACCTTTTTGTCTCTCGTCGCCGTCATGCTGTATCTCTGACTGTCCCATCCCTGTGTCTATCTTTATGTCTGTCTATTTCTCTGTCTGTCTCTCTTTTACCGCTGTTTAAATGTTCACTACCCTCTTGAATATTCTGGCTGCCTCTCTGCCCATTCCAACGAGCATGCATCACTGGTCTGCGTACATTTTATCACCCCATTTCTGTTCAGTTCCCCGCCACAAAAGCTAGTCTGCATTTTCATTCGTAGATGCACACAAGTGGAAAACTATGAAGCTGTCTGTCTTTCTCAGTCTCAAAAATGCAGCGTGTGTTGGTGTCTAAATATGGTCTCATCTTTATCAATGTATGTCTTTATCCGTTTCTGTGTTTCTGTATATATCTATGTTTGTTTATATTTACGTCTAATCTAGCAGTCTATCTACCTATCTGTCTGTCTGTCTGGCTGTGTGTCTATATATCCATCTGTCCATCTGTTTGTCTGTCTGTGTCTGTGTCTGTCGGACCGTCTGTCTATATATCTAATCTATCTATCTATCTCTCTATTCATTAAAATATCCATTTCTATCTGCCTATCCATTCATCCATATATCCATATCTCTATCAATTTATTTATCTATCTATCAGTCTATTTATCTGTCTATTTATCCATCTGTCTAAGTGTCTATAGTTAAATTACCTCGGAAAGAACTTGATTTAGCAGCTCTCATTTTTAAATGTATAAGAAGTAACTCTTAAAGGTCTGTGTTCTAACCCTCTAACTGGTAAACATTTCACTCGGATATAAGCACATGATATAAACTAATATTGCCTTGTAAATGGTAAAGTAAGTACTCAAATGTGATGTTATTGCTAAAACCAGACGATTTTATTTTTATTTAACCTCTTATCGTTAAGGGATTAAATATTAATGTGTGTTCCATAGTTGGGAAAGGGTCAATGAAATATTGTACTTTTTAATCCACTGCTAAGTTGTGATTCCCTCGATGAAGAATATTGTGTGGTTTTGCCCTGAAGAGAATACTAGAGTAAACTTATTGCACCTTAATAGGTTTGCTTTGATTCGTCTTACTTCACTGGTTTTATCTTTGACTTATGGTCGTAAGCCTCCGCCCACCTAAAATGAAGGAAGCATTAAGAGATTGGTGTGTCCGTCTGTGCCCTCGTGGGTAAGTGCGTGCGTCCGTAACACATTTCTGGGCCCGATATCTCCTGAACCCACAGATGGATTTCCACCAAACTTTTGTCGGTGATGCAATATGAGCAGATGATGAACAGTGTAGGTCAGTTAGGTCAAGGGGTCAAAGATGAAGGTCACATGGGGTCGACTTATTTTATCCTCATGGGTGCAGTATCTCCTGAATCCTCAACGGATTTCTACCAAATTTTTGTCAGTGATACAGTATGAAGAGACGATGAACTCATTAGGTCAGCATGGTCAAGGGGTCAAAGGTCAACGTCATATCCTACTAGCGCCCAGTGTCCTCGATATAGGACGGAGCTGGGCATTTTCAAAATTTAATAAAGAAGGGAACCCCTGGGTAGGGACCTATGAGCTTCGCGACTATGAGCCGACAGGCGGAGGGTGGTACGCCTAGCACCCTTCCAGCAAAATCCCTCGCACAGGAAATCTGGGAGCCAATGAGATATAGGGTCGACGTAGTTTACCCCACATCTCCCTAATCCATTGACAGATTTCCACAAAACTCTTGTCAGTGATGCTGTATGAGATGATAAACTGACTAATCAGCCAGGTGGAGGGTCAAAGGTCAAGGCCATATGGGGTCGACTTAGTTTATCATTGAAGGGGCAGTATCTCCTTAACCCCTCGACGGATTTTGAACAAACTTTTGTCAGTGATACAGTATGAAGGGAAAATTAAACTGAATAAGTCAGCAAGGTCAATGGGTCAAACGTCAAGGTCACTGGGTATGGGAGCGATGTCTCCCAAACTCCTCGATGGATTTCGGCCAAACATTCATCAGTGACACAGTATGAAGGGTCGATGAGCTGTTTAGGTCAGCAAGGTCAAGAAGTCGAAAATCAAGGTTATATGGGTGTGAGCACAATACATCCTGAACCCCTCAACGGATTTCGACGAAACTTTTGTCAGTGATACAGTACGAAGACAATGAACTGATTGGGTCGGCGAGGTCAAGGGGGGGGGGGTCATATGGGGTCTACTTAGCTTATCTTTAGTCTTAATTCCACGCACAATGAACCTTGTCATGGAGGTTGTATGGCGAGTCCGTGCGAAGGACTTGGTGGAGGCATACCAAGCGACGCACTGTATCGAAATCTCAGGGCCCGAGGACTTAGCTTTTCACTGTATAAGCATATGAACTTTATTACCATTCCAGTGATAGTCTTCTTAATAAAAGGGAAGAAACGAAACAACCATTACATCTTATGTATATAATTTCCTTCGTATCTTTTCGTACTGTTTCCTAAGCCAATCCATCCAGTCACTCTAGGGAAGGACAGGGAGCAATTGTGTGTGTGACAGAATATTTTTGAGGGTGTTTTAGAATGGGTAGCATCGCAAGTTGAAGCCTTCGGTATTGTGTTGAGTACTGGTTACTGAGGAAAATTGGCTGTGGATGTGGCTGTTAATCAAGTTAGCCCGCACACACACACACACACACACACACACACACACACACACACACACACACACACACACACACACACACACACACACACACACACATACTCTCTCTCGTGTAAATTCAGAGTCGTTGATAAATACAGGAACGTTTCAGTCAATATATTCTGTTTGTTACTGCTAGACTGCTGGATATATATGGCTCTAGACTCCTTTATTCTTTCAATACAATAAATGTTACTCTTCTGTTATTTATCCTGCCCCAAGTATGTTCTATTAAACTATTGAAGAAAACTCTGGTACGGAAAAATTAACATGCAAATGAAACTACTGATTCTCTCTCTCTCTCTCTCTCTCTCTCTCTCAAGTTTCTGTAAGGAATTTTTTCATTACCACACTCAGACAAATTCTTTCAACCACTTAACTCCTTAGATTTTTTTTAAACCGATGTTATCCCAAATATTTTTCATTATGCTTAGGTTATTTAAACTGTACACGTAAGATTCAGCCTTCATTAACCTGCTCATTACGGTAGGTCACCACGAAGTTCGGTGCAATTATCTGGAGGTCCTGTGATTAATATGAAGAAAATGACATTACCCAGAAAGAGAGAGAGAGAGAGAGAGAGAGAGAGAGAGAGAGATTTATGACGATGGGAAGCAGAGCCAGAGATGGATGCTGGAAAATGGTGTGTGTGTGTGTGTGTGTGTGTGTGTGTGTGTGTGTGTGTGTGTGCTTAAAGTACATAAGTGTCTCGTTACCACTGTGAATTATCCATGCGCTAATATAAACACCCTCTTCAGTGTACAGAATGCACATACTGAGAGGAGCAAAAAATTCACTTCCACTTCTCTGCCGGTGGTGGAATGAAAAATGTTATATGAATTATTTTATATGATGGCAATATGAGGAAGAGGAAAAAAAAACATTAGAAGGCAAAATGCTCTCTGCCGCAGGGGGAGGAATGAGGAACATGGAGGGAAGATCGCAATGGTAGCAGAGGATTATTACGAAAGTTTTGCCTATTGCTGCATCTACATTTGTCATGCCCTTTCTCGGTGTGTGTGTGTGTGTGTGTGTGTGTGTGTGTGTGTGTGTGTGTGTGTGTGTGTGTGTTCCTCCCCCATAAACATACAACTGGCTGGATTGTTTTCTCTGTTAGGCAAAGAAAATTGAGTCTGTATATGGATTTACGAAAAGTTGTTCTTTCCAAGATTTTCTGAATAAATGATAGCCAAACTCAAGATTCTTTCATTTCAAGATGCCTGGACATATTGCTTATAAAAATCTGAGGGTCATGGGCAGAAGGAAAAATAGGTTGAGGAAGAGAGGTCCAGAGTTGAACTTTTGCATACATGAAAGACTGAGAGTGTCGATTAACTCTTGCAGTTAACGAGACTGAGTGAAAACAAGCGTGACTGAATTGCTAGACTGGTGTTGCGCGTCCTTCATAATGGAGGAGGAAAAGAGACACTTGTTGCAGAAGTGGGGTGACCATTAAAGTAGCGATATCCTAGGGATGAAAATGCAAAAAGTAGAGGAGAGTTAATGATAAGAAAATGTTTAACCTCCTGCCTACTTAGAACAGCTTTATGACATATGCGTTCTCGCCCCCTTCTTCAGCTCCTGCTTGCTGGAGCTGAAGAAGCTAAGTTAGAGAATATAAAGCATTTGGAGTGGATGAAAATGCATTAAACAAGACAAAAAACAGACCTAGCATGATTCAGGGCAGAAGTGTAATATGAACAGATTCAGAAGTATGACATAAGTCCATATCCTGCTACACACTGGAGACGCAGAACACGCGCACACGCACTCAAGCACACACGCACATAGACAGACAGACAGACAGACAGACACACACACACACACACACACACACACACACACACACACACACACACACACACACACAAAAGGCCACTGTCACATCATGGAACAACTTGACGCTATGTGTATTCACTATGAAACTAGGGGTAAAGCCGTTCCCCTTTATGACAACATGACATGGCAGTGTTGACATGACATGACGGCACCAACAGGACGTGACATGACGGCACTGACATGACAGTGACAGCTTGACATGGCATGATAGCTCAGATATGATGGCAGTAATAGACAGTTATAAAAAAAAAAAAATGTATAAATCGACAGACAACATATCAGTCATTCATTGGTGACATGTGAAAACACACACACACACACACACACACACACACACACACACACACACACACACACACACAAGGAAGTCATGTTAATTACTGGAAACCTCAACGACCCATTGTTAGGGCAGGGGAAATCCATCCATCGTCTGCGCAGAAAGCGATTGATTTGTGGCTTACGATAGCTCTGTCTGCCGCAGCGCTGTCGATCTGTCGATCGATGGCGCAGATCCTTTGATGGCGCGTGACATATATATATATATATATATATATATATATATGGAGCCTCTGTGGTACAGGGGTAGAGTGTGCGTTTCGTATATATATATATATATATATATGGATGGAGCCTCTGTGGTACAGGGGTAGAGTGTGCGTTTCGTACACGGGTGAACCAGGGTTCGCGCCCCGCCAGGGTAATAAACTTTGGGAGTATTCACCCTGCCACGTACTGCATTGGCGGACATCAGGGGTGCTGTGGTTGAACCAGTGTCGCATACTGTAAAGTATGCTTGCACCCAGTCGGCTTGCGCAGGCCGATTACACTTGGTTCACAGACTACACACACATCCAAAGCCACTCCAGCACTACAATTACACTTACAAGCACTTCTCACCCTACATACAATCTCTACTAGACAGCCTAAGCCACTTGGTAGAGATACATTGGCTGTATCGTCCCGACTTCGGTCGGGATAGGCCGGTCCTGCAGTGGATACTCAAGCGGCTGATAATATATATATATATATATATATATATATATATATATATATATATCTATTTATATTTGTATACTAAGGTATTGTACGTATTTACTTGCTTTATTTATACATAAAAAATCAAGCACAAACTCTCTCTCTCTCTCTCTCTCTCCCAGTTCATTTCCACAACTATCTTTCTCAGTCAGCAGTTTCTGAGGCCTTCCATCAGCACACTTTTCACGGTCAATTTTCCTTTTCTCTTTTCTCTCGCTTTCTATTACTTCCGTAATCTGTCTGTCTGTCTGTCTGTCAGACTGCACTATACCACACCACATGGAACCACAATATAGCACACCACACCAAAGAGAACCACACCACACCACACTACACCACACCACAGTGCACCACACCACACTATACCACACTATATTGAGCCACGTCATTTTAACCACATCGCAGCACACCACTACACCACACCACCCTACACTGCACCACCACACCACATTATACCGCACCGTCCGCGTGCCACACTTTACCACTCAGCACCACATCCCATACTCCACACCACACCACATCATAATATACCAAACCGGGGTTTTCCTCCCCGCCCTACACCACACTACCGTACACCCCATCAAACCATACAATACCTCATCACACTACACCACACCATACCACACCATACCATACCACATCACACCACACTACACCACACTACACCACACAATACCACACCTAAAAATGTCAAAATCACCCTTTACCATATCACCCTACACCACACCACCACATAACATCACACCACACCACACCACCCTACACTTCAGTGCACGACACTGCACCATACCAGCCTACACATTACTACTTTACACCACTCCACACAACACCAAATCAGACCCCACCATACCAAACCACTCCCCATTACACCACACCACTCTACACATCACCGCATCACCCTACATTACTCCAGATCACATTACACCACACCACTCTACACAACACCACACCATCCCACATTAATCCACATCACACTACTGCATACCACACCACTCCGCACCACACCACACCTCACTACACTCCATTACGCAGCACTACACTGCACCACACCACGTCATCACATCAAATCATACCACACCACAACACAAAGCCAAACAACCTAATGCCACGTCATGCATCACCACACCAAGCCATACAGCACCACCTTAAACCACACCTCTCAGCACCATACCACACTGTTTTACATCCTATGATAAGTCACACCACACCACCTTAAACACCACACCAACCACACCGCCCTGCACCATACCACATCACTCTACCCCATAACAGGCACGACTATGTTAAAAGTGTGAGAGAGGATCACACTGAGCAAGAATGACTGGGAGAGCATAAGTCTTTGGGGGGTAGAAGGAAGATGAGAACTTCTGAGTGTGAGAAAAATGAAAGTGAGAGATAGAGCAGTGAATGTGAGAGTAACTGAGAGTACGTGAAAGTGACTGGTATATTGTATGTGTTTGTGCAAGTGAGCAAAGTGTGAGTTGAGTGTGAGAAAATGAGTAAATGTAGGTAAAGGTAGTTTGAGAGTCACTGAGATTATGAGAGAGAACGTGAATGTGAAGTGAATGAGGGACATTATGAATATGAAAGAAGGCGAGGGAGACTAAGAGACGGAGAAAGTGAGGGAGAATGAGAAGGAGAGGAAGTGAGAGATAGGAAGTAAGGGAAAGTGAGAGACGAAGGAAGTCAGGGAGTGTGAGAGACGGAGGGAGCGAGAGAGAGTGAGAGACGGACGGACTGAGAAAGAGTGAGAGAAAGGAGGAAGTGAGGGAAAATAGGAGACAAGTGCAGTGAGGCAGAGAGAGAAAGATAAAGTGAGTGTGCGAGTGACCGAGATGTGTGAGAGAGTGAGCAAAATCAGGAGAGGGAGGGTGAAAGTGGAAGAAAGCATTAAAAAAAAAAAAAAAAAAAAAAAAATGAGGGACTGAGTGTGATCTGAAATTGTTGCCGAGAAAGTGGATTTTTTTCTTCACAATTTTTTTTTTCCACTCCCAGGGCTCCTTCATCACCGCGTCTTTTTATCACCTCTCGTCAGCTCTCCTTTCAATGGTTTGCCAACACCCCAATTTTTTCTGGCAGAAGAATTGTGGAGAAGTTTTTTTGAAATGTTTTTTTTACACTTTAAAAAATATTTTATGTTCTTTATTTTCTTCTCGACGCCCATTGGTCTAGATGTCAAGAAGCTGGACTCAGACGATAACAGTTTTTAGCAGCGGATGGTTGGGATTTATTGCTCACATAATGCCACTTAGGGGCAGGCGATTTATCATCACCCCTAACGTGTCGGGACTGGGTAGCTTAGCCCAGGGCCTGTACGCTCCTAATGGAACAAACAAGGAAAAAAGTTTAAAATGTTACTGTAGCTTGTTGTAGGTACCCACTTTTTTGTTGCAGTTAGACTTCTACTCAGACCAGATATTAATTAAACTGAGACTCCCGCTCCCTACGGGTGGGGGGGGGGGGATAAGGTGGTCCCAGTGTGTGTAATGCGACAGTCTTTATAGAGGAAAATGATATTTTACACAGTGCTAGACCTCCAACTGGGTCAGGTTTCAGCAGGATGGGACCCCTGAAGGCAGCTTCCAACCCACGAGGGAATGACCCTTGAGGGTAAAGGAAAAAACAGATATGTACATAGTCTTTTTTTTCTTTTTTTTCTTTTTTAAATTACCTCGATAAGCAAAAATAAGCACCTTGGTAAACATCCACCCTGACCAGATTCTCAGGCAGGGTGGGACTCTCGAGTTTCCCGCGATCTTGGAGAGAGGTAGCTTCAGCATGCAAAGACTTTTTTTTTTTTTTCTTAATCTGGGAAAACAAGATTCTGCACCGTAGTAGACTTCCATCCAGACAAAATTTTAGCCAGCGTATCAACTCCTGGGGCTGCAATTTCCGTAAAAGATTTCGTTCCCTTTAGAATACTGGAAGGATGGGTGTGGCTATCGAAGATGTTCTTTGTGTGTTACTCTCGTACAGCATCCTCAGTACCAGTCATTACAATCACCTCTTATTAGCTTTACTGTATGTTGAAGGATTTGCCATTGCTTGCACTTTCTTTCTTTCACTATTTTTGTTTTCATTTTTTTTAGATTTTCTGTCTTGTAGTTTTTATAATTTTTCGACACTGAAAGCTTTGTAAGAATGTCAGGACTGTCGACTTAAGCATGGTTTTATTGAAGTTTTCAGGGATTTTCGTAGGATTTTTTGCATTGTTTTTGAATATCTACTTATTTTCTCAATTTTCTCCATTTTTTTTTTCAGTACCTCTTGTCAGCTATCCTTCACGTGACAAATTTTTGTTGACTTACCAGTTCCAAAATAAATTCGGGATTGACTTGCTACTGGTACAACGTAATTCACTATTACTTGCTTCATGGTCAGAGCTACAGTTGCTGAACCAGCAGCCCCTGTGATCTTGCCCAGTGAGGACGCAGGCCAGACACCCAGGAGGATGAAATACCCCCCACCCCCCAAAAAATAATACTAATAAAACAAAAAAAATATTAAAAGTGCGGATGAATTTTTGAAGCCAATGACCATCTAGTGCGGCAAGTGAAGCTCGTTACCCCTGACTGGCAGTCAACCTAGACAGGCAGGCCTAGTGACCAGGGACTGTGCGCCACTGTTCACTGGCTTGTGGTCAATCCTCCCTGATGTGGGACTTTCGGGAAGAGTTTGCAGCCCATCCCTGTGAAAATAGTGACCACCATAAGATTAAAAAGAGGAAGAGGAATCAGCATCAGCTGTTTTGACTGACCCCAGCCCAAGCATTTTGCTGGGAGATTCCCCGTCATGTGTTAGCAAGGAAAGACTCATGTCCCAGTGTATTGGAGGTTCTGTAAGTTGCATTAGTTGTGAAGGTTGTCGGGTAAATCCCGTGGGAACCCAGCAGCTACATGTAGGTGGAGAGGGGCACTGCCTAGTCCTCATCCAGTTTTAAATGGTTGCCATGGTGGTGCGGAGGACACACAAAAAAACTTTTGTGTGTGGATTTATTTTTCGGGGACCACTTTGGTTGGGGACTAGGAACGTTTCATATCTCCTGGAAGATAAGAGACTGCAGTATTTTTACTGTCATGAGAATTAGGGTGACTTGAATACTGTATTCTAAGGTGAGATCATCAGCAATTACACATACTACTGGCCTGACTGTAAAATACCCTCTATCTGAATTGTTACTGTGGTGATTTTCTTCTCATTTTATCTCATTTGTTGAAAAAGTTACCGACGCTGATGACTGTATAAGGCTGATAAGTGTGCTTATTTTGGGCTTCGTTTCTTGTGCTGCAGTGATCTCGAGAAGGAAGAGCTATTCTACACCAAACTTGACTCCACTGTGGAAGTATTCCTTCGTGGGAAATAATTCTGCTATTGCTTGGCTTCAATGCAGTTAGCTCCTGTCACTTACAGACAAGGCTCTGAGAAATGTGCGGGTTTCCATTGCTTTGAAACCAGGAATATCAACAATTCTTTCCCCCTAGTTTGCAAAGATTCAAGCAAAGTGAGAATGACTGGAAATTGGTTTTGTGGCTAGATCGTTTTGCTGGATTTAATATTTTAGTGCCAGAACGGTTGCTAAGGCGATTGATCTCATCCTGTGTGGAGAATACTTCAGAACTGCAAAGTTTTAAGGAATGCAGCATTCTCTGCTACTGTTTACAGACATATTATTGTCGGATGTTGCAACTTAGAACTGAGAGAATTCCAAGATGACTACTAAAACTGCTTCATCTCGAGAAACTCAGGCATGAGGGTGACCTCATGAAATTTCAGTGGCAATCCCGAATTGGTAAGAGGTGTTCCTTGCTGCTGAGGACTTGCTGAACGATGAGATACTTTAAATCATGTTACCCTGGCAGTTAACTGATGAATATGTTGATGACTGTTCGAGATCAAGGAATGGGTACACCTTGCCAGGGTCGTTAACTACGGGTGATTAGAGAAGTACTGCTTAATTGGCTTCGGATTGAGCTCAGTTGGCTTTTATCTAGACGGGCAAGAGTTTAGCTGAGAGTTTGCTGAGAGTGTTGCTGAGATGGGACAAATAGAGTTATGCCGGGTAAATCGCTGAGGAGAAAAGAACCACTTACGTGCAAAAAATTGTTGACCATGGCTGTGCATTTTGCTATCTCCAGTTCACTTCCAGTTTATCAGCACCTAAAGTATACAAAACCATGTGGTAAAGCGGATCAGTGATAATCAAAAGGCTTGAAATATTCCACATTAACGCAGACCTCCACGTGCAAGGGGTTCATTGACCATTCAGGTAAAGTAGATATGAGTGATCAGAATCCCTTAGGGCCTCGATAAACGTTGTACTTGATAGGCAGCAAAGAGTAAGGCAGGGGCGAAGGTGAAAAGGTACTCTGACTTTATATACTGCAAATTGAAAACTGCAGTCATGGTATTCATCACCAGTACCTTAGAGAGAGAGAGAGAGAGAGAGAGAGAGAGAGAGAATATTAACCCTTTGTCAATCAATCAATCAATCATTTCCTGTGGCACCCCACGGGATGCATAGGGCCTCGATGAACTCTCTCCACCAATATTTGTCTCTTGCCATCTCCTTCAGGTCCCACCAACACTCCTCTCCTGCTTCTCTTTTCATTGTCCTCAACCAGGTCTCCCTCGGCCTACCTCGGCTTCTACTTCCTCTAGCAGTCCACTCTGGCACATCCTGTATTAAACTGCCTTCTTTTCTATATATGTGCCCCAGCCACTTCCAGCGAGACAGTCTCACATATTCATCAACTGGTTCCACTCTCGTAATATCCCTTACTCTTTCATTTGTAACTCTGTCTTGCCACTTTACCCCAAGAATCCTTCTCAGAATTTTATTTTCAAATCCTAGTACTTTCTGATCTGTTGCAATTGTACTTTAACTGTCAGGATTTCTTTCAATTGAGCAAAAATTCTGTTATTAGCCCCAATGAGATATCTAGGTGTGTTGAAGGCTGCTGCGAGTATAAACTGTACCCTGAGTCTATACAGATGACTTAGTCCCATAGAAACGTGTGTCTATTGCCTTTAAAGAGTGTAAATGAGTTTTACACGTTGGGCAGGATAAGATATGCGAGTAGATCAAAAGACTGTAACATTTAAAGGGGAATGGAAGACGTTTTCCGCTCAACTACAGGACACTACCATACTTCTTTGGAAATTGTCAATGCGATTACTAAGCATACAAGGCGGGAGGCGGTGGCTCAATCGGTAGAGAGGTGTCCTGCAGGCCTAACGGACCCAGGTTTAAATCCATGCTGGGGCAGGAAACAATTTAAGGATTTGAATTTCATTAAACCAGGTTTTACTGATCTACCAGAAAACCGGCCGACATGTCGTAAAAATACCCCCGCTAATACCAGTGCACCAGTCCTGTATGAGACAGCCCTAGCATGTTTTCAATATGGACGGTGGGTGTTAGCGCCGAAGTGGTGACATGTAGAGGTGTATGGTATGTAGGAGGACTGCTGGGCCTTGATAGCAGGTTGTGAAGCCTGTGCCCAGAGTCGGACACATAAAGAAAAAAAAAGAAAAAAGAAACAAAAAAAGGAACACGGGGTCCTCAAATCTGTATACTATTATCTTTTGACCTTTGACCACATAAGGCCATTTAAATGCCCCCCTCCCCTAAAAAAATACAAAGTATCTCAGGGTATTAGCCCACGGAACAAGTCTGAAGCGAAAAGGTGAAAAATTAAAGGAATAACACCAAACTGATTAGCGCTTGACATGAGGAGGAGGAGGAAGAAGAAAAAATAAAGAAACTGAGAATGTAAGGTTAAATGTGTTTTCCTGTGGCTGTGTGTTTCTTATCTTTCTTCTATCTATCTATTTTAACGCTCAATCCTGCAAGAATCGGGACGACTCCACTCAAGAACAGTCCTTTCAACCATGACACACCACCATCTTCCTTCATATACTCTCCAACTTAATGTCTCAGTTTTATCCTTAATTTTCCACTCAATTTTTCTGACATTCATTCTTTTACTCCCTGTCTATTATCTCCAAATGACTGAATCGTGTCTTTATTTTTCCCACATCCTCACACTTTCTGTCACATTTATTTAATCCTTTCATCTGTTCATGTCTCTCGCCATTCCATCAGGGTGAACAGAGAAAATAGGTTACACTTCCATCCACTCGTCATGGCCAAACCACTTCAAGGCATTTTTCTTTAAGTTCTCATCGTCGTTCTCTACCTTATTTCATTCAACATTAAATTGATGAGTAGAATCTAGAAATATAAGAACGTAAAAGCATAGTGTACGAAATCTATGAACTTTACATTATTTCCTCTATTATATTTGAAGTAGGTATGCTCAAGTGGGTATAAGCACAAGTAGGAAGGCTTTCAAAACATTGCCCAGCAAAAATGAACCACAGTCGCTCTGTTTTAGATCTACCCACGTCATGGTAATTTTCTATATACTCAACACAGTGCCATCAGTTGCAGCTTATTCATGCTGTTATACATGGGGACGGGTATGAACCAGAAACTTAAGAACCCAGACCAAAGGAAGTATCAACAGAGTCCTTATCAGCCTCATTATCATCAGTGTACCATATTCTCACTCATATGGCCCTGATCTGTACGCAGGATATGGAAGAAAAGACCGCTAAGTAGGAAAACTATTGCCAGAGTTCCCGGCGAGAATGGGCCTCACCGTCATCCAACCATCATTTAGGCTAAACCACCTCAAGGCATTTCTCTTTATGTTTTTACTTCATCAACCTCATGACCTTCATTTCTCAAGAACACGTCCATTCGTTCATCCAATCATCAGTTTCTCCAGATATGTGGCTCTGTAGCCTACAGTCCGGGTCAATAATCCTTTTAAGCGTCCGGGGTTTGGTGCTGATGATGTAAAACTCCAGCGCACCTGATTATCCTTCTTGGCTAAATAGAAAATATTCAGCAGATTTTGACACCTTTTTCTCGTTAGGGGTTCTGTAATGGGCGGAGGATACCATTTGTGGATTGTGGAGATGTTTAATGCTAAATTCAGCAGTTGGCCACAATAGCTTAGAATGGCACTTATTATCCTTGCTCTCTATTGCTTGGTCAGTTTTGTATTCAACGACTGCTCATCTTCAAGTAAGTTTCTTTAGTATTTCCCAGATTTACATATATGAAGCACGTAACTCCCCAGATACACTTGCTGGTAACTCCTTCAAGACTGAGAATGTGTGACAATTTGAGTTAGGAAATTCTACCTTCGTGACACATTCTTTTATGGCTGTTTCATCTCATAAATTTTCCAAATGGCACTATTTCTTTTTGCGCATGTACTGCTAAAATCTAGTGTCCTCTACCTCTAAATAAATAAATATTGTTCTTGGTTAGTTTTGCATAATTTAGCAACCTTTTAATAGAATCTGACACTACAGTATTTGTAGATTTTAAAAAGAAAGTCCTATCTCTGTGACTGCGTTTGTATTAATTCAGCCAGATCAGTTAACTGAACGGTGATCAGAATATATTAGTTAAGAATAACTGTGTTCTGGAAGCATCATAAGATAACGTTTGTAGCCGTATGTTAAAAAATCTTTCGAACTATGAAAGTATTAATGGAGAAAGTTTGTAGGCTAAGTTTATAAGAAGTCACTCTGAAGCATAATAAATCGTCCATCGGTAATGGAATAAAATAGTCAACAATCCCTCGTCGTGAAAGGGACAGGAGTTTCGAGGGTGAAAGAGACGGAGACGGAGGGGAACAGTGACAGTGGAGACCAACAAGGGACAGGGGCAGTGACAGCGACGGTGACAATGACGAGTACAGAAGGAGGGAGAGGGTCAAGAGCAGAGAGAAAGTGAGAGGGACAGAAACAGGGAGAGGGACAGGAGTAGAGACAGGGTTACCGACAGAGTAAGGAACTAGATAAAAAGGCAGTGACACACTGAGAGTGAGATATAAAAGAGTGACCTTTACAGAAACAGAGAAGCAGATGGTGATGGGAGGGACAGAGAGACTGACAAGAACAGGGAAAGGGAAAGAGAGAGCTCAGACGAAGACAGAGAGAACTAGAAAGCACTTAGAAAGTGCATACCTCCACCAATGCTATTGCCACTAAAACGGATCCGGATCTGGATCCGTATAGATACTGTGTGGAATACGTAGGAGCCGGACTCCCCCCCAAACTATAATAAATTGTTCTTTGACCCATGGCTCAGTCTTCCACCAAATATCATTGAAATTCACTCAGGACTTTTGAAGAGATTGTCTGGACAAACAGACAGACAGACGAACATAGATGAATACATAACCTCCTCCAACTTCGCTGGCGGAATTAATGACAGAGAAGTAGAAGGTGAGAGGAGGAATGGAGAGAGGGACAGGGAAGGGGACAGGGATAGAGGACGATACAGACAAAGACAATGACACATTCATAGCCAGGGACAGATACAGAGCGAACGATAGAGAGAAAAAAGGGCAAGGACACAGACATGGATGGGAACAGAGCATTGAAGCTACCTTGCCTAACACTTCCAGTCTCCCATAATATTCCGCAGGCAACGATCGCTAATTAACGAAAAAATCTAACTAAAAAAGGTAGAAATTCGCTTCACTTTCCCACACCTCTATCTCATATTTGTAAAGAATCACAATAATTTCCTCAAATTAAGACTCCTTAGTAGCAGTTTCCCTCCTCCATTCGATGTACTATAGTATATATATTTTTATAAATACTTCCTGATGTTTCCATATTCTTGTGAGAAACTGTGTAGACCTGAGAGTATGGGCATGACGTTCATTAACCCCTCCAAAGGGACAGACAGACAGACAGACAGACAGACAGACAGACACACACACACACACACACACACACACACACACACACACACACACACACACACACACACACACACACACACACACACACACACACACACACACACACACACACACAAGCCGCCTCTCGTAAGTTTAGGCCATTCACTACAATGACGTATCTTTCATTATTTTCCTCATACCTTTAGACGATTTTATTCAGCTTATGGGACAATTTTCGAGCTGGAGGGATCAGCCAGTAACCCCTCCATCATCAGAGTCTCTTTCCAGTTTGAATAAAATCGTCTGGTCCTACGTAGTGCAAAAAAAAAGTAACTGTAGCCAAGGAGTTAAATTTTTGTATAGTAGCAAAAATATGCGAAAAACACCATCGAACTGAACTGCTTAAAACAACTATAGATGTTTTTGCTTGATATTTTTTTCACATTCATAATTTTCTCATCCTTGTTTGGCTTTGAAGTTTTTAGCACCTGTTCAAAGATGATATAAACATCATATTCGATTTTTAAGTCTAAGAAGAATAATAACTTTGATTTATACCTATCAACCACACGGGGAGTTATAAGGAAAACAATTTATTTCAGGTCCTAATTTTCCCCCAAAAGCCGAACAAGATGATGTTCTGTTCAATTATTTCAGTTTTCTGCTGAGTAAACAGGGAGAAGAGGTAAACAAATGGTACCCAACAGCCTGACCGAACCAAGAACTGATCTCAAGTTCTTCCACTTCCAATCTCAAAGTGCTTACCAATACACCACCTTCTCCCCATACTCAAAAATAGAAAAAATAAGAATAAACACTGACCCAGGTGTGAAAGGTATGTTGTGAGAGTGAAGATAAAAATAGTGATATAGCCATAGACATAAGTTAGCCTATTTACCATGATACCATCTTTTTACATTTAACTCTTGGTAATATCAGACGTTCTCATTTTGCTTAGAACGCATCCTGGTTCTGATAGAGTTAATGAAGACTATTTCTAACCCTTCCTGCCTACAAAAAACCCTCTAAACTGAATAAAATCGTCTGGAAATGACGAAAAGAAATCGCCTAACCACTATTACTATTACTGCTACAACTACTACTGCTACTACTACAGCTGAGAAATCCTTGTGACTAAAGGCTCAGTACTTGCCTTTGCCACCACCGTACCGAAATACAAGGTGATTGCCGGTAATGAGAGGCGAATGTGTGGCCTAAGTGCCGGTAATTATCCCTCCACCGGCCGAGTCTGTCATTATGAAGGCTGGAATCTGTTACAGACCTGCCAATGTGAGATGTCATTCGTAACCTGGATGTGATGGAGGGAATATGATGATAGACACAAGTGAAATGAGAATGTAATGGAGAACGTAAGAGAGAATGTAAAAGGGATAAAGTAATATAACAAATCATACAATACAATAATGAGATTATAAATAAAACGTATAATAGAACAATAATGGAATGGTTCGTATGATGCACTTATGGCCTGGTGGTAATGTTAATCCTAGATTTAAAAAAAAGAAGAAGAACGCAGCAGACAAGACAATAATGACAATATCAGTAAAAGTATGACAGGGAGAATATTAATGCAGAGGTTCTAAACTCGAGTACATCATGCCCTGGTGTGCAAAAAATAAAAACTCTGGAGATGCAACACAAGTAGATCAGTTCAGTTGTAGTTGTTAGGAGTCAGACATTTCTCCACTGAGTATGTCATCATGGTTGGTTGTATTTTTACACTCTATGTCACCACTAAGATACCTCAGCCAGTTAAGTTAGCAAAGCGTGTACCATCATTTTTAGTTCCTAGACTCAATCCCGTTGGAGAGCGGATATTTTAGGTGTCGTAGTATGTCTCTGCGTGTGTTCTCACAAGTTTTTCCCCTGAGAGGTTTCTGCAGTGACATACAAACTCTCATACTCACACACAACCACTACTACTCAATTCTTATATGGAGTATACATCCTCCTATTGTCAAGAACAGTGCTTCTGTACTTAAACCATGCCTAGGGAAACTCTTTCGCCTTTGTCAGCCTGTATCTTTCCGTCTTGTTGGAAGTTGCTCTCATTCAGCCTGTCCCAAAGAAGGGTAACCATTCCCAGCCCTCTAACTACGGCCCAGTTACTTTAACATCCTGTTTCAAAGGTTTTTGAGTCTATTCTTAGAAAAAAAAATTAAAGTATCTTTCCTATTACAACCTTCTTTCTGATCGTTAGTGTGGGTTCCGTCAGGGACGCTCCACTGGAGATCTTCTCACCTAGTTTTCAGACTCCTGGTCATCCTCCTTTCGGGACTTTGGCGAAAGCTTTGCCATTGCACTTGACATCAAAGGCTTTCGATCGAGTCTGGCAAAACATTTTTTTCCAAACTGCCCTCTTACAATTTCTATTCTTCTATCTGCGCCTTCATCTATAGCTTCCTTTCTGGTGGCTCTGTAGCTGCTGTTGTAGACGGCCACCGTTCTTTTCCTACGGCTGTCAGTGGTGTTGTTCCTCATGTTTCTGTCCTTTCACCAACTCTCTTCCTTTTATTCATCAATGACCTAAGTTGTACATCTAACCCTATCCACTCATACGCTGATGACTTCATCTTTCACCTTTCCATTCACTTCCCGCAGCGTCCATCTCTGCAGTTAATTTAACAGACAAAGGATGAGGCTATGGCACACCTAATGTCTGACTTGGCTCATATCTCTGACTAGGGTAAAAGTAATCTTGTCGTTGTTGATGTATCAAAAACTCAGTTCTTACATCTTTCAACCCGACAAAATCTTCCACTGGAGTATTCTCTCATTTTTAAGAATATCCAACCCAATCCTGCATAATTTTAAAACATATTTGGGGTTTCATTCTCGCGGGATTCATCTTGGAAAGATCGTATAACTGTATCTTTCTTTTAAAAATCTGCTTCCAAGAGATTAGGTGTGCTATACTGACTCCGTGCCTTCTTTACCCCTGCACAGTTGTTGACTTTATATACCGGTTTTATTCGCCCCTGTTTAGAGTACAACTCTCATGTGTGGGTAGGCTCCCCACATACAGCTCTTCTCAACAAGGTAGAATCAAAGTATTTTCGTCTTATTAACTCTCGTCCACTTACTGGTTCCCTTCAACCTCTCTTTTAGCCGCATTGTTGCATCTTTATCTCTTATCTATCGCTACATCAATGGCCATTGCTCCTCTGAACTGTCTGCTTTCATCCCTCCACCACTACGGCAAGTGCGTAGAACCCGTCTAGCAACAAACTCTCATCCCTTCTCTGTCCAGATCTAATGCATGAGTTAACCGTTACTCCCAGTCCTTTATGAATGAAACGGGTCAACTATGGAACTGTCTTCCTCTGTCTGCATTACCTACTACCCATGACAGTCTCTCAAATGCAGTGTGTCCAGGCATCTCGAAATGTGCGAATCTTGAATTTTGGTATCTGTTATCTTTTTTTTTTTTTTTTTTTTTTTTTTTTTTTTTGGCGGGAACAGCTGTGGGCTCCTGGCCTGTGGTTCCTTCTTTCTTGCATTAAAAAAAAAAAAAAAAAAAATCCGTGGGCTAAACACTGGATGGAGACGGCTATATCTTCAGTGACATAAAATAGTGTTTTTCGGCCATCCGGATGGGTTATCTTTCAGGACCAGCAAAACAAGGCCTTAACGTGCATAGTAGAGCTACCCAGGTATGTTGGGCGTGTGCATACTGGCCACTAAATTACAGACATGCCACTGCTGTGTGAAATCCCTGTGATTTTGTGTCATCTCAACTGTAACCTGAAATTTCGTTACAAACAAGGTAGTGTTAACAGTATAAAACTGCTTCCTGGCAAAGAGTAAGAGATGATTAAATGAACAGAAAGGGTGTGAACGTTAAAAGAAAAAGTTAAGTACCTCTGTAGAATAGGGATTATATTAGAGTTAACTGATATATGACACAAGAAAGAGAATATTTTGGACAGACAGAGGGAATGAAACAATAAGTTTATAAAGAGACTATAATAATGAGAGAGAAAACACTGAAATGTTCCCATGATATTATTCCTGCGCTGACCACAGTAAGAATTTTCTTTGTATCTTATTTCCGACTCCGGGCTTTGACCAGACAGTACTTCCGCTCTGTATGACAATTCTCTCACGGGCCACACACCTACGCATGTCATTATATCAGCACTAATACCTTTTGTCCATACTGAATACATGATAGGGCTGAAGCAACCCAACATGGATTAGAGTGAATTAGTGTTTTTACATGTCGAAGGGTCTTGCGGAAGATCAGTAGAGACTGTTTTAAACGAAATTCGAAACCACAAGCTGTTCCCTGACCCAGTCCAGGATCAGTCTTGAGTGGTTTTGGACTGCAACCACTTTCTCTACCGACTCAACCACCACCTCCCCCAAACACAGGAGGGAAAATAGAATAGAGAGATTACAACAGAAATTTTGTCGTGTTGAAAATGTTAATTATAACTGACTATTACAGTTCAAGAGGGTCCTTCGAAGCTGAGTAAGACCGTCCAGAAGCAGTCGAAACAAAGGAAAAGTAGGACGTCATCGCAGTTAAATCTTCATTAGTGTGGGATAGGGAGGGGAAGCCTTTGTGCGTGCGTGTGTGGCATCTCCATTCCCTGCGCACGGAGGTTTTCATTACAGGTGTTTAAGAAGGTGTAAAAATGTGCAGGGTTCCGGAATTTACTGCCTCTGAGCCTGTTCTTTAATTCCGAGGTAATGGTTCTTTTTCGCTGTACTCTTTTCAGACTTGCTTTAAGGGAGAACAGTACATTTTCCGAGGTACATTTAGCAGGTGTAAAAATGTGTAGAGGACCCAAATTTCCTGCCTCTGAGTGGAATACTTTGTTTCTTAATTTGCGGTAATGGTTTCTTTTACCTTCTACTGTTGCCAAATTGACTCTGTCCCGTCTCATTCCATCTTGGCAGGAACGTGTAATTATAGACACTAAAGAGTCTTACGTTAATGTAGCTTTGTATGCTTCCATTGCTTCGACATCAAATTAATTATCATACCAACTTGTAATTATATAAACTACCTTTCGCCGTAGTCTTGCACAATTGGAGAGGGAGTACATTTTAGGAGGTACATGTAATTATAGACAATAATTATATGTTAGGTTAATGTATCTGTGTGTGCTTCCGTTGCTGTGATATCAAGTTAATAATCACATCAACTTGAACTGTATAAACTACCATTCTTTCATTATCAAAGTAGCAATCAAGGTTCAATATTTAGCTAAAAACCTTGTCTACAATGCTTCTAGGTAGTGTGCGTCTTTTGTATTTTATTAGTGCTGCTTTCAGACCATTTTATTCACAGAAAGATCCCATGTATAAGAAGAAAATAATGAAAACTATATCGGTACCTAACAAATCGAGCAGCAGTAGTAGTAGTAGTAGTAGTAGTAGTAGTTGTATTGGTAGTTGTAGTTGCAGAAGCCGCAAGTTCACATGAAACGTGAACCCAATGGGCTACACGCGTAAATTGTCCTCCTGCAATCCACCATCCTCTTTTTTGCTTACAGGGAAGTAGTTGAGGGACGTTTGTATAGGCACGCAGTTCAGCCGCTTGGTAAAATCGGTGCCACCACATGAAGGCGTCCCTCTCCAGCACCACCCTAATTTGAACGGACCACTGTACCGAAAAAAGTCGTCGATGTGAAGCAACTAGAGACCGTGTAATAAGTTTTGGGCTGAGCGGCAAAAAATGGTGCTGCAACAGATTTAATAGATTATTTAGCCACTACTGTTCTTTTGTCCTACGCTGGCCTTCATTTTCATCTTTTTGAGGCTTATTTATCATAGCTCTGTGGCAGAAATGGACAGCGTTATGGCGCAACATTCTTTCCATAGCACTTTTTCATGACAAATATTAACTCTAGCTTAATTCCAGCTCTGCAATCAAGATAAAAACAGGCAGCTTTAGGCCAAGGTAGAGTAAAAACAGCATGGTCAAGGATAATGATCTTACAAAAACTTTGTAGCTTCTTGTAGAGAAGTTTTGTAGATCAGTTATACAGATATTAGACTTGTGGACGAGCGGTTGTTATACTTGAGTAGTTTTGTAAGTAGATAAACTTCGTTCCCTTTTTGTAATGCAATGACAGGATAGGTAAAGATTAGTATGGGACTATTTTTATTTGTCTTGGAAATATTAACAAAGTCTCTCACACACGAGTGAAGTATAGAGTCCCGCGAGCTAACCTCCCTGTCTCGCTCTCTCTCTTTCTCTCTCTCTCTTCCACCCTCTCGCCCATGTTGCTAGGCTCCTTCTCCCTACTACCTGTCGGTTCTATAGCTAACCTCCTTCTGAGCTCTGCTTCCCAAATTCTGGTGTAGCAGGGGTTGTGTCACGTGTGTTACACTGTTGTTGAAATGTTCTAGAAGCCTGTGTGTGAGTACGTGTGTATGTGTGTGTATGGTCACTAGGCATTGTTCGTATGCTTATCTCGCTGACACACCTATCTCATCCTCTGACTTGCTGCTTCCAGTGTATTGTCAACATTTCCTCGCTTACACTTGCAAGCTCATTTCCTGTTCCCAGGCTTGCCTGGTGCTCTGTCTATCTATGTATCTATGTATCTATCATGTTTTCTATAATTAATTGTATTTATGATATGGAGTCCTGACAATGATACCTGCATTAACCTCCACACCTCTTACAACTTGGTAGCAGTCGTGGGTATTATTATGTTTCTAGCACGACTTACACTATCTCATGTAATATTTGTGTCATACTACAGTAGATATATTGATAAGATCACTATCCCTTGGTATTGGTATTACTGCGGGACTATGAATGTTGTGTAGTGCGTGATGAAGACCGAGAGCTACTTTTTGTTTAGCCTTTTGTGTGTGTGTGTGTGTGTGTGTGTGTGTGTGTGTGTGTGTGTGTGTGTGAGAGAGAGAGAGAGAGAGAGAGAGAGAGAGTCAAACATGGCAACAGGTTACTAGATTTGCTTCGAATATAAGACAGTCATTGGCAATACCAAGTTACACAATTTTTCAGAGGTATAAGGTCGCTAGGTAAGGCTGCAGTAGTCCACGATAATTAGCCCCTATATTAAAACTTATTTTCCTCGAGGTCGTCCAACGTTAAACATAATCGTGTGATGATAACGAGAGGAACAAAAAAAAAAAAAAATACATCGTGGTATGGAGGGATTGTGAAGACAGATTTACCAGAAAGAAAACTCAGTCGTGTATAAAATCATAATGTTTGCCTGATATCTGGGGAAACTGGAAGAGTGTGAGAATTATGCAAGCTGTGTGTGTGTGTGTGTGTGTGTGTGTGTGTGAGAGAGAGAGAGAGAGAGAGAGAGAGAGAGAGAGATCAGGTTTTTACGATAGCAGACTTAGAGGTTACGAGAAAGTTCAAAGATTTTAAGGCTGTATTCCCGTTGGTTAAGGAAACTCGCTAATACCGCTTCCTTTGCTATTAATTTTTGGATATGGCTGGTTAATATCCTTTCGTACATTATTTATGCAAAGTATGGCTACTTGTAGGTGCGTGTAGAAGATTATACAGACGACTTGTAGAGTTGTTACTTGTAGTTGATTGTAGATAGTTGTAAGAAGAGATCAGTAAGGTGTAATAAACATACTAAATCGCTTAAGAAAATTTGTTATGGATCTAGGAACACTGTTGCTTAACCTTAACCCTTTCCCTATATATGGCATTATTTTACTTTATTCTTTTATTAAGTTAAAATTATCGATTATGTCAAGAGGATTAATGAAGAGTTAATGTGGGATTTGGGATATGTGTCAAACCATGACGGAGGTTATTCTGTCGGGCATGGAAGCATACATCCCTTTCTCATATCCTGCGACTAATGCAATAAAAACCTTGATTGAATCACGCTTCTAATACTGTCCACAAGTTGAGTGCCTACAAAAGGTACTGAAGCCACCCCACCGCTGAATATCATCTTTTCTATGTTTCTGCCCGTAATCGTGCTAAGCCTGTTCTTCTCTCTGCTAAAAATAATTTCATTCGTCCTAAATGCTCTGAACTCTCCAATTCAGATTATTCCCGGACCTTCAGGCACCTTGCCAAAAATCTTTCCAACAACTATACCTCATCATCCTACCCTCCTCTCTTCCACTCTGATGACCCTGTAGCTGTTTCTGCTACTAAGGAGGCAGAACTCTTTGCTCAGACTTTCTCCTCCAGTTCCACCTTTGGCGATTCCGGTACTGTTCCTCCATCACATCTCCCCTCTGACTTCCTCGTGGCTGACATTAAAATTCCTTCGATTGATTTATTTTCTGCCATCACTGGCCTCGATACTAACAAGGCACATGGACCTGACGGGGCCCCTCCTGTTGTCGTCAAGAACTGTGCTCTGTGCTTACACCCTGTCTGGGTAAACTCTCTCCCTTTTGTCCATCAACTTGTACCTTTTCTTCTTCTTGTTTAGTTTCTTATCCTTCGTTGTGCAGGTACTTGAAGAAGGGGAGGAAGATGGAGCCTGCTCGGGAAACATGACGAGGGGAAGCAGCAGCAGCAGTATCAGCAAAGACGGGGCCGACTCTGGGCAAAGGCTTCAGGGCCTATTTCTCAAGGGCAGTGACCTATTCCAAGGCCCAGTAGTCCTCCTACACCTCCACATGTCACCACTTCGGCGCTAACACCCACCATCCATATTGAATACATGCTAGGGCTGTCCAGTACAGGATTGATGTATTGGTATTAGCAGGGATATTTTTACGACATGTCGGCAGGTCATCTGGTAGATCAGGAAACTCTGCTTTTTAGGAAATTCAAATCCTTAAACTGTTCCCTGGCACAACCGGGATTCGATCCTGGGTCCATTAGGACTGCAGGCCGCCTCTCTACCGATTCAGCCACCGCTTTCATTCAGCCAGTCCCAAAGAACAGTGACCAATTCCCATTCCTCTAACTATAGCCCAGTTACTTTAACATCTTGTATATCAAAAGTTTTCGAGTATATTCTTAACAACAACAACAAAAATAAATAAATAAATAAAGTATGTTTGCTATCACAACCTTCTTTCTGATCGTCAGTATGGGACCTGCCAGGGACGCTCCACTGGCCATCTTCTCACTTACTGTACCTTTCAGACTCCTGGTCATCCTCCTTTCGCTGATGACCCTTCACTTTTCCATTCGCTTCCTACAGCGTCCTTCTCAGCAGTTACTTCAACAGACAAGGGATTACGCTATGGCACACTTAATGTCTGGCTTGGCTCATATCTCTGATTGAGGTAAAAATAATCTTGTTTTAATGTATCCAAAACTCAGTTCTTACATCCATCAATCCGACAAAAACTTCTGCAAGAGTATCCTCTAATTTTTAACAATATCCAACTCAATCCTGCATCATCTTTAAACATACTTGGGATTCCATTTTCTAGATATTTATCTCGGACAGATCACATTACCTCTCTTGTAAAATTTGCTTCCAAGATATTAAATGTGCTAAGCCCACTTTGTGTCTTCTTTACCCCCCCACAGTTGTTGAATTTATACACGAGTTTTACTCGCCCACTTGTACAGTATAACTATCATGTGTGGGGAGGCTCCCCACATACAGCTCTTCTCAACAAGATGGAGTCAAAAGCTTTTCGTCTCATTAACTCTCCTCCTCTTACTGGCTCGCTTCAACCCCTGTCTCTTCCCCGCACTGTTGCATATTTATCTTTTCTATTGCTACCTCAAAGGTCACTGCTCCTCTGAACTATCTGCCTGCATCCCTCCACCATTATGGCAAGCCATAGCACCCGTACAAACTCTTATCCCTTTCCTGTCCAACTTTCATATGCAAGAGTTAACCGTTACTCCCAACCCTTCAGGTATGCAACAGGCCTACTCTGGAACTGTCTCCCTCTGTCTGTATTTCCCACCTCCTATGATCTCTAATCTTTCTATCGCAGTGTGTCCAAGCATCTCGAAATGAACGGATCTTGAATTTGGCTCTCTGTTATCTTGTTTTCGTTTTTTCTTGGAAGGAGCAATTAGAGGGCTCGGGGCCTTTGGTTCCTTCTTCCTTGCATAAAACACACACACACACACACACACACACACACACACACACACACACACACACACACACACACACACACACACACAAAGTTTATCTTTATAATTATGAATCTGTGTATCCTTCTACTCTCTCTCTCTCTCTCTCTCTCTCTCTCTCTCTTTCTCTCTCTCTCTCTCTGCCTAGTGCCCTTCGTTGTCGTATCCTGTCGCTCATAACTTCTGATAGCGTATCTCCAGTCATTTCTATCCCTTCTCAGTAATATTTCGTCTTCACACAACACACCATCCTCTTTTGCATACTTTCGCTCTTTATCCCTCCATCTCCGTCTCCATCTTCTGCGTTGCATTTCTCTATACTTCCGCTCTATCTCTCTATCTCGGTCACCATCATCCTCTCCTGCCTTGCGTTTCTCCATAATCTCGCTTTATGTCTCTATCTCGGTCTCAGTCTCCTCCTGCTTAGCGAGTTTCTCACCACATAGAAATTGTCTTTGTCCCTTCAGTGACTCTCTACCGCTAAATAAATCGACTGGCAGTAACACGAGTAGATAATGAAAGACGACATTATATTGATACTGTTTAATATTGTGGCCTACGTTAACTTGTTTTTAGGGAAAATATGCATCTTGACAATACTGATACCCAATGCTGATCCAACAAGATACGAGTAATTGTAGTCATTTAGAAAGATATAAAGTGTTTAGAATCTGCAGGTGGGATTAGAGAAATGGGAAAGTTTTTTTTTTTTTTTTTTTTTTATGTGTCCGACTCTGGGAATAGGCTCCACAGCCTGCTATCAAGGCCCAGCAGTCCTCCTACATACCATACACCTCTACATGTCACCACTTCGGCGCTAACACCCACCGTCCATATTGAATACATGCTAGGGCTGTCTCATACAGAACTCGTATATTGGTATTAGCGGGGGTATTTTTACGACATGTCGGCGGGTCTTCTGGTAGATCAGTAAAGCCTGATTTAATGAAATTCATATCATTAAACTGTTCCCTGCCCCAGCCGGGATTCGAACCTGGGTCCGCTGGGACTGCAGGCCACCTCTCTACCGATTGAGCCACCGCCTCCCCCATATATACACAGTAATAATAACTAGAATAGCACTCAGTAGAGCGCATACCCCCGCCAAGGCCCAACATAAAAACGCCCTATCTAGCAATGTTAAAGAAAGTGAAAAAAAAAAAAAAAAAAAAAAAATCCTGGCTCCGCACCTTATCTGGATCCGCACCAAAATTTTATGGAGTGTATTCTGGGCCAAGGTCCATTTTTCTACCAAGTCTCGTGGAAATCCGTCCAGCAGTTTTTGTGTAATCTTTCTCACAAACCAATGAACCAACCAACCAACAAACGGACAAGGGTGACAACATAACCTCCTTGGAGGAGGTAATAATAATAATAATAATAATAATAATAATAATGATGATAATAATAACTAGAATTCTGTAACTGCTGATACAATATTCAAAGTACTCCACGTTCCAGATGAAAATACTTTTATCACTGTACACCTGATATTAGTGGACTTTCGGTATGACTCAGTTTTTTAAAGGATTTTGACCTGTGACCTTGAGATCAAGGTCATGCTCATTCATACTACGCATATCATGTTCACTCATGGCCCACTTCATTTCCACCGAGTTTGGTCAAAAGTGACCAAATATTTTCCGATTTACCACTTTCAGGCATGAAGCAGCCATTCTGATTTTCCTCAACATCTCAGAAAGTATTTGCTAGATCTCAGTATCAATCCCCAGGTGCACTAGTATATGTTGCCGACTACATACTGCAACATTTGCAAAGCAAAGGATTCAGTAGTTTTTACTGCACAGGAGAGCAAAAAATGAAAAAAAAAAATATCATAGAGGGCGCCAGTGTGGCGCAATTGCTGGGATTTTATTTTTTTTCCCATAAGAAGCCTGTTACCAAGATACATCGCTCCTGAAAATTTCAAGTCTCTATCTCGAACGGTCTTGGAATGCCAGCCTTCTAGATCTCCCGCCTCACAAGAGAAAAGAAATAATATCTTCAATAACAGTTCCACAGAATGTGGAATTCTTAATGATAATCTGTATATCTATCTATAGCCAGACGCCATAATCCGGCAAGGGGTGGCTGTTTGTGTCTGAGTTAGTTGTTTCACAGGGAGAGGCACTAACCCTCCGTCAACCCACTTGTTGACAGGTTGGGAACACGCATGGGTTGGTTATATGGTTACCGCCCAGCGCTGCAAATGGTTCCCTAGCTTAAAGGCAACCATTAGCCTTGTCACTCATTGCAAAGCCACCTGAAAAGGAAAGAAGAGTAATAAAAGGTGACAGGAAAAACGCGAGAAACAGGAAGAGAGGAGGGCAGACACAGAAAAACAATGATCAAGGTGAAAGGAGATAATTAGACCTGTTACAGGGGACTACCTCACGGGGCAGTTGCTTACCTATGGACGCAGGTCTGCTTGGTCAGTAAAAGGACCGGACTGAGTAATAATAATAATAATAATAATAACAATGACTGACTGATGACTGATTGATGGATGATGGATGATTAATGATGATGATGATTATTGATGGCGATGATGATTGATGATTTATGACTGATTGATTGACTGATGCTTGACCCATGCTTGACTGATTGATGATTGACTGAAGTTTGATTGATTGATGATTAATTAATTGATGATTGATTGGTTGATTGATGATTGACTGATCGGTGATTGATTGGTGATCGATTGATGATTGATTGATTGATGATTGATTAATTGATGATAGATAAACTAATGATTGATTGGTTGATGATTGACTGGATGATGATTGATTGGTTGATGATGGATTGGTTGATGATTAATTGATGATTGGTTGATGATTGACTGATGATTGATAATTGATTGACTGATGATTGATAACTGATTGACTGATGGTTGATGATGATGATGATTGATGATGATGACTGATGACTGATGATGACTGATGATGATTGATGATGATAATAATAACATGAACACTGTAAAATTGTCCAAGGACAATTTGGCAAGTCCCCAATATTCTATACCCCCAAAAGCATATATAAGGACATCCAGTTTGTGTAAATTGAAGCAGAAATGCCAGATCTATGAATCAGTCAAAATACACTTTTCTTTATATAGGCTCTACCAATGAAGGATCTCATATCGGTTGAAGAAAAATTGGTGTTTGGTTTTAGCATTGAATAAATCATAAATAGGCCTTAGATTTCACGATTCTGAAACACTTTTAATTGATCTATGGGGTGATTAGTTTCCGAGATATAGCCGTTTGAAATTCTTATAACTGTGACTTTGGAAATGACCTTTGCAGAAGACCAAGGTCGCTGATTTTTTTGAAAATTTATAAGACTTATAAGTGGAAGTAAATATCCAAATTTCAACCTTCACCATCAATGTCTTCACGGTTTTTCAGCCTTAAAACATGCAACATTGGCAGTTTTATATGTACAAAATGACCTTTCTACAAAGGGGTAAAAATCAGTTGACTAAAAATAAAATTTAAGTAATATCAATGAATGGTTCTTATGTAGGAGACGTTTAGGATTAAAAAATTTCTTTGATTTTGTCTGCATTCCCAAGAGAAGCCAAGTTATAAAAGGGCCAACTTTGAAAGTTTGCGGTTTCGTGAAGGTCAAGGTCATTCATCTTGTGCCTGTGACCTTAGGTGGTCAAGATCTATAAGTCCATAGAGTCTGCTGGCTCTAGCTTAATTACTTCATGGAAAATTAGGTCACACCCAGTTCTTCCAAAGTAGTCAGAAATTTTGAACCATTGGCGATCCTGGAGAAAAACCTGCCGAGTGGGTCCACTTCAAGCACTGCACGTGGGCCATGTCCCAGGTACAGTATATGCCATAACAATTTCAGTTGTCCATACCAAGCATTTCTTGAGTTTTGAAATAAGATTTTGTTGTTGTTGTTGTTGTTGTTGTTGTTGTTAATGTTGTTCTGAATGCTATCTAGATATGGTTGGTCCGAGCTGAATGAGACTTCGTCAGATGAAGCGACCAACCAGTCCTATAAGGTGCCAAAGTTTGAAGGCTCTGGGTAAAAATTATGAAAATTGCAACAGTTCAAATCGTTCGGAGAAAGAAAAATAATAAAAAAGTATTGACAAAATCACTACAACTCCCCGTGGGGAATTATAATAATCTTAATAATATTAATACTAATACTAATACTAATACTAATAATAATAATAATAGGGTACGCTCCGACAAATGAGGCTGCTGATGAAATGAAGGATGATTTTTATGAGAAGCTGCAGGATGTAGTGAACAGAGTGGCAAGACATGATGTGTTAGTTTGCATTGGTAATTTTAACGTGATTGTTGGTAGTAGTAGGGATGGCTTTGAAGACTGTATGGGTAAAGGAGGGTGTTGGTATCAGAAACGAAAATGGGGTGCGATTTGGAAACTTTTGTTTGGCAAATGACCTTATGATTACTGGAACCATCTTTAAGCATAGAAAAATACATAAAACTACTTGGATTTCACCATGTGGTTAATATTGTAATCAGACAGACCACATTGCAATTAGCAAAGGCATAGGAGTTATTTGCAGGATGTTTGCGTAAGGAGGGGGGCAGATATAGGTAGTGATCATCGACTTGTGTCAAAGATTAAAATAAAACTTAGGAGAATTGTTAATGGTAATTGTACAGGAGGTAATAAATATAATTTTGATGAGCTGAGAAATGATGAGAACACGAAGGAGAAGTTTCAGTGGGAATGTAGGAACAGGTTTCTGGTCCCGCAGACTTTGATGGAATCTGAAGACAATGACATTAATCAAATGTTGAGAGAGGTAAAAGAGGTTTTGCATGAGAGTGCTAAGGTTACTATTAAGAAAAAGGAAAAAGCGAGAAGGAAAAAGTGGATGTCATATGAAACATGGAATGGAATTCAGAAAAGGAAAGAAGCGAAGTTAAGAAGTGGAGAACAACATGCTGATGGCCAGGTAGTCGAAGTACTTAGGGCAAAGTACTGGAGTATACATTCTGAAGTAAAAAGGTTCATTAGACGTGGTAAGAGGAGGCTGTATGATGAAAAGGCAACAGAGACAGAAATTAAGTTAAGTAAAAATGACGATCAGACCACAAGAGCAGCATATTAGGCCATAAAGGAGTTAACTGGGACTGAAAAGAGAAGGAAGGAAATACGTGTACGAGATAGAAATGGTAACTTGATGACTAAAGATTTGGATATAAAAGGAAGGTGGAAGGAGCATTTTGAATCTATTCTAAACAGACCAATCCCAGCTGAAGAGGACATTTTGCCAGCAGAGAGAGATTTGCAGATAGAAACATGGGATATAACCTTGGAAGAGGTAGCAAAATCTATAAAGGAGTTAAAGAATTTTAAGGCCCCAGGAGAGGATGGAATACTTCCTCTAATGCTTAAGGTGGAAAATGATGAGTTGATGAATGCACTTTTGAAACTTTTTGATGTGGCTTGGGATAATGTTGGAATTCCGGAAGAGTGGAAAAATGGAGTGATCATAAAAATACCAAAAAAGGGAGATTTAAGTGTGTGTGGAAATTGGAGGGGGATAACTTTGACACCTGTAGTTGCAAAAATCTTTTCCAAAATCTTGTTGAACAGAATAGAACCAGTAATTGATATAATTTTAAGAGAAAAACAAACGGGATTTAGAAAGGGTCGAGGCTGTAATGATAAAATTTTATTGTAAGACATCTAATGCAACAAGCTAATGAGATGAAAATGCCACTTAGTATGTGTTTTGTGGATTTTGAAAAGGAGTTTGATAGTGTTTCACGTGGAGCTATGCTGAAAATCATGAGATTCTATGGTATACCAGAAAAGTTTGTAAATATTATTAGAAACCTGCATGAAGGTACTTTATGTAAGGTAATGGTCGATGGTTCTTTGAGTGATCCATTTCAGGTTAGGTCAGGAGTGATTCAAGGAGGAGTTCTTTTGCCTTTGCTGTTTGTTTTGGTTATGGATTATGTTATGAGAACGGTTGTAAGGAGAACAGGTGCAGGAATTAACTGGAAAGAAAATAAGAGGCTGATGATTTGAACTATGATGATGATATTGTACTGATCTGTGAAAGCATTTACGAGATGCAGAGGGTGCTTGCTTGTCTGGTGGAGGAAGGAGAAAAAGTTGGATTGGTAATAAATTGTGGAAAGACTGAAATTATTAATATGAACGTGGAGAACCAAATCGATTGTGTAATTGGGAATAATGTGGTGAAGAATGTAAAAAACTTTAAATATCTGGGAACGATTGTATCATGTAATGGATCATTAAACAATGAATTTGAGGAGAGGATTAGACAGGCTTGGAGAGCTGTTGGAATGTTGAAATCTGTTTGGAATAATAATATACTCTCGGTGCATACTTAAGTAAAAATTTACAAGTCCATGGTTAGACCAATTTCAGTTTATGGGCATGAGTCATGGTACAGTACAATTGCAACAGATCAGAAAGTATTAGGATTTGAGAATAAAATACTGAGAAGGATTCTTGGGGTAAAGTGGCAAGACAGAGTTACAAATGAATGAGTAAGGGATACTACGAGAGTGGAACCAGTTGATGAATATGTGAGACTGTCTCGTTGGAAATGGCTGGGGCACATGTATAGAAAAGAAGGCAGTTTAATACAGGATGTGCCAGAGTGGACTGCTAGAGGAAGAAGAGGAAGGGGTAGGCCGAGGGAAACCTGGTTGAGGAAAATGAAAAGAGAAGCGGGAGAGGAGTGTTGGTGGGACCTGAAGGAGATGGCAAGAAACAAATATTGGTGGAGAGAGTTCATCGAGGCCTTATGCATCCCGTGGGGTGCCACAGGAAATGATTGATTTATTGATTGATAATAATAATAATAACTAAAATGCCGTAAATTATCCAACGACAATTTTGGTAAAGAAAAACTTCCCAGAAGCCGTGCTCTGAAGGGACCTTCAGGTCACGGTCACTGATGTTCTACATGTCACTTTAGGTCATCAGGATCTATAAGTCAACCAATTTTTGTGGCTCTAGCTTTAGTCTTTTACGTAAAATCACGTGACTTCTCTGTCTCCTGGAGTAGTCCAAAATTTTGGATTAAAGGCGATCTCAGTGAATAATGATCAAATCTGGACTATATTAAGCACTGTATTCTGGCCATGTCCCAGGCATATACCATAAAAATTTCAGCCCTCTAACTTAAGTGATTCTTGAGCTTTAGCATTACTTTTTTTTTTTTTTTGGTTCTGGATCCCCTCCGGCTTCCGGCAGCCGGATCAGGAGGATATTTGGTCAGATGAAGCGGCCTACCAGTACCATAATATGGTAAAAAATGAAATTTGTAGATCAAACGGTATGTGAATGGCAGCGATTTAGATCTTCCTTAGAATAATGATTAAATCGACAAAAACAAGAAAACTTCCCATAAGGATGTAGGAAGCTTTAAGTATATACAGGAATAGATAGATAGATAGATGGATAGAGATAAACAAACACCATATATATATATATATATATATATATATATATATATATATATATATATATATATATATATATATATATATATATATATATATAGTCGTATTTATAGGCAGTCAACTGATTGAGTAAAATTACTATGGTCTAGTTATACGCCAAATGCTTTAGATACGCCAGATGGAGGTCTGGAGATAATGAATACACTAATAATACGAAGAAAGCAGTTAATGAAGCTTCAGTAGAGGGAATATAGTAGGTTATAGATACGCTAAAATATCCCCTTGGCTCTGGCGCCTCTACAGGTATACGTCCCCTAGTCGCCAGATAATTGTAGGGCAGAAAAGTACACCGATAAATCCAGCACACCAGGTTATTGATACGCTCATAAATCCCTTTAGCTATGGCTCATACACACTCCTAAGGCTGTATTGACTCTCTGTGAAGGTGTACTGAATGATGAGTGTATGAATGTGTGTGGTCAATTGTAAGTGGGTACTGTTGCGATACCTCTCATTTTTGTATTCATGCTTTTTCCTGTTTGTATTGTACATCTTACTTGCACGATTACTGACAGAGGGAATAGAGGTTTAAGGATGAATATGGTGATGCATAATGATGATGGTGGTGGTGATGATGATGATGATAATGACGATGATGAAATTTCCGAGAGAGTAAAGGGCACAGACTTTTTATGCATTGTGTCTCATAAGTGTGTAGGCTATCTAAACCGTTCTACACACCCAAAATTAAACGGACACCATATAAGGGGATTGCAATTAACGAGATAACCAATAGGCAGATAAAAAGAGTATGACACTTGAATATAATAATGATGAAGATAAAGAACATTCTTGATGCGTCTTCATATCCCATTAGGCTGTCGCTCTTCTCTAAGTCTATACAAACGCCAGAAAAAGGTTAGGTGATGGATGAGTGCATGGGAGTGTGAGTTGTTGATGGCCACTCTAAGGTAGTTTTCTTACGTTTGTGTGCTTACATTCTTGCTGTTTCTAGATCCTAAGTATCCCATTGGTGATAGTGGGAATAAGGTTATGATGATGATGATGATGATGATGACGATAAGGAGGAGGAAGAGGAAGTGGGGAAGGAGGAGAAGGAAGAGGAGGAGGAAGACAATGACTATGAGTTATGACGATGACGACAAAGACGACGACGATGATGATGATGCATGTACTTGAGACTAAACTGCAAGGTACTTTTTCGTCTCCTTTTTCATGTTCTTATTTATCTGGCACCTGGGGATAAGAAGATAGATTTATTAACCTCATATATATCTTAATCTTTTTATATGTCAAAGCTTCTGTTGACCACAGATAAAGGCAAAGTTATTGATGAGTGAATGAAAGTGGAGTCCATTGTCACTGAGTACTTTCACTGCAGTTGTTACTATGGAAAATAAACATAAGTATATAAATAAATAAAAACGAACAGCAAAGCGTTAACCGTGAACTCATCGATCACCAGTGTACGGGTACGTTGTGCAGACCTCAGTGTTCTTGTGTTCAAAAGTTCACCCAATTTTCCTTGCTTGATCATTATCCCTTCCACTAAGTTTGAACAACGTCAGACGAAAACTCTCTTAGTTCTTTTATTCGTATACAGACAAATAAGTCGAAAACTGACACGTAACCTGTGACTTTGCCCTTTAACTGACCGTTCCTAAATTCAGACCACATGGTTCTGTCATTACCCTGAACCATTCCACAAAGTTTGGCTAAAATCTAATAAAAACTAGAGAAGATGAGCATGCTTGGCCAGAGTTGCTCTATCGCCATGACCTTGCCCTTAGACCTGTTGTTTTTAAATGCATTAGATTAACCCCTTGGCTGTCCCCCTACCTTTCTACCAAATTTGGCTGAAATCGGATAAAAACTGTAAGAGTTATTTTGTTCACACAACACACACACACACACACACACACACACACACACACACACACACACACACACACACACACACACACACACACACACACACACACACACACACACACACACACACACACACGAATGTTGAACAAAACATAGCACCCATCTAGGTTTTTCAAGCGTCAGTGAAATAAATAAAGCACATCAGTGAACTAAAACGGGAACGCTATCTTTTTATCCGAATACTCACATATGACTCGGGGTGTATTGAGCTTATGTAACATCGTACTGCCAAAAATTAATCATGCTATATATATATATATATATATATATATATATATATATATATATATATATATATATATATATATATATATATATATTATTTTTATCTGTCTTTTAATCTATATCGTCTTTTGTCCCATCGCCTATTTACAGGTGATAGATATAGTGCTGCTCGCGGGTGCCTGCCCTTTCCTCTCTTCCTTCTTTCTTTCCTTCCTGCCTCTTATGTCTTTCTTTCCTTCCTTCTTTCCTCTTCCTTCGGCCGATGGATGACTACACTGGGTGACAAGCAAATGGTATCCTGTACACCAGAAAACAATTTACTACGCTGGGTGGCAACCATGTAACCAAATTATGGCGCCTGGTGGTTTAGTGGGTAATTAAGGCGCTCCAGTTGGATTGAGCCGGTACAGGTTTATGTCCAAGGGATGATTGGGGTTTATTGCTCACGTAATGCCACTCAGGGATGAGTGAGGCTGGTCACTCAACTTGCTTAGCCCCGAGCTCCTACGTTCCGCATGGGGCAACACAGGATTTGGTGATGATGATGATGATGATGATGATGAGAAAGGTGACTAACATAATAAGAGTATGAGTGATGTTACTGGACGCACTGAGAGGCAGTAATTTCCAATCTAATTTATATCCTTGTTACCTCCGCCAAGGAGGTTACGTTTTCACCTCTGCCCATTTGTTCCTTTGTTGGCTGGTTGGTTTGTGAGCAACATTACACAAGAACTACCGGACGGATTTCCACGAAACTTAGCAGAAGAATGGGCCTTGGCCCAGAATAGACTCCATTAAATTTTGGTGTGGATCCGGATAAAGGTGCGGATCCAGGATTTTTTTTTTTTTTTTTCATATTCTTTAACATTGGGAGATGGGGCGTTTTTCGACATTTTCGTAAATTTTTCAGTGAATATTGCATGGATATTGATGAAAAAAAAATCAGGCATATTTTAGATGTTGATATGTACTCATGTATATTGTATACAGTTTGGCACGGATCCATATGAAATTTCGGATCTAGCGAATTTTAATATGCTTTTATAGGGGGACTGTTGGGCCTTGGCGGAGGTATGCGCTCTACTGAGTGCCATTCTAGTTCTTTTTCTCTTTCCTGATTTCTCTTCCTTGTTCGTCATTTAGTTTCTTGTGCCGATCATACCTTTGGACAAAAGTTGTTTCTCCCGTGTCCATCCTTACCCACAAGTACAATTAGGGATCTGGATCATAAACCGATTGTTGTGAGTCGTACTTTAAAGGAAGAGCGGGACATTGCAAATACGAATGACATTGCTCATTTAGCCAAATATAGATTATCTGCCTAAGTTAACCTCGTGCAGTCGACAGGCCTAAATCCAAATCTTCATATTCTTTTTTGCACCGTTTCTACATCTCGTCGAAACCAAATGAGATTTCATGAAACTAATCAACAATAATGAAGTGGATAAGAAAGCTTTCTCCATCAGTTCCTTTACACCTACTCAAAACTTAATGAGTCAGTACAAAGCTAGTAAAAGATATAAGTGAGATGGAGTCACGCTTTTTCAGTCCGGAAGCCTGGAAATTTAAAGGGATACGTATATGGTCCATAGCAAGTGGAAATGTTGGATGGGAGAAAGAGACAGGTGAGAGATTTAAATCTTTTTTCTCTCTAACGTTTCAGGCTACACTGAGCCCTGAAGACTCTCTCAAGCTGGGTTCTGTGTAGTACTAACCGATATAGAATATAGAGAATTCACGCTGCAACCTGTGTCTTTCTCACACCCAACATTTCCATAAGGGGATATACTGCTAGGGATTGGACACACACTCAAAAAAATATCGTTACACCTGCGCGATACAAATTGACACTACGAATGAAAAGCTTGATAACAGCTTTCCTCCAACCCTACCGAGACAGCTGGATTGTTCAGTATTAAACTCATCTGATCCCCCTGTAACGATACCTTTTTGTGTGTTTGTGTACTTCCCGTCGTAGTAATTATGAGTTTAGGGGATCAACCAAGAAGTTAAGTTACCGTCTAAAATCAACCGAATGATTTTTTTTTTTTATTAGGGATCAACTTAGAAGATAAGTACCGTCTCAGATCTACAGAATGTATTTCTATCATTATGGATATTTTAATGCATGGGTTTTATCGCCGACAATTTGTTTTTATAGAAGCAATAACTACAGAAGTTGTGGAAGAATTGAAAAGCCGAATTTCCTCCCAGTGAGCTGTATTTTTTGTAATCTCTTTTTGTATCCACGACTATCCTCCGTCATAGCAATTATGTGCTTATTTACTCTATGGGTCTTGTGGAAAAAACTACAAAAAGACTAATCCTCCTTCCAAAACCGTTCTATGTTTTTTTATGTAGTCTTTACTGCTGTCTTTATGTGTAGCTTCCATCGTGGCCATTCTGAGCATAAAGGGCCAGTGGATGGAGCGTGTCTAAGAGGTGCTTCCATATTTACAAACATTCTTAAGGCTGAACATATAATTCCTTGTCTGTAATATTGTCCTCACTTATACAACTAGCAGTCACTTCAGAAAAAATTTAGAATGAAAATTACAATGAAAAAATAAGGAAAAGAAAATTATAGCTGTTTATAATACGTTGCTATAGAGATTATAATTGAGATCTGCAATGAATTTGGACTGTGATGCTTAATGTTATGTCGTATAGGTTTAGAGAGAGAGAGAGAGAGAGAGAGAGAGAGAGAGAGAGAGAGAGAGAGAGAGAGAAAGAGAGAGTGTACCGGAAAGGAGAGGAAGAGTGTTGAGAAAAGAGAAAAATGGGGAAGAAAAAGGGAGAGTGAGGGAAGGGAAAGGGAGAGTATTGGAACCGCCGTAAGGGAGAGGAGAAGGAAAAACAAAGGAATATAGAAGGGATGTGAGAAAAGAGGACAGAGAAAGGAAGAGTGTAAGAAAGGAGAGGGAGGTAAGAGGTAGAGGAGAATAATAATGAAAAAAAGAGTAAAGAAGGAAAATAAAGACAGGAGAGAAGTATGGAAGGAAAGAAATATATTGAGTGAGGAGAGGCAGAGAGAGAGGTGAAAAGAACTGTAATGTTTTGTGGGAAAAATTGTAGGGGGTGTAAGTGGGAAGTGTGTGTGTGTATGTGTGTGTGTGTGTGTGAGAGAGAGAGAGAGAGAGAGTGAGAGAGAGAGAGAGGAAAAGTGGTGATGAAAGGTAGAAGAGAATGAGGAGGGAGAACAGAAGGAAGGGGAAACTGGCTGTGATGTGGAGTAGAGAGGGAATGAAGACGAGGGGGAAAAGAGAGAGAGGTGATGGAGGGTAGAGGGAGTAGTGAGGGAGGGGAAAGAGATTTGTGCTGGAGGAAAGTGCAAGTGATGAGCGAGGGGAAAGGGTGTGGTGAGGAAAAGGAGAGGAAAGGAAATGGGCAAATAGAGGGTTAGAAGTGCGTGAGGCAAAGGGTATTCAGATAAGTACATACTCACAAGCTTTTATATTGATTAATTCATTTAGTAGTAGTAGTAGTTGTAGTAGTAGTAGTAGTAGTAGTAGTAGTAGTAGTAGTAGCAGTAGTAGTAGTAGTAGTTGTAGTAGTAGTAGTAGTAGTAGTAGCAGTAGTAGTAGTAGTAGTTGTAGTAGTCGTAGTAGTAGTAGTAGTAGTCGTAGTAGTAGTAGTAGTAGCAGTAATAGTAGTAGTAGTAGTAGTAGTAGTAGTAGTAGTAGTAGTAGAAATAGCAGCAGTAGTATCCCCAGGCCCATCCGAATATGAACCCAGTTGACTGTTGTTTGAATTTAACTTTCTGCTCTCCACCATCCTCCTTCTGAGGGATTGTGGGGGAACTAAGGGATGATTTTATGACTAGGCAGCGGAAACACCCAGTCATATCAGTGTCACCACGTGAAGACATCCCACTTCAGCACCCATTTCGTTGTTACTGACATAAATAGATATTTATGTCATGCTTATTCCAAGCGACTTACTTCAAAGGTGAGTTAAGTAGCATTTCGATAAGGCATTTTAGAGATGGGGTTAGTTTCGACAAGAAAATAATGTCAACCAATATTTCAACTCTTTTCTCACTTCCATCTACGGCGATTATTCCTAAACTGAAAGGGGCTTGATATGTTTCTGTGGCCATAAATAATTCTCTTTAGTATGATGTGCCAGGAATATAAGCAACGCACATGCCCTAATTGTAAGGAGGACCCAGTGGAACAGCCAGCGAATATTTATGCTTGAATATGCATGCATTTCCTGTCTCTTCTGCTGAATTCTGCCTACACACAGTCAAATACTAAAGCACACTCGCCTCTCCTGACTCTATTTCATCACTGGATTCATAGACGCTTAATGGACAAAGGTGCATTTTTTTATTGTTCTGCGGGAGGTAATATTCACACATGTCCCCTGTGGCCGACATTCTCGTCAGTTGAAGAAGCTCTCTAACATCTTTTCCTAAGCGATCTGTTTTGCTTATTACACCTTTCTGTCCTCTGTGTTACATAAATCCTTCCAATAACGCCATAATCTGCACAAAAAACTTATAAAAAGATACTAACCAGTCATATTCAGAAATAAATCGCTAAGCAAGAGGTGTTAGGGAGCATCTATGAATCCAAAGTTGAAATAAAGGCAGGAGAGGCGAGTGTAGTTTAATACTGTTCTATACCTACACCGTGACATCGGATACACATAGCCGTATGACTGAGCGATGGTGTAAGCAATCATTAAATTCTGGACGAGTATTTGTGGAGCATGTGGAGTTACAAGGAGAGACAGGCTGACAAATGTGGAAGCGAAGGAACGTTGTGGTGTGGATGTGGATGTCATAGAAAACATTAGAAATATACTGAGGTGATTTTGTCGTGTGGAGTGGATGGAGGACGAGAGACTAACGAATTAAGTGTATGTAAGTGAGGTGAAAGGGGGAGAGGGAGGCTAGTGAACATGATTCGTATTTAACTGGCTAGTAACACAACGATTTACTAATCTGTTGATTCCGTAATGCACATGGTATTTAATATATAAGAAGATAACATAACATGCCGATAACACTGTTGTATATTGAAGTGCCGATTAGCGAGCGCAGGAAGTGAAGGCGCTTGAGCAGAGTGTCCCATTAACCACGTGCCGTACTTCTTTGGCTAATTTTGAGTAAAAGAGGATATGTTGAGATATGTTTAGTTTTTAGCCGTGACACTAGTTACTGAAGGTCTTATGGATGAAAATGGTTTCTCCAATATATCCTCCATGAGGTCATCAGTGACGGTAGATCTATAACGATTGAAAGCTGAACCCATGATCATCGCATCATCGCAATCATTTCCTCACCAGCCCCAGTGGAGTAAACACATCTCTCCCATATAGCCAACGATTGGGCAGAAACCAGCTTAGCAGATCGAGCCCAAGGAAAACACTGATAAACTAAATAGAGGGAAGACTAGCATCTATAAAGAGGTCTAACACAGCTTGATCAAGCTCCAGCACAGGCTGCTCAAACCTCAGTGGAAGCAATTGGCTTCCACGCAGCTGGTCAATGCCATTAAGGCAAAAGCCAGAGAAGTGCTTAAAACTCCCACAGCTACAAACCCAACCGTTAAAAACAGTCACATCTCAGTCCCGAACAAAACTGCACAAACACTAAAAATAATTCAACACAATGTCCCTAACTGGAGGGGGCGTAAGCACACACTAAACAACATTTACACACACACAGTTACCACATAATCCTACTTAACAGCCATGGCTTCAAGTCTGATGAACAGTTAAAAATCCCAGGGTATAAAGTACATAAATCAATTATACATGAAAAATCATGGACGTGGCAGCCATTGCTTTTAGGCACAATATACAACACAAAATACTGGACGACTTTCTAACACACTGGCAATGGAAATGCAGACTCAAACAGGAAACATCATCCCCGCCACACACTACATTCCATCCAGCAGACCCTTCATACCCACCCCAGATTACGTCACACTCTTCAGAAAAAACACACCAGTCTACCGTTTTGGAGACCCCAACGCACACCACAGAACACTAGGCTACAAAGACACAAACACAGTATTGTCACAGTTACACCACCTAATTCTTGATAGAGAAATACAACACATAGGACCAAGCTTCCCCACACACCACTCAACCAGCTTTGCCACAACACCAGATATAATCCTGTCTAACTACAACAGCTACTACAGCATACAGGCAACACACGCACCTCTTACAACAAGCGATCATATTCCTATCATAGCAGAAATATCAACCATCCCATTCTATACGCCCTGCAGATCTAGACCAAACTTCAAAGCAGCAGACTGAGAGAACTTCCAAACACACATAAATACATACCTCCCAGACCTGACAGACCTACAACACGCCACTGCTACACAAACTGACAACACAATAAACTCATGGTATATCACTGTCACACAAGCCATAACACTATAACACTATACATTTCAACAGCACGAAATAAACCGCTTGTGGGATATAAACCAACTCAAGAAACACAAAACATCATGGCACGGTACATTGCACTCAGATAACATGCACAGACACCTGGTTGGACTCGACACCACTTCATTACATACAAATCACTGCAACACCAGCTACATAGAACACTTAAAACAGAATGCTCAGAGACATCAGCAAACATGATGCAAGACTTCACTCACAAATACAATGACCCAGAAACATTCTGTAGGAAACTAAGATCTCTCTCTGGTCAAAACAGTAACGAACCTCCATAATTGTATATGTTAAACACTCAAAACAAGAAAATCTACACAGACGCAGGCAAAGAAGGCTTGTTAGGGTGCATCTGGAAGCAAGTTTCACAGACGACCAGACTAGGAGAGGCCAACCTTTCCAAACAGAACAGACAGTAACGCAATACCTCACAGAACACACACAGGACCACACCACACAATAGAACAGACCTAACGCGCCTAAATCCAACATCACTACATACACGGACAGTCATAAACACAGAAGTCACCAACATTATCGATAAAATGAAAAAGACATGCCCAGGTGAAAGTGGGCTGAATAAAACAATTTTAAAGAAGCTCCCAGATTCAGCCATTCGCACATTAACACACATACTAAATGCTATACTATCGCCGGGGTATTTCACGACCAAGTTTAAACACTCAGTTTTAAAATTCATACCAAAAGCTGACAAAGACACATGCCACCCACAAAACCACAGACCAATAACTCTCCTTGAAGTACCTGATAAAATATACGAGAGAATGGTCAATAACAGACTAAGAATATTCACGGAGTCCAAAAACATACATAATCCTTACCAATACGTATTCTGGATTGGAAGGAGCACCACAAAAGCTTCGGAAATAATGACAGAGGAAATTGCTATCAACAAAGCAAACGGAAGATAATGCCTTATAGTTCTGGGAGACATAACCAAAGATTTCAACAAGGTCTGGCACGCAGGCACGAAATACAAGATCTTGCACTTGGGACACCCTGTCGAGTTGGAGAAGCTGCTCTGCAACTTCCTAGACGACAGAAGTGCAAGTGTAAGGGTTAACTCTTTCCTGGGTGACAGATTCAGTCTTAGCTGTGGAGTCCCTAAGGGTAGTGCCTTGTCACCAGCACTAATTACACTCAATACAAAAGATATACACCCTTCAAACAAAGGACTCAATATAAGCTTTCCGGATGATATCACACAAACGATCCCCTACATGAGCAAATAAAAAAAACATCATCAACGGACAAACTAAAAGAGATATACAAATAATCACTGACTTAGAAGAAGAATGGAAGATCAAAACTAACACAAATAAATTTACTGTGATAGCGTTAAGTTCAAGACATAAAGACTTATCATCATCAAAACAACGAGCCGATAGAATTCAGAAATGCGGGGAAAATCTTGGGACTGAAATTAACCAAGAATGGATACACAGCAAATATTAGTGATAGAAAAGGTAAGGCTAATCATGTCCTATCACAACTCTACAGATTAAGGGACCTACCAACAGGAATAAAAACACACTTTATAAAAGCTCTTGTTCTCCTGGTTCCAGACTAACCTCCAGTTCCTACACATACACTCGGTAAAAAGCTTCAGTTACAGAGAACGCAAAACAGAGCTACAGTATAAGATTTGCCACAAACACAAGATACAAACACATACTCAAGAGCTACACGAAATAACCAGAATAGACTCAGTTAACATATGACATCACAAACGAGGTAGGGAAAATATATAGCAAAAGATAAGGAACCGAGAGACCAAAACTTTTAACAAATTACAACTTGCTAATACCATAAACCTGTAAAGAAACTTCCCCAGCAGTTTAAGCCTCATGAACTTAGAACCACAACCATTATTCACTTAGCTAGCTGGCTTACAACACAACAACAACAACAAGACACACACACACACACACACACACACACACACACACACACAGGTAATAAAAAAAAAGAAAAGAAAAATAAAATAAATAGAGAAGTAAAAAAAAAAAAGCAACAAATATCTGCATGCAAGTGGATTTTTAACAGTTCATAACAATATGCAAAATATATATATATATATATATATATATATATATATATATATATATATATATATATATATATATATATATATATATATATAAATGAAAAAAAAATCTAAATCATAGATACAGAAATGCACATATAAACAATCAAACAAAAGACAGCAAGTGGTCAGCCCACCAACTGTTACTCCCCTACTTTCCGTCTGTTTTTTTCCCACTGTCAGCTTCCCAACACTCCACACTTCCCCCTCTTCCTATGAAGAAAAAAAAGTTGCACAAAGGAAGCCAAAGAATAACCGAAAGCATGACACACGTTTCATGGAACATCCAGTATATCTAATAATCATAGTCTTACCTGGTGGGAAATTGAAGGCATAGCAAAAAATGTGACTAGATTGCAGTACAGTACACTAAAGATATTTCTGAACTATAATGTGCAGAAAAAAGAAGTGGAAGGAAGAGTTGTTACAAAATCCCTGAAGCCACATTGAATCAGACCTGAGTGCAGTCTGGATGGCGGGGACCGTAGAGTTTATTGACGTTCGTGCCACAAAAGATGACCAAAACACCTCTTTCGATGCCATCAGTCTGGACCAAGCGAGCAAGGGCAGACGCTGTATCACCATTGTTTACACGTGCACGGCTTCGTTATTAATACGGCAAAAATGATTGTAAGGGTTCGGAGTTGTATTAATGACACACAGACATGCAGACACACAAGTCAATATATCGATACACAAACTCAACGTCAACATTGTATCAATCACTGTCTATCTATCTATATATCTATCTGTCAATGAAGTGTAAAGGTTTTAAAATTAAGTAGGCTTTTAGGGAAAAAATATGACTGCTATTAATACGTTCAGTGGTATCGAAAACTGGGTGAATTATTAACTTTGATGTATTAGAAGCCAATGGAAATAGTCTCCCTCTCTCTCTCTCTCTCTCTCTCTCTTTCTCTCCCCTACCCCACGTCACACACACCCCTGCAAGAGATGGATATTATGGTCGTTCTGTTAAATGGTGCCCTACAACTAAAATGAATAGACGCAGTTGAACAGTACTCAGGCAAATTAACTCTCTGCAGATTTAAACCTCTCTCTCTCTCTCTCTCTCTCTCTCTCTCTCTCTCTCTCTCTCTCTCTCTCTCTCTCTCAACTGTTTATTCTTTTCCACTTTCTTCCCTCACTAAACCCAATTCCTCTTTTTTTTTTTTTTTTTTTTTGGCAACTTGATTACTGTTCCTTCTCTTCTACCTTTGTTTTTCCATTTCGAAAAGAACAGTGTTTCATTTTTTTTTTTTTATGTGGGTTGACTATCACAAAAATTCGGCTGGTGGTTATGTGGTGAATATGTTTTTTGGTCGTCATATGCAACGTGCCTGTCAAAAAGAAAAAAAAAAAACTATTAATAATACTGTAGGTTTGTTCCTCTGGCGAAATATGAGTTACCCTGCCCTTATCATCATCATCATCATCATCATCACTATATCTACTGTACTTCACCATCATTACTGTCATCCTTATCATCAGTGTTCATCATCATCACTATAAATAATACCACTGGCATCAAGATAAATTTTATCGCTATCATTTTCCTCAAATTTCTCCACCTACTCCTCATCCTGATCCTCCTCCTCTTCCTCCTCCTCATCATCATCGCCGTCGTCGTCCTTATAGCCATCACCATCATCATCATCATCATCTTCATTATCCTTAACATCTTTGTTGTTAATGCCAGTGTTAACCATAATTATGGTAGTCAGCAGGGAAATGGCAGGGAGAGGGCGATATTTAGGCGATTTGTTTGTGGCCACCCCTTCCGGGATTAAGGCATCTGACTATAGAAAATGGATAGAAAGATCATCATCATCATCATCATCGTCATCATCATCATCATCATCATCACTGCAGGGAGTTTTCATGACATCCTGTTATGCTGAGTGAAGATGAACTAATATTGTGTGGAAGGGAAGCTGAATGCTGTAAAGAAATCACTATAAATACTCTTACGGGACAATTTTGTGTGATGTTCTTGTTTTTCAGGATACATGTGTGTCCCAGGAGAAGTGGCCAATCATAAAGTTATTTTCGGGGTAATTTTGAGTACTAACTCTAACATTAACTCAGATATTAATTTTCACCTCATACGGAACAATTCTGTGTGTGTGTGTGTGTGTGTGTGTGTGTGTGTGTGTGTGTGTGTGATGAGCTTGATTTGTCAAAGTTCGTCCTTAAAATTAACCCACAGAGTCATCGGCAGCTGGATCCCCATAGCGATTGAGAGCTGGATAATTGCTGAGATTGCCTTAGCCCAGTATTAACATGTTATTAACCGATAAATAACCTCCTATATAGATGGACGGGATTTCAAGAAGCCAAAGGAAGAGATAAGGACCGGAAAATGAAGGTGGATATGGAGAGGTATGCAGTATCTCAAATCAGATGTTTGAGAATGGTGATATGCATTTCTGAGATTTGTGGACGAGGTGAGAGATTTGTGAATGACTGTGAGCGGTGAGATCTTTCAGTGTTCATGGCTGTTGAGAGAGAAGGTGACTCAGTGCCGTATATATAAGTGATGGTATTGTAGCACCTATTCCTAAGCGATTTAGTTTGCATAAAGTACCCTGGCGCTCTCCTCTATGCTGTTTATACTGCGTTAATGACGAAATAGTCAACATCTAACATACAAGAGGATATGGATGGGTAATGTGCAGGATTAACAGCTGAGGAGGGGGAGTTAAGAGGCTCCTTATGGCACTTTAAATAAGGGCCTGTGTGATGTGTTGATGATTGGGAAGAATGGAAGTGGTGAAAGAATGTAAGTTTCTCAGTGCAGTATCAAACACTAACCTTCCCTGTGTCACATTTCACGGATATTATCTGATTTACCGTCACTACCATATTCAGCCCAGATTTAGCCATAGAAACCTGAGACTGTATAGAGTAAGATGGTAAAAACTTAAGGAGAGAGAGAGAGAGAGAGAGAGAGAGTTTGTGTTCCAGCTAACCACCAACGACCACATTTAGCTGAGAGTGAGTTATAGGAGCCAGAGAGAGACTTACTGCTGTCACCATTATATCTCTCATGGTAGGGCCGAACATAGTAAATAATTCCGGCCAACGCCAGACAACAAGCCCTAATTCGACCCATAGTAAGCCATAAAAGCCAAAGAGAAAAAAAGTGGAAAATATTTGGAATTAGAAAACTGCTGAAAAGAATGGACAGCGAATATATTGTCTTTCACTGTGAAAAATTATTTTGCAACTGAGAAATTAAATTGGGAACAAAATAACAAAAAAAAAAAAACTCTCCTAAACCCCTCCAATCCAATGACCCATTTCAATGTCTACCAATTTTAAAGTCTTTATTCTTCCTGTCCTTAGAAAATTTTATTCCTCTTTGGACAAATTATTAGAACTACAAAGACTAGATAGAACTTTTAACTATCCTTCCATAAAAAGAGGACCTTCCTTGTCTTTAAAAAAAAAAAAAATCTGAAGGCAACATGAATATTTTAAAATGTACGTCTTCCAGATGAAGGGATGAAAATATAATACCAGCAGTGACGGGAAAATGGAAGAAAATGAACACCTCTCCCATCCACTCACCTTGAAAAAAAAAAAAAAAAAAAGAGCAGAGAAAGAAAAAATGTTGCCTGTCTTCAAAAATAAAAATGAAAATATATAAATAAATAAATAATGAATACAAGAGTGAATCGGAAAAACAGTGCCTCCTCTCTCTCTCTCTCTCTCTCTCTCTCTCTCTCTTTCTATTTCTATCCATCCATCATCGAATCGTATGCCGCCCCATGAGGAGCATAGTAGCAGTAATAAAATAATAATAATAATAATAATAATAATAAAATGCATTATTAACACTCTCTGTCTCTGCAGGCAAATTTATGAAGCCTTGAACATACGTTTACTACCTCCAAATGCTTCAATTCAGTATCATGAGGGGCCACTATTCTTATCTAGTCTGCCGTACAATGAGAATGAAATAAAGAAGATATACTAGCACCTAAAATATTAAAGATTAACGTCCATCCAGTAAAATGGGAGCTTGTTTGTTAGTGTGTGTGTGTGTGTGTGTGTGTGTGTGTGTGTGTGTGTGTGTGTGTGTGTGTGTGTGTGTGTATGTAAGTGTGTGTGTGTGTGGTGTGTGTGTGTGTGGTGTGTGTGTGTGTGTGTGTGTGTGTGTGTGTGTGTGTGTGTGTGTGTGTGTGTGTGTGTGTGTGTGTGTGTGTGTGTGAGGCTGTAGGGGGTGGTGTGTGGAGGAATGCGTGTTAATATATTTTAGGGTGGGGTGTGTGTGGATATGTGTGGATATATGTGTCTGAGTATGTACGCGTTTGCTTATGTATGTATGCATGTGTATTTATGAAGGAAATAGAAACCAAACTCTTAACCTTGGAAAAATACAAAAAAAGCTTAAAACGTTTCTTTCCTGAGAAACCTGAACAGGAAAGGACGCTAGATCCAAAACTCAATATTTTCAAACCGCCTTGGCACGCTGCACCTAAAAGTCTGGAGATTTATAGGCACTTGGAGGAAGAGACTGTGAAAATCAATCCCAGAGTTAATCAGCTGCATGCATGAAAGTCTGAGGGTATCGGTTAACTCGTGCAGAGGATAGAAAAGAGGTGGGGAAGAGG
>NC_136955.1:15402223-15429723 GCF_032717465.1 Coenobita brevimanus | reverse complement strand
CTTTTTCAGAAAAAAGATCAGGATGTAAAAAAGGAAATAATCTTAGTGGGGAGCGATTCAGAAGTCTTATATTTACCAACGACATAATTAATCAGCGTCAATCGTGGGAGAAATTATAAAGCAATTACCGATCATTTGAACTGGAAGAATCTAGACGCAAGCATGAAATGGAATACAGAGATGAAAATTATGCTTAATATCCATGTTCAGGCCCTTCCAACATAATCAGGAGATGGAGCAATACGATATGATGAGGAATCTGTATGCAAAAGTCAGACATTTCAGGCAGAACCAATCAATAACAATGAAATCAAGCGAAGAATGTGAATTTCGTGGAGGGCTTCTGGGAACTAAGAAACTATATGATGGAAAAACAACTGCTTTTATATGAAATGCTCTGGCTATGTAATCGGTGAGTGTCCTACCTTAACATGATATCTAATAAAAAACATGGAATATAAAATTAGGACTGACCAGAAAAAAGTGGGAAGTCTTATGTTATGACTCGCGTGGAGGGATAAAAAGAGAACTTTCTAGATATGAGAACAGAAGAAAGCTGAGGATACTCATATACATCAGTCAAAAAGCAAAATTGGATGTGAGCAGGTGACGTCCTTTGTAGAATAGATAACAGATGGGCAACCTTGGTAAATGAGTGTTTAAAGAGAGACAGAAAAGAGAAGACGACGAGATGAGATTAATAGATTTGTTGAGGCTGGATGGAACAGGCTTAAAGTTAATAGGTCATAGTGAAAACAGAGGAGGGAGGCCTTTCTCCTGTTGATGATGATGATAAGGAGGAGGAAGAAGGGGAAGAGGAACTGAACTCACGAACCACAGGACATCATAAAGATTTTATTCTTGCCGCTGTCAGACGATCAGGAGAAATCTCAGAGGTGAGAGGACTAAAGAAGGCTATAATTAATTCTGGTTGGAAAATCTCTCCTAAGTTTTGCTCATTCAAACCTGGACGGTATTATTGACTATACTCTTGCTATTTCCAGGTAATTTTATTCAGTTAATGAGAATTTATCAAAGCGAGGAGTTAGATATAGCATTCATTAACCCCATCAGTACAAACGGTCCTCCTTAAATGAAATCGTCTGAAGTAAAAACAAATAAGATGAAAACAGTAACTAATGACAGTAAAGACGGAGTTAATTAAATAGCTCGAGGGTAGAAAAATAATGATGGAAACTACGCAGACTAAGATGGAAATGATAATCGATTAGAAAGCATTAATATAATCAACTTAGCTCAAAAAATAAGACGCAAACCACGCAGTCTGAGTGAAGTGGGCAAGGCGTCATTATTTCTTATCTCGTTATCCCACAAACTCACTTTCCTTGGTTCCCGGATGGCGTGTAGCTTTATATTACGAGGAGAGAGAGAGAGAGAGAGAGAGAGAGAGAGAGAGAGAGAGAATAAATGCGTGTGTGCATGGGTGTACTTGAATTTGCTGCACGATTTTGAGTTTGCAATGGTGTGTATACTTCGACAGTGTGGTCTGTGTGAGTCTTTTCTTAGTTTGGTCTGTTCTCAGGTAAAAGTGCTTTTAGCATAGTCTGTTCGTAATTTAGTCTGTTCGTAGCTTAGTCTGTTGTTAGCTTAATTTGTTGTTAGCTTAGAGTACTATCTTTACTATTTTCTCTGAGCTGTAGTACAGTTCTGGTATTTCGTACAAGGTTTAACATACTCATAGTTTTCATGTGTTTCAACTTGCCCTTTCATAGTTTTTTTTTTTTTTTTAGTTTATTTATCCCTTTATTTATTATTAACCCTTGTAGTCGGTTTTCTGTATCGCTTGCTATTGCCAGTTGGATGATGGTGGGGGACGCCTTCTCGTGATGACACAAATGTAACCTAGCGAGTACAGTATTTTGGCATCGTTCCTGTTCCGTGGCATACTCATTCGTTAATTTTATTGGGATAGGGTTATGATGATGATAATGATGATGATTTTGATGATGAAGATGATAACAATAATGATGATAATGATAATGATAATAATGATAATGATAATGATAATGATAATGATAATTTTGATGAAGATAATGATAATAATGATGACGATTTTGATGAAGATGATAATGAAGATGATGATGATGGAGAAAGTATTTTAAACGTGAAATATTAACAGTTATGACTCAAACATTTATACCACTAGAATACTAGGGTTGTTCTTTCCGTAAAAATATTAATAGTAATAGTACATGACACTCCAAAGCTCCTATATCCACTCTTACCTGGATAAAAATGTATGGCTTTAGCTGGAATAGAACAGGATAGTTTATTTTATTTTACTTCATTGTTTTTCCGAGCCATGAGATAGTTAAAAGTCTAAAAACTCAGCCTCGTACTCATCAGAAAATAGAAGTACCGCCCCCAAAAAAGTATATTTACAGTTTTAACAACCTTCCCTTATGCTAGGATGGATTTGCTTATGTAGATGGCGGCAGGCAGGGAGTTGCTTTTTTTTTTTTTTTTTTTTTTTTTTTTTTGTGAGGTATGTTAGGCTGGGTAGGGACGCTAGAGTTAAAAAGATACCATTTTTGGGGGGATTAGCCATTGTTCTGTCCAGGATTCCGGGGGTTTGAATGGTGAGTGAATGAGTGCGTGACCATTTTCACTGAGGATGATGATGATGATTAGTTCCACCACTATTTTCTTCTTTTCTTATCATGGCTGACTGTACCCTACCTCACCCCATCTGCAGGTAGGAGAAGGAGGCGAGATGATGATGATGATGATGATAATGATTACTTCTCTTAAATTCTCAGGATCCTTTGACTCACTCTCAGATGAATGAAATCGTCTAGTATTACTTAAAAAAAAAAAAAAAAAAAAAAAGAGAGAGAGAGTTCTAGTGCTGCCCAAGCTTTGAGAGGATTCATGGTACCAGTATCAACCCTTTCTGACTACTCTCGACTCACTTCTCAGCTGAATATATTCGTCTGGGTTTAGCTTTAATAAAACACTAGAGCTACTCCGATCATGACAGGGTTAAAAACAAGCTCACAGTTACATGGTTCAGTGGGACTGCTCTCGAAAACAGGGGTGAGCAACCTCAAATTTATTCTCTTTAATAATTTCTTGTGTGTGGAAGGGGGATGGGATGCGAATGAATGTGTGTGTGTTGATGAGTAAATTGGGAGTGTGTCATCCTGTCTCGGCTACCTCCCTCTCTTTGGGGGAAGCAGCCTAAGTATATAGATAGATAGAGATAGCGAGGGGGAGGGATGCTGTCATATCAACCACACGAGAATCTGAAACACACTCATGCCCGAATGATCACTGTGGTTTACTGTTGTCATTGCAGTTATTGCCTTTATTGTTCCTGCAGTGTCACACGATCTAAAGGACTGTCATTTTCTTCCCCTCTCAATTCAATCTTGGAATTAGCTTCTTTGGTCTAGCTGGCGAATTTTCCTGGCCACCGTGGCTGTAAAGCCCTGTATTACAAGACTTCTAAACAAGTTGCCATGAGAATAGCACCAAAATAGTGTTGCCAGGGAAAGTCTGACAAAAAAAAAAAAAAAAATGCAACACCGTACATCATTATCGTCACATCATCAAGCCAAAAACCATTGTGTCTCAGTTTGCTCAGATCCACACACATCTCTAATCCTCTTGGATGCTGATATCTGTGCCTGTATATATTTTTTATTCTATTTTACCACCCCGTCCTTATTAACCGCTCCACCTTCTTTGGATGCAGACCGCCGGGACAATATTTCTGAGATGAGAATAACTGTTGGAATCAAAAGGGTTATTAAGCTGTGTATAGTCAAATACCTATGTCCCTTCGCTTCTCCTGCCTTTTATTCATCACTGGATGCATAGATATTTAATGAGACATCGTGGACAAGGACACATATTGTTCCCCACAAATGAATACTAACATATATCTTAGTCCACTACATCGCAATCAAGCGTTAATGAAGCCAGCGACGAAATAGAAGCAGGAGCGGTAGATGGGCTTTAGCATCTGACTGTACAGTACCTTTGAATTCCTATAAATTCCCTTACCTCAGTATAATGCTCGGGATTTATAATGGTCAGGAGAGTCCATGGAAGTGAAGGATCAGTTAAATTCCTTTTTGTTCCCATCTACTATTCTTTAACCAAATAATTCTCATAACGCCACTCTTATTTGCGTCTAACTTAATTCAATTCTGATAATACGTTTTAATCAACCCACACTTTGTCTCCTAACCTTATCACTTTTACTGTAAAGACTTCGATCATCATCATCATCATCATCATCATCATCATCATCATCATCATCATCACTATCATTCCACGTGTGTTTTTTTTTTAGCACATTTGCTGTAAAGATATCCCTCCTCCTCTTCATAATTATCATCATTCCACGTGTGGGTTGGTTGAGGATTCTCTCTTAACCGCTTGCACCCTGGTAACGCATTTTACGTTTCATTCTTGTTAACTTCAGACGCTTCATTGAACTTTGGAGAGACAGTTGGAATCAGAGGAGTTAACCACAGTTCTCATTACCTATTTACCACTAGATGCTTGTCCTTGTTTTGGCAGAATTATCGGTTGAGAGTAAGAATAAAAAAAGAAATCGGCGAGACAGGCATAACCCATTAAATACTGTTACGTCTAATATACTCTGTTCTTACACCTTCTGGGAGTTTTTTCTTTTTTAAGTTTAGGGATATAAGTGTCAGTGGAAGGGTTGCTGAAGGCTCTATCTAGCTCCTGAAATTGAAGTGTCTCTCTTGGGCTGAATAAAATCGTCTCTATACAGCATCTGAACAAAATGAAAAATACACCTGGTTGAAGGAGTAAACGGAATAGTCTTCTTGTGTTAGTCTAAATGTAAATCTTAGTCACACCAACACCAGTGAAAGGAATAACTGAGCTACCTTTTTTATGCTGGGTGAGAAAGAGACAGGTTAGGGCTTGAATTCTTTATTTTCCTAACGTTTGGAGCTACACGGAACCCATTTTCAGAGTGTAACACGAAACCTTAGAAAGAGAGAGAGAAAAAAATCTAGTTCTATCCTGTCTCTCTCTTCCACCAACTATTTCTACTTGTCCCAAAGGATTATCTACCCTACCCTTTTCATCCTTTTCATATTAGGAATTCTCTCAGCTGAATAAAATCATCTGGCGCATCCTTGAATGAAATACCAGAGTTCAATAGTGAGAGGATGGACTTAATATGCTTTAGAAGTTCAGTGTCTCATAAGGTCGGTCATAAATGTGTCTGCTTTATTCTGCAGTTCATAATGGTTTAACTCTCCCATGATTCAGTTTTCTTTAGTGTTTTTTTCAAGCTAACATCAGACGATTCTGTTCTACTGATAAATAGTCTAGGAGTGCTCAAACAGTCACCATTAACTCTCTCATGACAAAAAATGTAAAATGAGAAAGTAAATTGATTAGAAACATAAATAAAACCGTATATAGGCAGGTACGACCAGAGGGGCACTCAGTGGAGCGCATCTCTCCTACAAGGGCAACGTAATATCCAAACCACTCTTCATAATAGTTTATTTTCTCATTACTAATTAGCATTTCGCAAAAAGTGTTTTCCGGATTCAGAATCTGTAATACGGTCCAGATCGGTCCCAAAAGTTAATCGATTGTTCCCTGGACGTGGGCTATTTACCCACCAAATTTTGTCCAAATCTCTCTTTTAGTTTTTGAGTAATCCTGCTAACAGACAAACAGGTCAACTAACAAATAGGGGTGAAAAACATACTCTCCTTGTAGGAGAGAATTAGCTGTAAGCATAAAAGCCTAAGAACATTACTTCACTCACATTTCCTTCCCATAATGGATTCCTTAACCAATTTCTCATATTACTTTCCCAGTTCGTTCCTCATGATATGGTCTGCACATCAACGATCCTCTCTTTAATACGAGTCTCCTAAAAGCTTGAAGATAATCAGGTTTCTTGGGGATTTTTTATCGTACTTTCTTCTTAACTGGTTCCGAATTCACTAACTCACTGAAGCTAAGACTGTGTGTGAATGCTTGCTGAGAGTTAAACCTCTTACCCCAAGGACAATATTTTGAGGCAATAAAACATCTATGGAACTGAAAGCTTTGAAGACAATTTTTTTTTTTTTTTTTTTTTTTTTTTTTTTTTTTGACCGACGGGATTTCAAGTTCCATTCATCTATCCATTCAAATTTAGGGTGCTTTCCTGAGCTGTACAAAATTGTTTAGTAGTAGCAAGGCAAACACTACGTTCCTTGGCTTGTTTTCTCTCCATACTCCCTTATTTAACCCCTGAACCCTACAGTTTTATCAGTGATGCAAAGCAGGATGGTATCATTTTCGGCAACCCGCCCTATACGGTTGCGCAATACTCAGTCCGTGTGTGTGTGTGTGTGTGTGTGTGTGTGTGTTTGCTTTAACTCCTAAAGCCCTGTCCACACGAGCGGGCAATGTCCGCGGGCACATGCGAGCAGTTTGCCTGTTGACGGGCTCACTGCTTGTGCCCGCGGGCACAAGCGGTGAGCCCGTCAACAGGCAAACTGCTCGCTTGTGCCCGCGGGCATTGCCCGCTCGTGTGGACAGGGCTTTAGTCTATGTCGTACAATGGACTCGCATCAGTAAGGCGATATGGCGATATCTGGGGAGTGTGACCCTCCCAGTGATTCCTGGGGGTCAGCCTCCCTCCAAAAAATAAAAATGACCAGAAATCGGGGGAAGTGAGCACATGGATTTCAACGAAACTTCGTAGCCTGGTTACTTGATAATGTCCTCGGTTATTTCAAGTTATCTACCATTATTTTTAGGAGGGTCAGCCCCCACCCAAAATTTATAAAGGATTCAAAATAGGGGAAGGAAAAATGTTATGGTTTTGATATCTTAATACTGTGTATGTAGTACAATGGACTCTCATCCGTAATGCGATATTTGGGGAGTGTGACCCCACCCCCAATGATTCTTGGAGGGTCAGCCCCCCCCCCCTCCTAAAAATAAAAAGGATCAGAAAAAGGGGAATGCATAAATGAAACTTGCCTGGTGATTTCGTCTGCTTAATCAAAAGGTCTTTCACTATATACAGTTTTCAAATCTTGACTTTTACGGGATTCACTCTTCCCCCTTCACCAAATATAAAATTCTCAGAAACAGTGAAGGGATAGCAGATATGGCTCTGATATCTTAGTACATGTTGCACAATGGACTCTTATACGTGATGCGATATTAAAGCGTAAACCCCGAATGATTCATGGGGGATCAGACGCCATCAAAAAATAAAAATGATCAGAAATATGGAAAAATGAGCAGATGGATTTCAATGAAATCGGCATCGCAGGAATAAGTTTGGAGTTTCATGTTTTTTTCCGAATGTACGAAATGGAACTGCACATCGATATTTGAGGAGTATGACTCCATCTCCACCCCCCACCCCCGATTCTTGGGGTCGTCAGACCTTAAAAAAGTTGAATGAAACTTTCCAGATGAGTTCATCTTGCTGCTCCACAGGTTCTCCTCTATATACAGTTTCCCAACCATGATTTTAAGGGGGATCAGCCCCCTCACCACAAAAAAAAAAAAATCAGAAATAGTGAAAGGAGGACAGATATGGCTTTGATATCTTAGCATGTGTTGTACAATGGACTCATCCGTGATGCGATGATTGGGGAGTGTGAGCCCCCTCATGATTATTAGGGGGTCAGTGTACTTTCCAAAAATAATAATGAACTGAAATAGGGGAAAGATTTGAATGACATTTCATAGGTGAGCTCATTTGATTACTGGAAAGGTCTTCTATATACAGTTTTCCAGTCATGTTTTTTTTGAGGGGTCAGACCTCTTCAGCAAATAAAAATTCTCAGAAATAGTACAAAGGAGGACAGACATAGGTTTGATATCTTAGTGCATATTGTACGATGGAATCTCATCCTCAATGTGATATCTGGGGAGATTGATACCCCCTAGTGATTCCTGGAGCGGTCAGCCCCCTCCCAAAAATAAAAACGATCAGAAATAGGGGAAAGTGAGCAAATGGCTTTAAGTGATGTCACCATACATGCAGTTTCCATGTTTTCTCTGAATGCACCGGAAAAAAGTGCACATCTACTTTGTTTTTTGTTAATCTTTCTATTTTCAGACGATTTTATTCACTGTAGTTAAGACCACTCATACTGTGGTGGTTACTCAGTGCCGTATGTAGCCTCAGCATTGCAAAGCCTCTGGTCAAGATTTTTAAAAAATGGAGAAGACAGAAACCATACAGCATGAGAAAAAATATAAGTGATAAGAAATAGGGAAGTGAGCACGGAAGTAAAATAGTGACTGCATGACAGTATTGTGATACCAACTCTAACGTATGGAGGCGAAGCATGGACCTTGTTGGAAGGACACAAATCAAGAATGGGACCAGTGGAAATGAGTTTTTTGAAAGGAGCATGTGGAGTTACATGGAGAGACAGACTGACAATTGAGGAAGTGAGGGAACATTGTGGTGTGGATATGGATATGACAAAAAGCGTTAGGAGAAATAAACTGATGTGGTTTGACCATGTGGAGAGGATGGAGAGCGAGAGACTAACGAGGAAAGAGTATGTGAGGTGAATGGGAGGAGAGGGAGGGGGAGGCCGAGGATGTGATGGAGAGATGGAGTGGAGAGGTATATGAGAGAGGGGAATGTGAGCTGGGCGGAGGGCAGTGCTATGGCGAGGAACAGGACAACATGGAGGCCGTTTGTTTGTGGCCACCCCTTACGGGATTAAGGCAGAAGATAGACAGATCTTTGGGTGGCAGTAGTCATCTTTGTACACTGAATCTAATTTAAGCATCCATAAATCCAGCAATGAGAGAAAGGCAAATGAGGCGATTGACTTAGATCAGTGAAGCTAGTGTATTAATTAGGTACAAAGAAAAGCAATGAGCGACTAACGTAGTGGAAAATATGGGGGGCGAGGACAGGGAATTAAGAGAGAAAGAGCTGTGATCAGTAGGAAATAGAGTAGGAGATGTAGATGAGAGAGAGAGAGAGAGAGAGAGAGAGAGAGAGAGAGAGAGTAATATGGAAGGTATAACTACAGTCATGTTCCTTAATAATCCACAGCATCGACTACACATTTATGGCTCGTCGGTCACTATTTACGAATAGGATCAGAGGAAGTTATTTGTGGGCAGACAGGGGTGGCAGTGGTGGCAACAAAAGGGTTCAACAAAGCAGCATCAGCAGCAGCAGCAGTAGTAGTAGTAGTAGTAGTAGTTGTAACAGAAATACTAGTAACAGCAGTAGTAGTAGTAGTAGCAATAGTAGTAGTAGTAGTAGTGGTAACCCCAGGTTCATATGGAATGAGGACTCGGTGGACTGCAGGCTTATGTTGTCGTCCTCCTGCAGTCTTTCATCCTCCTCATTGTGGGTAGGAAGGTTGCTGATGTATGCCTGTAACGCCTGTATAACCGGGCAGCTCCGCAACCCATTTATATCAGTGTCATCATAGGAATGCATCCCTCTTCAGCACTATCTATGGGCAGTTAAGTACACAATACATCTTCAGTCATGAAAAAATATTGAGAAGAAAATTTGGTGGAATATAAGGATATTTTCTTCCCGTCAATTTACCTTTGCTGTCTGTAATTCCCCCATATATCTTGGGGTTTTGAACTTAACATGGAACGTTCCAGTCCTGTTGAGGATCCGAGGTAGATCTCTGCAGGTAAAGACGTTGCTTCCCGTACTCCACAATTTACTGTAATATCTAGGATGGAGGTAGACGGAAGAGTAAGTTGGAGAATCAGGAGGAAGTGACATATGATGATGGTGCAGGTGGTGGTGATGAAGATGGTTTTGGTGGTGGTGAATATAATGATGATGAGGAGGAGGAGGACGATAAATGGTAGGAAAAGATAAAACAAAGGAATCAACCTTGAGGGGTGCAGAAATTGAGGGAAACTAAAGAGGAAGATAAAGAAACAAGAGGATGTAAAGAATGATATAATGATGATGATGATGATGTAGCCATTGTACACAAACTGAGGGAGACAGAAAGAGACGAAAACGTTTAATGAACTAGCTAAGCCCTGAAGAGGAAGACTGGTGAAAAAAGAAGGTGTTAAATAGATGTATACGATAATTGGAAATGAGGAGGTAGAGAAGGAAGAGGCGAAAAGAGATGGAAGGAGAGGACAGAGAAGGAAGAGGAAGACAAAAAAGACGGGGAGATAAATTTGAAAGGGAAATATAGAGATGAATGAGAAAGAGAGGGAAGATTGAAAGGGGATGAAGCTGGAAATAGGAGAGAAGATTGCAGAGAAAGAGGAAGACTGAAAAGGAAAGAAGTGACAGACAGAGGAGGAAGGGAAAGAGAGGGTCGAGGGAGACGGGGAATGAAAAGGATGATAGAAAAACGAATGAGATTGGAAAAGGAAGAGAAGAATGCAGAGAAAGATGAACACTAAAGAAGAACAACAAGACAGGAGAAATAGGATGATAGAGAAATAAGAGCCAACAGGAAACCCATGAGGAAGGATGAATTCAAAGGGTACAGGAGCTTGGAGGGAAGAAGAAGAAACCTGAGTGTGATGATAATGCTGTTGGTTTCCCTTCGGACTTACTTGTGGCTATGTGATTATATATGCTGTACTGTTATAACTGGGGGAGGTGATGAGTTAAGTGAGTAGAAGCAGAATCCATGTGGAGTGAAGCCGTGTCCCACTCTAGCATGTCGAGTGAATATGGTTCTCTCTCTTGCAAGAGTTGTTCTCTCGCACTCGCACTCGCACTCGCACTCGCACTCTCTCTCTCTCTCTCTCTCTCTCTCTCTCTCTCTCTCTCACTGATAAGTGGAGTGAACATGTCTCACTCTATGGCATGTGGAGTATAAATGTGTCTCTCTCTGGGATGTAAAGTAAAAATGTGTGTGTGTGTGTGTGTGTGTATGTGTGTGTGTGTGTCTTTCTCGGGAGTGGAGTAAATATGTCTCTCTCTCTCTCTCTCTCTCTCTCTCTCTGGGGTGTGGAGTGTACAGGCCTCTTTCTCTCTTGGGCGTGGAGTGAATATGTCTCTCTCTGGCATGTGACGATTTGTCTCACTTTGAGGTGCGAGGTGAAGATATGTCTCTCTCTGGGGAGTGGATTGAATATGTGTGTCTCTCTGGAATGTGGAATGAATATGTCTCTCTCTCTCTGGCATGTGGAGTGATGATTCGTCTCTTTTTGGGGTGTGGAGTGAAGATGTCTCTCTCTTTGAGGAGTGAGGTGAATATGACTCTCTTTCTGGCATGTGGAGTGAATATGTGTGTCTCTCTCTCTGACATGTGAAGATTTGTCTCTCTTTGGGGTGTGGAGTGAAGATGTGTCTCTCTCCAGGGAGTGGAGTAAATATGTGTCTTTCTCTGGCCTGTGGAGTAAAAATGTGTTTCTCTCTGGTATGGAGTAAAAATGTGTCTCTCTCTGGTATGGAGTAAAAATCTGTCACACTAGTTAAATATGTTTTACTGTCATATCTGGAGAAAGTGATAGAGTAAGCATAGGAAAATTATGAATTAATGGGAGGAAAGTGATGAAATAAATGGGGACTAAGTGATGATGTAAGTGCGGTAACAGAGATCAGTAAGTGGGAGAGAGTTATGAATAAATGTTAGGAAGATGATAGAGTCAGTTGGGAAAGAAGAGATGGAGTTAGTGGGGTAGGAGAAATGAGTCTCAGGAGTGACTGGGGAAAAAATGATGATGATGATGATGATGATGATGATGATGTTGATGATGATGATGATAATGTTGATGATGATGATGATAATGTTGGTGATGATCCACCTGAATACATGCCAAAAAAAGACGTCGCGCAGAAACTGTAACAAAGCAACAGATAGAAAGGAACAGCACGACAGGACATACTTTAAATGGAGTGACGGTATGTTTACGTGTCGTGACGAGAAAGATTAATACCACTCTCTCTCTCTCTCTCTCTCTCTCTCTCTCTCTCTCTCGTGATGAACTGTGTGACTGACGGCAGGAAACACGACTAAAGATATACTGTCAAAAAAATGAACAAGCACCTGTTTCTCTTACTTTTTCTTCCCACCATACACAGGTAAGCTGGAGCCCCCCCCCCTCTCTCTCTCTCTCTCTCTCTCTCTCTCTCTCTCTCGCTCTCTCTCTCTCTCTCTCTCTCTCTCTCTCTCTCTCTCTCTCTCTCTCTCTCTCTCTCTCTCTCTCTCTCTCTCAATTTTGGAAGGATCTTATCATAAAGGGAATAATGAGAGCTGTATCTTGCCCGTCCATTTCGAGTAGTTTCACTTGATCTGAGAAACAGATTCTGAATGCAGTCAGAATACAAGGAAAACAATGTCAGCATAGTCAAAAGCCAGTATTCTCTGAGGGTGAAGAAGCTCCTTAGCACCTTTTCCTATGTGGTTTGTTTATTACACCTTACTGTATCATTCAGTATTACATAAATCCATCCGGTATCACCATACCCTACAGTAAAAACGCAGAGGGATATTAACCAGCCATATCCAAAAATATATCGCTGAGGAATAGATGCCAGGAAGAGTCTTTACTCGACGCAGATGTAGGCCTTAGTCACATGAGCCTGGATGTTTAATGTCGAGACCATTGGCCTTCACATGTACACGACAACTCTAGCATTTCTTCTCTCAGCTAATGCCAGGTGGTTTTATTAAGCTGACAATGAATCACAGGACCCGAAGCTTTAGCACAGTATACCAGGGCAGAAGAGCATAATGGTATACCTTTGTCCCTACTCATTAACGATCACCTATTTCACCAAGATCAATTTCCCTCCATTTGCCTCGTCTCTTTGTTCCTGGCTACCTCTTCTCGCCATCCCTGTTCCACAGACACACAAAGGCAGATATATGAGTAGGAGAGACAGATAGGGAGACGATGGCTCAATCGGTAGAGAGGTGGCCTGCAGTCCTAAAGGACCCGGGTTCAAATCCCGCTGGGGCAGGGAACAGTTTAAGGATTTGAATTTAATAAATATCAGACTTTACTGATCTACCAGCAGACCCGCCGACATGTCGTAAAAATATCCCCGCTAATACCAAATACAACAGTCCAGTATGAGACAGGCCTAGCATGTATTCAGTATGGACGGTAGGTGTTAACGCCGAAGTGGTGACATGTAGAGGTGTGCAGTACGTAGGAGGACTACTGGGCCTTGAAAGCAGGCTGTGAAACCTATGCCCAGAGTCGGTCACATAAACAAAAAAAAAAACTCGGAGAGAAACACCTAGATAAGTATATGAATATATAGAAATAAATAGAAAATAAACTGATAGGCTAATTGCAAAACATATATAAACAGATATGTGAAGAAACAGACAAAGAGATAGGCAGGCATACTCAGTGGAAAAGACGAGCACAACAGGCAGCGGGGAAAGACAGGCTCATAGACTGGTGGAGAAACATGGTGAGTAGATAAACAGAGACTGAAAGAGTTACTGATGGATGGATAGATATAGTCCATATATACATGATTAATTAATAGGCAGAAAGCTTGACGAAGATAAATAGATGAAAAGACAAACAATTTCAGAAATGAACTGAAATTTTGACATAAGAATTTAAAATAGTTACGTAGAGAGTTAAACAAAAAATTAACATTAAAAATAGATGGATAACTGAATGATTAGATAAAAAGAAATGGAGACAGTTGTTTAGTAGACATACAAAAAAGCATAAAAGGTAGGAGAATGAATAGAAATTAGATAAAAACGTTCATTGACAGTATAGTCGTCCCGAATGGGCAAAATAGAGGAACGACAAATATAGTATCCATGCAGAGGGGTGGGGAGGGAGGAGAGGCAGGTGAGAGGGAGATAGGGTGATGGGAGAGGGAGAGGGGGAGAAGGGTTTAGAGGGAAGGGGGAGAGTGAGCATGAGTGAGAGGGAAAGAGGGAGAGGAGCAAGGGAAGAGCAGGAGGAAGGGGCAAAGGAAGAGGAGGGGGAAGGGGTAGAGCGAGACAGGCGAGGGAGGAGAGGGAGGGGGAAACAGAGTAGAGACGGAGCGAGAGGGATTGGGGGAGGGAGGGAGGGAGGTAGGGTGACTGACAGTAATTTCAGGAGATGGGGGCAGTTAATCAAAATCCACTCTGGCATCGAAACATTCAGTCATTTCGTCGCTTTAGTAAGGACAGCAATGTATGGAAATGAGAGAGAGAGAGAGAGAGAGAGAGAGAGAGAGAGAGAGAGAGAGAGAGAGAGAGAGACAGACAGACAGACAGACAGACAGACAGACAGAGACAGAGACAGACAGACAGACAGACAGACAGAGACAGAGACAGAGAGAAAGAGACAGAGAGAGAGAAAGAGAGTCAGTATTGTAATAGTCATTTATCCTACCGTAATCTTAATAACCAATGCATTTTAAAAGACAGATATGAGGAACTAAATAAAGCCTCTCTCTCTCTCTCTCTCTCTCTCTCTCTCTCTACTTGTCTAGAGAGAAATACAACTGAAACAATATGTCGTTCTATTTTTCTCAAATTACGCCATACAGTAATTTCGCCTTTGTAAAAACAGGATGGAGGGATGGAGTGGAGAGGTATATGAGAGAGGGCGATGTGAGCTGGGAGCAGGGCAGTGAAATGGAGGGGGACAGGGCGACATGTAGGCGATTTGTTTTTGGCCCAACCCTTTCGGGATTAAGGTGTCTGGCAATAGATAGGTAGATAGATGGTAAAAGAGGACAGCCATATGTTAGGGCCCGTCCACAAGTGTACTCAAACATATGTTGGCAACACAGCTGGCAACATGTTCGGGAACATGTTTGCAGCAGTATTTGGACAGATGTATGCAAACATGTTTCAGTGCAGTTTCGAACACTGGCAGCAGAGGTGATGGGATAAGTGTGTCCATTCGAGGCAGCTGAGACTTCATCATGATGTTGCCAACATGATCTGGACGCTGCTGCTCCCAGCATCATTGCAGCATGTACGTTACTGTGTTGCTTACATATTGGCAACACTTGTTTGAGCACACGTGTGGACGCGCACTTGGGGTTACAGTACAAACATATTCCGGAAGGAGAATGATTATTTTTTTCTTTTGCCGAGGTAGTGCTGTGTTTTCTTCTAATTAAAACAGATGACCTGGGGACTTAGGAGAGACCACTGCTAATGAAAGGGTTAAAGGTTGTTATGTATGTCCTCTGGTCGAGAAGTTTCTGCAGAATTGATAAAAACATCTGTGGTGGTAGTAGTAAAAATAGTTCTTCAGAGGACTGATATGGTTTACTGGTTAGCTACACAGTTACCTCTCTCAGTCGAATTATCTTATATTTCGAAACAGCTAAAGAAGGACGCAAGCAAAAGAGAGATGGAAGTAAGGGAATGAGAGAAGGATGCAAGCGACTGAGTGAAGGAAGTAAGGGAACATGAGGAGGATGCAAGCGAACGAGAGAAAGAAGCAAGCGAACGAAAGAAAGAAGCAAGCGAACGAGATGAGGAAGCAAGGGAACGAGGGAAGGAAGCAAAGGAACGAGAGAAGAAGCAAACGAACGTGAAAATGAAGTAAGGGAACGAGAGAAGGAAGTAAGGAAACGAGAGAAGGAAACAAGCGAACGAGAGAAGGAAGCAAAACGAACGAGAGAAGGAAGTAAGGGAACGAGAACACTACGCTGCATGTGGTTTATTGGTAGATCACAGTTCCAAAAGCGAATTTCCTCATAAATTATTAATTATACAGCGAACCTACACACATTGTTGGAAAGCTTATTAAAAACCAATGTGTGTTACTTAACTGACACTTCTCAAACCGCCCACTCTGTTGCTGAAAAAAAAAAAAAAGAGCCAAAGAGAGGCAAATTGAGCACCAGAACCGAATAACCTAGAAAACTATTAAAACTACAGTGGAACGACGCATATCACTGCACGCTTGTCAGAAAGTAATAGATTTTGCTTGAGTAACTTTCCAATTCTTCCCTACCGTACTTCTGAAAAAAAGTCTGTCTGTCTATTGTCTGACACCTTAATCCCTTAAGGAGTGACCACAAGCAAATAACCTCCATGTCGCCCTGTCCCCCGCCATTTCACTGCTCTGCTCCCAGCTCACACCCCTCTCATATACCTCTCCACTCCATCCCTTCATCTCATCCTTGGCCTCTCCCTCTCTCTCCCCCCTCCACCTCACTCACTTACACTCTCCTCGTCAGTCTCTCTCTCTCTCTCTCTCTCTCTGGAAAAAAGTGGCTGATAAAAAAAAAAAAAAAAAAAAATTATCCCTGAAATTATTAAGGATGCAACAAACCTTCGCATATCACTGGAAAGTTTATAGAAAAATAAGTGTTAAAAGTAGCTTTCTTCAAAAATTTTCGCCACATTGCCTGAAAAAAAAAAAAAAAAAAAAAAAAAAAAGCGCGCCTTATTGAGTACCAAAACTGGATTATATCGAAAAAGCGCGCCTTACTGAGTACCAAAACTGGATTATATCGATTATTATAATACCTGCAGCAGATGAACGTACAATGCTGAATAGCTTATAGAAAAGTAATAGGTGTTACTTAAATGACTTTCTCATTTTTCGCTAACACACACACACACACACACACACACACACACACACAAATAAAAAAAAGGAACACCATCTCTATGCTGTCTCGGAAACTTTGAAACTATAGTCTCGGCGCACGACTCTGAGATTGTCATTATCGTACCCTGGCAACCTACCTTTCAAAAGTGCGTCCGATTTCTTATCATCTTATACCCGAATCACATTATTATGCACGAATATATTATACACGAATATTATAATACACGAACATATTATACACGAATGACATGGGGCTCATAATATACACGAAATCAGACACACTTTTGAATGGTACCGGTAGTTGCCTTCCTCAGAGTCGCGCGCCGCGACTATAGTGGAAGGATTGTGGGGGAAAAAAAATCTATTTTTAATCATCTGTTTTTTTTTTTTTTTTTTTTCCAAATTTTCAATGTGCGCAGTAATATCAGGCAAGTTTCACGAACATTTCATGTTCAGTTAGCTAAAGTGACGACATTAGGAAGTTTGCTCGCTCAAACACGTTGCACACATTCAAGTGTGAAGGTTTGTATATTAATATACACAGAAGATACGAGCCACATGTTTAACAGTGGTAGGAAAAAGGATATCCGTGTTCTCAGGGAAACTGGATACACAGGTGGTGGGGTACAGTATTTGGCCCATTAACACCTTGAATCCGTGATGTATTTTGTTGGTTTATCACTGCTACACCCAGCTTAGAGGAGAGTGGTTCTGGAGGGGATGCTTACATGTGGTGGCACTGATATAACCAATCTGCACCTCTGCGTGATTATACAAGTGTCCCTCACTCCCTGCCTATTCCCCAAAATAGTGATGGAGGACTGTAGGAGGAGAACAATTTCATGTCGCAGTTCACTGGGTTCACATTTAAGATGAGCCTGGGGTTTCAACTGCTACTACAGTCTATTTGATTGACCTGTGCAGCTGAGATGTATGTGGCAAGTAGGGTGTGTTTGTTACGCGGCTGCTGATTGGCCGCCGATGATGTCATTGAAGTAAATGTAGGCATGTATTGTTGTGCACCGTGCGGACGTAGGCGTACACCGTGGGTGGATACTATAGCGCAACATGCTGACGTGGTTGTACACCATGGGTGGAAAATTAACTTCAAATGTCACTCATTGTTTTATTAAACTTTATAATCAACTTTAATTTTCTTTGATAACGGCAAACTTTTCAAGGTAATTTTGACCTCTTTAGCTTCCTGCTTATAGCAGAGGCAATTTAAGAATACATATATATGTGCTAAAATAAGAGCTGTATATTTGCATCATCGGCGGCCAATCAGCAGCCGCGAATCAAACACACACTACTCGGCCCATGCATCTCGGCTGCACAGGTCAGTCAAATAAACTATACTACTTACGGAAGAAGTCTTATAGTGGTGGGTAATGTAGGCAGTATCAGACTTCTTCATTTCAAAAGTTGTCTTAAACTGAGTGTAATATGTTGAGATAGGAAAAATTAATGATATGATGCCTTCGATCTGAAAGGATTAAGGAAGGCATGTGTGAGTGTGTGTGTAATAAGTATTTTGAGCTGTCTTTACTACGACTGTTGTCATTTTCTCGTGGAGAGAGAGAGAAAGAGAGACTTTTCAGTACATATACTGTATAGATAGATAGATAGATACATACATACATACATACATACATACATACAGAAGTGGATATAATTTTTTTATGTGAGGAAGAAGGAACCAAAAGCAACGAGCACGCAAAACTGTTCCTTCCAAGAGAAAAACAAAATACAAGAGACAGCCAAATTCAAGATCCATTCATTTGGAGATGCCTGGACACACTGCGTTTGAAAGACTGGAGATCATAGGAAGCAGGAAATACAGACAGAGGGAGACAGTTCCAGAGCTGACCTGTTGCATAAATGAAGGACTGAGAGTAACAGTTAACTCTTGCATTAGAGAGTTGCACAGAAAAGGGGTGAGAGTTTGCGGCTAGACGGGTGCTACACGCCCGTCGCAGAGGTGGAGGAATGATGCAGACAGTTCAGAGGAACAGTGACCATTGAAGTAGCGATAGAAAAGAGATAAAGATACAACAGTGCGGCGAGGAGACAGAGTTTGAAGGGAGTCAGTAAGTGGGGGAGAGTTAATGAGACGAAAAGCCTTTAACTCCACCCTATTGAGAAGAGTTGCATGTGGGGAACCTCCCCACACATGACCACACACGGGCAGATAAAACTCCTGTATAGAGTCAACAATTGTGCAGGGGTAAAGAAGTAACGGAGTCGGCTTAGCACACCCAGTCTCTTGGAAGCAGACTTTACAAGAGATGTAATATGATCTTCCCAAGATAAGTCCCGAGTAAATGAAACCCCAAGCATGTTCAACGATGATGCAGGATTAAGCTGAATATTATTAAATATTAGTGCATATACCGGTGGAAGATTTTGTCGGGTTGATAGGTGCAAAAACTGAGTCTTTGATGCATTAAAAACAACAAGATTATTTTTACCCCAGTCAGAGATACCAGCCAAGTCAGACATTAGGTGTGCCATAGCCTCATCCCTTGCCTGTTGAAGTAACTGCTGAGATGGACGTTGTGGGAATCGAATGGAAAGGTGAAGGGTGGAGTCATCAGCGTATGAGTGGATAGGGTTAGATGTACAGCCCAGAAGGTCATTGATGAATAAAAGGAAGAGAGTTGGTGATAGAACAGAGCCCTGAGGAACACCACTGTTAATAGATCTAGGAGAAGAACGATGGCCGTCTACAACAGCGGCTATAGAACGACCAGAAAGAAAGCTAGAGATGAAGGCACAGATAGAAGGATAGAAACCATATGAGGGCAGTTTGGAAATTAAAGATTTATGCCAGACTCAATGGAAAGCCTTTGAGATGTAAAGTGCAATGGCAAAGCTTTCGCAAAAGTCCCGATAGGACCAGGAGTCTGAAAGGTAGGTGAGAAGATCGCTTGTGAAGCGTCCCTGACGGAACCCCTGCTGACGATCAGAAAGAAGGTTGTGATAGGAAAGATGCTTTAAAATTTTTCTATTAAGAATAGACTCGAAAACTTTTGAGATAAGGATGTTAAAGCAATTGGACGATAGTTAGAGGGTTGGGAATGGTCACCTTTCTTTGGGACTGGCTGAATGAGAGCAAACTTCAAGCAAGAAGGAAAGGTACAAGTTGATAGACAAAGGCGAAAGAGTTTGCCTAGGCAGGGTGTAAGCACAGAAGCACAGTTCTTGAAAACAACAGGAGGGACTCCATCAGGCCCATATGTCTTATTAGTATTGAGGCCTGTGATGGCATAAAATACATCAGCTGAAGAAATTTTATTGTTAGCCATGAGGAAGTCAGAGGGAGGAAGTGATGGAGGAACAGCACAGGAATCGTCTAAGGTGGAATTGGAGGAGAAAGTCTGAGCGAAGAGATCTGCTTTATCAGTAGAAGAAATAGCTACAGAGCCATCAGAGTAGATAAGAGGAGGGAAGGATGATGAGGTAAAGTTGTTAGAAAGGTTTTTGGCAAGGTGCCAGAAGGAGCGGGAAGAATTCGAGTTAGAGAGTTGAGAGCATTTTGTGCAGATGAAATTATTTTTAGCAGAACGAAGAACAGACTTAGCACGATTCCGGGCAGAAACGTATAAAAGATGTGATTCAGGGGTGGGTTGGCTCTGGTACCTTTTATAGGCCCTCTCCTTGTTGCGGATAGCATTAGAACAAGCGTGATTAAACCAAGGCTTTCTTGCATTAGTCAAAGGATATGAGCAAGGAATGTATGCTTCCATGCCCGAGAGAATAACCTCTGTATTGCGCAAGGCATACCCAGATGGCTCCCGGCCATGGAAGCAATAATCATTCCAGGGAAAATCAAAGAAGTACTGCCTGAGGGCCTCCCAATCTGCAGCTCCAAAGTGCCACAGACGACGTTTCTTTGGAGAGTCTGTAGGCCGTACCGGAGCGATAGGACAGGTTAAGGTGATAAGGTTGTGATCGGAGGAGCCCAATGGAGAGAAAAGATTAACAGTGTAAGCAGAAGGAGTAGTTGTAAGGAAGAGGTCAAGTATCTTGGAACTCTCTCCAAGGCGGTCAGGGATATGGGTAGGGTGCTGTAGAAGCTGCTCTAGGTCATTAAGGATAGAAAAGATGTAGGCTTGTTCACCAGGTGGATCAGTGAAAGGAGAGGAGAGCCAAAGGTGGTGGTGACCATTGAAATCTCCAAGAATGGAGATTTCAGAAAAAGGAGAAATGGATAGAATGTGTTCCATCATAGAAGTAAGAATAGTCAAAGAATTTTTGATAGTCAGTAGAATTAGGAGATATGTAAACAGCACAGATATATTTAGTCAGAGAATGACAGGAAAGCCGAAGCCAGAGTGTAAAGAATTCAGAAGAATCGAGTTCAGGAACACGAGAGCAAGATAAGTTGTTGCGTATATATACACAACAGCCACCTTTGGCTTTGAAATGAGTATAGAAAAAGTAGGAGGACACAGAAAAGGGTCTGCTGTCAGTTGCCTCAGACAGCTGAGTCTCAGTTAGAAAAAGAAGGTGAGGTTTGGAGAAGGAGAGGTGGTGCTCAACAGAGCGAAAGTTAGAGGAAAGGCCACGAATGTTGCAGAAATAAAGAAGAAGAGAGTCAGACAGTGGTTCTAGGTATCTTGAGTCGTCACCGGGAGAGGGGCAGAAGGTGGAGGCATTTATGGTCCCCCCCCCACTGAGGACTCCGGGGCTATGTTATTCGAAGCCATTTTTTAAAATTTAGAAGAGGAAGTGTGGTGCATACTGTGCATGTAGTTTGGTGTTGATAGTTAGAGAAACTGGTATTTGGGAGCATGCTGGCCTACTCTCTCTGTTACTGAGACACTGAAAAAGTTCAGCAAAGGGGGATGGTCACGAACTAGTCCCGAGGGCTGATGAAATGGAAGCTCCAGCTCTCCCTATCATCAGCTTTCCATCCACCTTGGGAGTACTGCCTTGAACCTGTCATTAAAAGGAAAAAAAGTAAATAAATATGCGGAAACAATGCGTTTTTTTTTTCTTTTTTCAATCGACCAAAAGTATTCATTTACTTTGTCGGTTCAGAATATTATATGGAGAACTGTCAGCACCACACACACACACACGCAGAGAGGGAGAGAGAGAGAGAGAGAGAGAGAGAATTATACCACAAGCATTAAGACATTGTCAGAAATTAGATGCTTCAAAATGCAATATTATTAATAATGATAAAAAATGTCATTGCATTGAGGAAATAAAAGAATTACGCCAGAAGCAATGTAAATGTTCTCTTTTCCATTCCTGGCTTCAAAATATTTAGTGATTCTGTCTCTTGAAAGTAGAACAGTAATGTATGGAGCACTGTCATTATGGGAAGAAAGCAAAAAATGAAGCACTGTATTTCTTTTATTGTACACACAAAGCTCTGTACTGGCATCCGAATAAAGCTTTCCCGGAACAGGAAAATAAAGCCTTGTCTATTTTCGCTTTACACTATCGGCCATGTATCCATAATTTGGCACTGGTATGTATTTTATGTAAATGTATGTGTGCATGTATCATTTTTATGTGTCTCTGTTGGGGGATTATGTACTTGTAATTTGTAGTTTTTTTTTTTTTTCTGTATGGGGTCTGAAAATAAATGTGTGTGTGTGTGTGTGTCAGTTATTATGATGCTGGTTTGGAGTACAGTATTAGTTTTCTTTTAATTTTTTACCTGAAACTCTTGAATGATGAATGTCCTTATTTCACTGGGCTATTTGCTGACTGTTTTCCTGGTTTGAGCTTCCTATTTCTTGTTCCAGAATCACTACAATTTCATCTGATACTGGAACTGGATGATGATAGATAGACAGATAGAGAGGCAGACAGACAGACAGATTGATAACGACGACGATGATGATGATGATGATGATGGAGGTGGTGGTGATGTGATGGTGCTGTTGATAATGATGATGATCATGATTATGTGTTTAAGCGTATATTTTCTACAATATCAAATTAACCTAACCTTCATTGCATAAGAAGCAGGGCTATGATGATGATGATGATGATGATGATGATTTACATTATCCCGATTGGGTTTATATTTCACGTACAGCCAATTGTCTGATTTTGAACTGTGACTCTGATCTTGGACTTATTTTCAGATTAGAATTACTTAATTTTTTGGCTAACGCTTATCCCTTCCACCAGGTTTCCTTCAGATCAGATCAAAAGTGATTAAGTAGACTTTGATCAATGACTTTGATTTTTTACTTTTTTATTTGACGTCAACATTTGATTAATTGAAAATCGAACCTTTTTATCTTTGCCTTAACCTGAACCCTTCCACAAAGTTTTATTTAAATTTGATAGAAAGCTTTAAGTTGATCTTCCCATGTAACCTAGAACGATAGAAAATAATATAGGTTAACCCCTTAGTGAGCCACAACCAATCCACCTACTATGAACCAGTTAAGATCAAAACTGTTTCGATTATTTTGTTCATACACAGACACATGGATCATTCATCGATCTTGCCTTATTATGTTAACCTTTGAGTAATTGTTCTGGAAAATTAATTCCTTCATTCTTGCCTGGCCTTTTACCTTTATCCCAGTACTGATTCCAATAAAATCAAAACTAATTGTACTGACGTTGTCCCGTGACCTTGGCCTTTCACCTTTCCTTGTGAACTTGAGATCTGACTGATTGATCTCAGACTCGAATCCCTTACCCAAACCTTCCACACTGTTTTATCTAAATCAGGTAAAAACTCAAAAAAAAAAAAAAAAAAAAAAATATATATATATATATATATATATATATATATATATATATATATATATATATATATATATATATATATATATATGTATCCTTGACATGAGACCCCGGCTTTTGACGTAACATTAGGACATCACATCAAATGATCTTCGACCCATCCACCAAGTGTGTTTCAAATCAGATCGATATTGTTTTAGTTATTTTGTTTGCACACTGACACACGGGTCGAACGCTGACCTTGCCGTGACTTTTCCCTTTGACTGACTGGTCTCGAAACTGAATCTCCACCATCTTTCCCTAATCTCAATTCTTCCGTCAAATTTGGTCAAAATTATATGAAACTTCTATGAGTCGATTGTGAAGAATAAAATTTTGACCTAGGCTTATGAATTGGTCCTTGGAATCATTTTTCTAAAAAAAAAAAAAATAGTTTTACTTATTCCTTGTCTCGCAAACCTTATACCTAGTTTGCTTAAAATTGGATAAAAACTGTTTTGGTTATTTTTGTTAACACATCACAGAGACAAACAGACACAGGCAAACAGACAGATAAACTGATAGACAGGCCGACAGATACACAGTCCGTAAGCGAACTCCGCCAAAAATATAACATCCGTCTTTCTTCGGGAGCGTTAGTATGAAAATTAATTTAGAATTGAAAGAGAAGGTGGAGAGTGAGGAAGGATACATAGAGAGAGAGAGAGAGAGAGAGAGAGAGTGAGAGAGAGAATCACTAGGGAACCCCAGTGTATGCAGTTCACTTCTTTAAAATGCATAATACCCCGACTTTCCTGAGACTCCTAGGAACGCTCAGGTAGGCAGGGTGGCAGGGGTGTGGGGGAGGGTGGAAGGAGTGTGGCCCAGGGTGGGGTGAGGGTGAGGCAGGGTGGGGTGAGGGTGAGGCAGGGTGGCAAGGGTGTGGGGGAGGGTGGGGTAAGGGTGCAGCAGGGTGGAAAATCGGGAAACTGAAAATGCAGCAGGGTGGAGGCAAGGGTGTGTGGGTGAGGTTGGGTGTAGGGTAGGATGGGTGAGAATGAGGTGGAATAGGGTGGGATAAGGGAAGGTGAGGGTGAGGCAGGGTGCGAAGAATGGGAGGTGACGGCGAGGCAGGATGGGGGGGAAGGGAAGATAAGGAGGAACGAAAGGCAAGATTGAGACAGGGTGGCAGGCAGGGGAATAAGCGGCTTGAGGGTAAGGCAGGGGCTGGGAGTGGCTTTGAGAGCAGGGTATAGTGCAAAAAATGGGAGGTAAAGTGACAAAGTGGCAGGCAGAAGGAATGAAAAAGGCTAAAGAGTAAAGCATGGGGGGGAAAAGGGCGTGAGGGTGAGGCAGGGGAGGTGAGAGAGAGAGAGAGAAAGAGAGAGAGAGAGAGAGAGAGAGAGAGAGAGAGAGTCAAAGAAATACTTCAGGAAAGAGAGAAGAAAAGAAGAAACGAGTGTAGGAAAATGACCTGCTTCACTGAAATCCCCCAATGTCATCTTATTCTCCCAACTAATTTGCATACGCCACCCAAACAACACCCTCGCCCACCGCCCATCACCCTCTTCTTGCATGGTATTGATCCCCCAACAATGCAAGGCGTCTCTTCCATTGTTGCAGCTGTCTACTTGTTTGTGTTGAATTGACACTTGCCTCTCGTTCTTACGCTTCTCTTTCTCCACCTCCTTCTTCTCCTACACCTCCAGCACTCCCCCCCCCTCCTCTCTCTCTCTCTCTCTCTCTCTCTCTCTCTCTCTCTCTCTCTCTCTCACTCACCCATTGTGCTTCAAGTTTCGTACCTGCTGACTAATTAGCATGGAATCAAGCTCTTTCGTTCCCATTCGTGTGTCTTAATGCCTTATTGTAATTCAGGATCGTACAATTTAAAATGAGGTAGCGAAAGCATAGATAAGCTACCATTCAAGAACAGTAATATCTGAGGTATATTAGGATGACAGAATGTCTGGACGTTTATCAATGTTCTGAATACCCGGTACTCTGAGGTATATTAGGATGACAGAATGTCTGGACGTTTATCAATGTTCTGAATACCCGGTACTCTCTGTTTTGTGGGATGAATACAGACTGCATTTCATAATAACACTGGTTTCATAAATGACTCGTAAATTGGAGGCTTGGTTACAGCTTCGAACACTCGGTCTTAATATCATTTTCGGCTGTTGTCGTTAAGTATGTGGGTTAAACTTTGCTTATCATGATTTTCTTTAAGCGAAGTGTTCCGCTGTTGCTAACCTCGGTGTATAATCTGTACTGTAAGTGCATAACTCTACCGTATAACTGTACTGTATGTGTATAACTCTACTGTATAACTCTGTACAGTTTAACTCTGTACTGTATGTGTATAACTCTACTGTACTGTATAACTCTGTACTGTATGTGTATAACTCTACTGTATTATTCTGTACTGTATGTATGTGTGTGTGTGTGTGTGTGTGTGTGTGTGTGTGTGTGTGTGTGTGTGTGTGTGTGTGTGTGTGTGTGTGTGTGTGTGTGTGTGTGTGTGTGTGTGTGTGTGTGTGTGTGTGTGTTAATGATTAACATTTTTGCATTTGACATTTCCTTTTTCTCTTTTATTCTTTTCTTTCTTTCTTTATACATTTTGCACTTACTGTCAAGTCATTTTTCCCTCACTAAAGCATATTAATCGAACTAAACCGGGTGTATATTTCTTCACTGTACCTTTTAATACAAGTGTTGCAACAAATCACCTCTTATGAAGCTAGGATAAGGATAAAAGGGAAGGATACCATTGCAGTGAAGAATTTTAGTTACATTGTCGCTAAGTTTGGCCACGTAAAGAGTATGGAGAATAAGAGACTGACCAGAAGAGTGTATGTGAGTGAAGTGGAGGGTAGGGAGAGGATGAGATGGAGGGATAGGCTGGAGAGATATGAGAAGGTGGTGACCATGAGAGAAGGCAAACTGATGACGGGGCGACATGGATGCGATTTGTCTGTGATTACTCCTTACGAACTTCTGCTTATACGTAGATAAAATGACTGGTAGGTACATAGAGAGACATAAATAGCTAAGCAGATACATAGAGTAGGTGGTAGCATTTTATATTTTATTATGACAGCAGGAGTTGAATTATCTCACCATTTTCCCTAAAGATATCAGAATCAACCTAATTATGTGATAAATCAAGGTGGTAAATTTGTCAGGCTTCCCCAGGATTAATTTAAATGGTTGACAATTAAGTAGGAGGAAGCATGTAATAATTTGTTCTGTTCTTGGAAGGGGTGCTGTATTTATTATCTCATGCACCATCAAAATCAGACTTATTTCGTGATGGATCAGGGTTATTCTTGGTGTGTGAGAGAGAGAGAGAGAGAGAGAGAGAGAGAGAGTAGCAAAGGGGGTATATCAATCCTCTTGTGTGCTACTGATGCAAAGTATGTCGGTATTAAACAGATGTCAATGGAAAGAAAAAAGACACCTACATTATATTTTCCTCTCAGTGCTAGATATTATTATTTTATTTAATACTGAGAATAACAGGCAACATTATTTAGCTTAGAAGTAGAGATGGGGTTAGTAAAGGCTATATCTTAACTCTCCTGTTTCGTGTCTCGTCTAAGCTGAATAACTTCATTTGGAAAAATTAAGAACAATATACAAAAATGACATCCCCGACTAAAGGGATCAGTAGTAGTAGTAGTAGTAGTAGTAGCTGCAATCCCATTTTAAGCTGAATGTGAACCTTTTGGACTGCAAGTGTAAGTTCCTTTTCTTCTGCAATCCACGATCCTCATTATGGTGGATAGGGAAGTAACTGAGAGACGTTTATATAACCAGGTAGTTGAGCCCCCTGAAGGCATTTCTCTCAGCACCACTGAAGGGGTTAAGCTGCCATAAGGAAATTACACCGATAAAGAAGAAGCGATATAAGCCTTTTTCTGCCAATTAAAATAAGAACATATGCTTGGCTGAGGCGAAGAGAGGGCATTTCTAAGTTGTGATTTAATCGTTTGGGAATGGGAAGAGTATAATGTTTGTTTTTACCCTGCATAACATGGTGGTGGTCGTGATGGTTTCTTTTTGTATTTCTGCCAATGTTTTCGTTATATAGGTTTCTTCCTACCTCGGTGCTGGATGGGAACGCCTTCATGTGAAGGCACTGATTTAACAACGTTGTGGAGCTGCCTGGCTATACAAAAGTCCCTCACTTCCCTCCCTGCACCTCAAAGGAAGGATGGTGGACTGCAGCAGGAGCACAACATAAGCCTGCAGTTCACGGGATTTACATTTCTGATAAGCCTTGAATGTAA
>NC_136955.1:15359723-15397223 GCF_032717465.1 Coenobita brevimanus | reverse complement strand
TCTATATCTATATAACCAGACGCCTTAATCTTGCAAGGGGTGGCCATACACAAATTGCCTCCATGTTGCCCTGTCCTTTATCATTTAGCTAGCCTCCTTCAGACTTACGCGCCCCTCCCTCATATATCTCTCCAGTCCTTTCCTCCCTCTCATCTTCGGTTTCCCCCTCTTCCGCCACCTCTCCACCTCACTCTTCAGACTGAGGGAAGTATCAAGACGTATATTAATGATCGTTATATTCTTTTTCACTGGAATTTATTTTTGCGGATAAATTTGTTTAGTGCAAAATATTCACAAAGAAGATGGAATTTCCCAAACCTGTGTCGAATAGGAGAGAAATACCGAAGTCTCAAGATTACGAAGGAGGAACCAAGGTATATATTAATGTTAACAGTAGATTGATTTCGTTTACAGTTACAGCCTATTCTTACCCAACCAAATAAGTGATCAACACGACGTGCACGATTCAGGGGAGCTAAATGAATACCGAAGTCTGCACCAATACTGGGAAATTACGCCCAATACGTAGGAATTTCCGAAGTATGTACCAATACGCCCCCGCCTGTCATGGTGTGCGAGTAACGCAGGCCAATAGCACATGACATACTGTGGCAGGCGTGGTTTACCTCCCCAGGCTGTCCCGTCACTTAGCTCTATTCCAAGGGGCCATGCTGGGGGTTAATCGTGGTTCAGATTATCAATATCCATGTACTTTTGCTCAAAAAAGTATCGGTACACACTTCGCGCTTGGCAATCTTACACCGCAGACGATGGCATATGCAAAATGTCGAATGATTCCACGCCAAGTTGGTAAATTTACTTTCTTGTGGATGCTTTATACCGCGCTCTTGTGACTCTACATAGCCAATATTGTTATCATATAAATATCCAAATGACAGTTGATTAATCTTCTTGGAATATTGAGAGCTTTATTGTTCATCTTCATCTTCTCTCTCCTGCGCGATACTTTTTTGGAGTTAGTGTACAGTCAGCGGCTTAAATTCGTGTTAGGCGAGTGAGTATGGTAACTATGGTATGAGCCTGAGTGTCTGGCAATACTTGTATGGAGAAGAGTTGACAGATAATGCATTTTAATGGCCTATGTTTATGTTTAATATTCGGAGGTATGCTCGGAAAGAAGTATTCTTTTTGTAATGTGTGCAATCATCTGAATGCAGAGTGTAATAAATTTACGCTGTGAAATGCCGGCTGTACACACTCATAGGTAAATCAGGAAACTTTACTCACTTGCTTTCCTGTGCACATGATTTGTTTCTTGCACACACACACACACACACACACACACACACAGTCTACAGTTCCATCTATTTATCAATCTATAACTAGTCGTCTTTGGCCAGGATACTCGTCGGTTATGGAAGCTCCCTAACGCCTTTTCCTAAGCGATTTATTTTGTTCATTTTAAGTTATCATCATCACATGTGTTGCTTTAATCATTCTAACATCGGCATACTCTGCATAAATAAGGTAGAAAATTATTTTAACCAACTGGATCCAAGAATAAACTAGTGAGGAATGGGTGTTAGGGAGTCACCTTAACCGAAGAGAATACGGGCAGCAATCCCGGAAGGGACGGCCACAGATAATTTAAAGTACTTCCATGTAATCCAGTCCACCGCCATCAAGCTGCCCTCCACCCAACTCACATTACCTTCACCTACATATTTTTTTACCCTACCATCAGTGTCATATTCAGAATAAAATATTGCTTCAAATCTAAGGACAGCGAGTAAGAAAATTGCCTATAATTCAGACAAGTATGTTTGGTTTAAAAAATAGCAATATTGGGCTTCCATCGTCATTCTCTCTCTCTCTCTCTCTCTCTCTCTCTCCTACATACAGATATCCCCACACAAACACATATATAAGAGGTACATTTACCTTTTCACTCCCAAAGGATCCACACACAAACACATATATATAAGCGGTACACTTACCTTTTCACCCCCAAAGGAATCACTTTCAGATGGGGTTGGGTAAGGCTGAATAAACAGATCACAAGTCTAACATTATTTTTCAATCAGTCTCGTCCACATACCCGGTACATATGCATTTATACAGGGTTAGCTAAATATCCAGAATCATAAGTAAAGAATAGATGCAGATGAGAGAGAGAGAGAGAGAGAGAGAGAGAGAGAGAGAGAGAGAGAGAGAGAGACAGGGGGCAGAATAGATATCATTCGCCTACAGAGAGGGAGGTGATATTTTTCTCTTGTTTTTCCAGGCTTTTTGACTCACCTAGTAAATATCCACACACACATAAACATAGAACTGCAGTTCATAACATTTTTCCTCTCTTGCACACTTATTTATCGCCTGAATACTTACACTTCCCCATTGTTTCTGACTCTGTTACATAAAATCTTAGCTATTCTCACCTCTGTATAAGGTGCATTGAATTTCTTGCTCTCTTACATACATTTACAGATATTCTTCTTCATACACATAATATCCTCCCTCTCATATATACAGTACGTCCCCAAAACATACACACATAGGCATTAAATTTGGCAAAATAATTTCCTTACGCTCCTACAGGTCAACTTCTGTAACATTTACAAAATACACATCTGCATACTGAGATAAACATGATCTCATTTTCTCACACAAACACATATTCCGCAAGCACGCACACACGCACACATACATACATTTACACACTCATACACACATACACACGCACATACGAGGGCGAGCACACACACACACACACACACACACACACACACACACACACACACACACACACACACACACACACACACACACATTTACAAACTCATACCCCTCTCTCTCTCTCTCTCTCTCTCTCTCTCTCTCTCTCTCTCACCACGGATAAGAAGTAAATATCCCAAACGACCATGCTGGGGTCATACAAATTTCTATATTCCCTCGTATACTACCAGCTGAATGCTGGTGGAGACTGCTGCATCTCTCTCTCTCTCTCTCTCTCTCTCTCTCTCTCTCTCTCTCTCTCTCTCTCTCTCTCGTGCCTCACACAGATATTACCGCCCCGTCGACTCAATGGGACCCACAGGTACGACACAGATATACAATACGTACTACTGTCGTGCTTGGTAGGTTTGCATGTCTCGCATATATAACAAGTGCTAGCATACTCCCGTGCATTATCTGCTTTTACGACTGAGATACTACACGTGCATGATTCTTATATATATATATATATATATATATATATATATATATATATATATATATATATATATATATATAATGGTATGTTGGTATGACAGCAGCAAAATACTCTTTTGAAATGACTGGATCCAATGTATATACAGAACGGTGGTCGCAAACTAAAGGAAAAACATATTTGCCCCGAACAAGATTACCCGTGTACAGTGTCAAAATCGAATAAAACCAGTATAAGTTAACTTTGTCATAGGAACTTTACCCCAAACTTAATGTTCTAAGACACTATAGTACAGGTCTGTGGCTTACTGTTAGCGCTTTTATCAAGTTTGGTCTACATATCAAAACCACATTAGATACTTTGTTCACACACAGACAACACAAGGGTCGAAATTTGACCTTGCCCTGTAACACCTACTTTCCACTGATTGCTCTTAAAATTGTCTCCCTTCGTTCTTGCATTACCTTCAACACATCCTCTGCTTTAGTCCATATCTGATAAAAACTGCTTATGTTTACTTTGCTAGTTCAAACCTTGACCTAGTCAAGTGACCGTACTCTTTGATCCATTATTCTCAAAGAGAATAAGTTTGACAAAAAATAACAAAAATGGCAGTAATGGCAAAAATGATACATGTTGTTAGGAACCTTTCATATGAAGACAGTCTGAAGAAACGTAATTTGTGCTCATTAAAAAGGCGGAGATTAGGGGAAGATTTAACTGAGGTGTTTAAGTGGATGAAGGGAACAAATAAAGGAGGTATTAGCAATGCACTTAATATAAACCTACAGGAGAGAACTAGAAGTAATGATTTCAAACAAAATAAATCCGTTTTAGTAAGGAAATAAAAACTGGCTTGGGAATACAGTGGCAGACTAATGGAATAAGCTGCCTAGTAATGTAGTTGCTGCCCCATTCATTGAGAGTTTCATACGCTTGATAAGCCTATGCCAAGTAAGGGTTGGCTATAAAAAAAAAAAAAAAAAAAAAAAAAAACTAACTAGAGGAGGACTGAGTGGAGAGCATCCCTCCGACAAAGGCAATGTAATTTCCAAACCACTATTCATAATGGGTTAGGTTTTCTCATCACTGATTAGGGTTTCACAAAAATGTTTTCCGGATCCAGAATCTGTTTACTACCCGAATCGGTCCCCAAGGTTAATCGAGTGTTCTCTGGGTCATGGTCTGTCTACCCACCAAATTTGGTCCATATCTCTTTTAGTTTATGAGTAACTCTGCTAACAAACAAACAGACAGGGGTGAAAACATACTTTCTTTGTCGGAGAGAATAACCAGTGCTAATTCATTCCTTTCCCTTTTCAGATTGCACACTGATACTCACTTTTTTCCTTTCTCACTTTCCCATAAAATTTCCACAACAATTTTTCTTTCCTGCGTGGTGTTCCTTTTCACTTTTTGCTGACGGTTTTCGCTGGAGGGTGTGATGGGCGAGGGATATGCTCTTTCTTAACTATCCTTGTCTTATTCTAGTAGTCTAGTTACTCTTGTAGCAGCTTCCTGGCATGGACCAACAGGAAACTGCAGTAATTCTCCCTGTATGAACTTACGTGCCCTTTGTCTTATCCTCAGACATTCCGACAAGTTTTGGTAGAATCATATAAAAACTATGTTGCTCTCTCTCTGTCTCTGTCTCTGTCTGTCTGTCTGTCTGTCTGTCTGTCTCTCTCTCTCTCTCTCTCTCTCTCTCTCTCTCTCTCTCTCTCTCTCTCTCTCTCTCTCACACACACACACACACACACACACACACACACACACACACACTGGCAAAACTTATATTCTTCTCTCAATTCGTGAGCGTTGTGTAAAGTTATGGCGCCAAATTGAATATAATGATATACCTAAGCTCATGCACTTCTCGTGAGAATATTTTAGCCGCTAATAAACCGTTTGCAATAATACTGATGATGTTGATGCTGATAATTAACAGAAAATATTATTATTATTATTAATATTATTATTATTATTATTACAATTTTTCACATGACAATATGCACAAACATAAACAAACACACAGACTCACACGTGCACAAACATACTAAAGCACACACACACACACACACACACACACACACACACACACACACACACACACACACACACACACACACACACACACACACACACACACAAAACATAAAGACACACAGAAAGACATACTGTACATATTTAGTCACATGCATAAACACGCAGACACAAAAGAAAATTATCATTCTTCTGTAGACTACAATATGGGTGCATTATGATATATGTCAAGGTTAACATTAAATAGGAAGGCCATCTCACACTTACAGATCTATATTTGCTATGACACTGATGGGCAGGTAGTAGAGCTGTGTAATGTAATACCTGACACGTTGCTACTCGGCGTACAAGACAACGAGGTGGAGTAATAGTGCGGACGTTATAACACGGTCAGTATGGAAACACACAAAACATCAAGATTATGAAAAGTGCGGAAGTTATAACACGTTCTGTATGGAAACACAAGTCAATAAAGCTGTATTAAAAATGCAGACGTTATAACACGTTCAGTATGAAAACGCGCAAGGCATCAAGATTATTAAAAGTGCGGACGTTTTAACAAGGTCAGTAAGCAAACACACAAGACAACAAGACGGAGTAATAGTGGGGATGTTATAATATGGAGAGTATGCAAATCCAAAGAAGAGATGGGGTAATAGTGCGGACGTAATAAGTAGGTCACTATGGAAATTTGCAACAATCTATTTTACACTTCAACAACAGAGCTAAAAGTATTGATATTTAATAGTAATTGACTGGATGATAAAAAATTAGATCATTATAATAAATTGGTCATTGTAAAGCTTTTGCTTCGCCACTTTCAAAACTCTGCTGCCAGGGTCTAAACTTCGCAATCACAGCAGTACATGCTGGCGCCCTAGAGCTTAATCATGTGAAACTCTAATCAGGAGACTCGAAGCAGTAGTTCGGAACGTCTCAATTTTCCACAGATCTCCATCACAACATACTGCTGACGGTGCAATGTGTATCAAGAGTGTTAGGAATGCACTAATCATGGAGGTGCACGCCATATCTATTTTGGTAATAAAATTTCGTTCCTGTGCCCGGATGCTGTGTCCTAAACACCATTGTGGCAGTGGACTGTGAACCACACCCTCGTACTGACTTATTCTCCAAGTTGTCCGATCACTCCGTCTTCCATCGGCCTTGACGTTGACCTCCTACCTTGGCCACTGGGATAATGATACATTGGTTACCTGGTGTACTGTACTATCGCGATCCCAACTTTCTTTAGCCTATCCTCGGCTTGAGTGAAATTGAAGCCAGGCGAACGGACACATTTAGTCTTGCAGTTTGATAATGGTTCACTATGAGAGAATGGCTCGCATATTATGAAACCCAGTATTGTCAATGACCCCTATCACATAAATCACAGCCATGGAATATGAGTGAAAATTTGGTCATAAAATGCGTTTAAAGAAAATGTTATTTACACTGCTTAATGCCGCACGCCCTGAAAGCTTCTGGGTTTCCCATGCATAATGTGAACCCAGTTTCGGTCCGAAGCACCTTTTGCCGAGTGTTCATAGTACACTCGAAGCTCCTAGCTAATTCCTGCACCCGGCCGAAACTCCTTCCTCTTTTTCAGTTATTTCTAGTCAACTGGAGATCATTAACATTCAGGTGTGACCTTTTCTACCTCGAATCTATTCTTTCTCCAGTTTAACTCTTTTCTACATGATTTGTCTTTCTCATTACGTACACCCTCACCCAACACCTACTGGTAGAAGTAATGTATTGTCCCCAACAATAATAACAAAGAAAAACAACAAAAACATTAATTATGATATATATCAATACCAGTAATAATACTTGCAGTACTATCTATCTATTGCCAGACGCCTTAATCTCATAAGGAGTAGCCACAAACATATCTCCTCCATGTCTCCCGGTCTCCAGCCATTTCACTGCCCTGCTCCCAGCTCCCCCCCCCCCCCTTGACTTATACACCTCTCCACTCCATCCCTCCAGCTCACCCTTGGCCTCGCCCTCCATCTCACTCACATACACTCTCCTCGTCAGACTCTCGCTCTCCATCCTCTCCACATGGGTAAGTAGGGGCGCCCATCATCCACCCACTTAGTGTAGCGGTACTCTGTTTTAGCGAAGCTCCACACTGAGTGGCAAGCCAAATGATTTCCTGTAAACCAGGAAATCATTTACAACGCTGGGTGATAACCTTATAACCAGCCAACACGTGTTCCCTACGTAACAGCAAGTGGGTTGGCAGAGGGTTAGTGCTTCACCCTGAAAAACAGCTAAAAATACAAAAAAAGAAGCCTACTTTCAATACCTAACGCATTAATAATAAAACATTGTTACAGCAGATGCGCTTTGTGCACTCCTTGAAATATATTTCTAAATTCAACACTGAAATCATAATAAACTAATACATTAAAGCAGTGGATTCAACTGCTCGACATAACTTTGCTCATGTACTTCGCATGAGAGACTGAGATGCAGTTCAGTGGGTGAGTCTGTTATCATGAAGTGGCTTGTTTCCACTCGCCTTGCATGTCTTCAGACCTGTTTCGACCCACCCCGAGCCAAGATGGTAGGGAAACTAGGGATTGTGATAGTACAGTACAACTAGGGTGTATTCGAATAGTAGGCTAATCGCATCCTCAAATAAATCTACAATCATATGCCTGTACCTAAGATTTTTATCCCCAGTACAAATGAAAGTTTTGGACACTGTCTGAACTTTCTTTTCCTTGTCCATCCATAAAAAAAAAAAATTATATAGCAGAGGTATGATTATCAGCGTATTCGTGAAAGTACCACATTCACCCCTCGTTCCTTCTTGGTTGGATAAAGAAAATGAAAGCGATAGTATACATAAGTTAATTTCCAGATTAGTAATGCATTGATAATGATACCATATTAAATGATGTCTAATTTCCGTGCCAGAATTCCCGTAGAGTAAAAGTTATGTGCTCTGATTGCTATATGTCTTGCAATAGTATTAGCGTGTAATTCTTAGAGTACAGTAATAATACGGGTCTCCCTTCTGACCCTCCCAGGTAGGTAAAAAAAAAAAAATGAAATAGAGGTTCCGGTTCGTTCTGTTTTCTCTTGGCACTATAATGATGGTTTTTCTCCTACTTTGTGTTTATTATTTTCACGTTTTTAGATCCCGTTTTCCCAGCTGAGTTGAATATACCATAAGACTATTTTCATTCAGTTTCGGAGAGATCTCAGGTAGTGAAAGGATCAGAAAGAACCTCTCACTCATTTAGTGTAATTGTGTGTTTTTCATTCTCTCTTTTTCTCTTTCCCCTGGGGAGGGGAGGAAAGAATACTTCCCAGTACCCCTACATGTGGTAAGAGACGACTAAAAGGGCCTTTTGTCTCCAGTCTTTCTCTTCTTACTGTCCTCTTCTTCTCTTTTGTCCTACCACTCTTCATTATATTCTGTGTTTCTCCGGGTCATTATTTCCCTCTACTCTTACAGTGCCATAGAGCCGAATTATGAATTGGTGTTGTTTCTTCATTATTCCTTCCTTCTTTCTTTCTCTCTAGTTTTTTTTTTTTTTTTTTTACTTTTTCTTTTCCTTCTTCTGTTTGACTGCTAGGCGAACTGATTAAGCTTTGGTAAGTCTTTCGTGGCCAAGAGGTTAACTTTTATTTCTATCTATCTATCTGTTGCCAGACGCCATAATCCCTTAAGGGGTGGTCATTTGACTTTGAGTTAGTTGTTTTACGGGGAGGGGCACTAACCCTCCACCAACCCACTTGTTGACACGTAGGGAACACATATGGTTTGGTTACATGGTTACCACCCAGCGTTGTAAATGGTTTCCTGGTTTACAGGAAACCATTTGGCTTGTCACTCAATGTTAAGTCACCTGTAAAGGAAAGAAAAGCAATAAGAAGTGACAGGAAAGATGGGAGAAATAGGAACAGAGGAGAGCAGGCACAGAAAAAGAATGATACAGGCTAAGGAAGAAGTAGGCAGCACTACATCAAGTGAGTGGATGATGGTCGCCACCAGCCTTTTTTAATACAGTTTAATACACACACACACACACACACACACACACACACACACACACACACACAGCGACCAAACATAATATCCGCTCTCCCTTTCCGAACGCGTGTATAACCCCCCCCCCAAAAAAAAAAAAGAAAAAAAAGTCAACATTGAATTGAGGATGTAAAATTACTACCAGCGAGTCGGCAACCTTTCACTAATTGTGTTGAAGTAGCAAACCAGACAAAATGATTGGATTTTATGATGGCACGCACACACAGGGAGAGAGAGAGAGAGAGAGAGAGAGAGAACTTGTCATCCCTCTCTCTCTTCGTGTCCATTTGTGTCTATCTGTATACATGATTATATGAAAGATTTATCTGTCCATATTTCTCTTTTTATATTTACCTATCTGTATGAAAATATTTATACGTTCATTTGTCTAGCGATATGTCTGTCTATCTATCCATGTCTGCCTATCAATTCATCGATCTTTTTCTCCTTGTATCTATTAGCCTTCTACTCTGTCCATATCAAAGTCACTCAGTCCCACTTTTACTCATTCAATACCACTTTTCAATTTACAAGTCCACGGAAAAAAGGAAATCATACCTAAAATCCCTCTAGTGAAATAAACACAAGAGGAAAACAGGAGCCAGGGTCAGGCCCGTTTAATATGCATGATTCCACACATAACGTTTCAGATCCCCTTTTAAAATGGAATGCAATTAACCTTGAATTTATTATTGGTAATGTACGAGGGCGGACATCGGCAAAATGTTCGTAAATGACAGGATATTTGTTGGATTTTATATCAATACTTTCATTAGGGAGCGTTTGAGCCAATATCAGGATGGGAATTACAGTATTTTCTTTTTTCAGAAATGCATGTTTGTATTTTTTGCTTATTTCTACGTGCATTTATTCCTAACGTATGGTGCTTTATGTGATTGGTATTGTTGGGAGGCTTTGATGTGTGTGTGTGTGTGTGTGTGTGTGTGTGTGTGTGTGTGTGTGTGTGTGTGTGTGTGTGTGTGTGAGGGAGATGAAAAACTTAAATCCAGTATCGTCAAAGGTGTTATTTTCTCTGAGACAGTTGGTAATAAGGTGATTTTGTGTTTGGATATGCTCGCTTGTTTTTTTTTGTTTTTTTTTCTGGTTATGTATGTATTTTTGTTTGTTTATGAAAAATGGACAAACGATGTTTCAATCTCCATCGTACATTGAGGTGCTGAGTGTGTGTGTGTGTGTGTGTGTGTGTGTGTGTGTGTGTGTGTGTGTGTGTGTGTGTGTGTGTGTGTGTGTGTGTGTGTGTGTGTGTGTGTGTGTGTGTGTGTGTGTGTGTGTGTGTGTGTGTGTGTGTGTGTGTGTGTGTGTGTGTGTGTGTGTGTGTGTGTGTGTGTGTGTGTGTGTGTGTGTGTGTGTGTGTGTGTGTGTGTGTGTGTGTGTGTGTGTGTGTGTGTGTGTGTGTGTGTGTGTGTGTGTGTGTGTGTGTGTGTGTGTGTGTGTGTGTGTGTGTGTGTGTGTGTGTGTGTGTGTGTGTGTGTGTGTGTGTGTGTGTGTGTGTGTGTGTGTGTGTGTGTGTGTGTGTGTGTGTGTGTGTGTGTGTGTGTGTGTGTGTGTGTGTGTGTGTGTGTGTGTGTGTGTGTGTGTGTGTGTGTGTGTGTGTGTGTGTGTGTGTGTGTGTGTGTGTGTGTGTGTGTGTGTGTGTGTGTGTGTGTGTGTGTGTGTGTGTGTGTGTGTGTGTGTGTGTGTGTGTGTGTGTGTGTGTGTGTGTGTGTGTGTGTGTGTGTGTGTGTGTGTGTGTGTGTGTGTGTGTGTGTGTGTGTGTGTGTGTGTGTGTGTGTGTGTGTGTGTGTGTGTGTGTGTGTGTGTGTGTGTGTGTGTGTGTGTGTGTGTGTGTGTGTGTGTGTGTGTGTGTGTGTGTGTGTGTGTGTGTGTGTGTGTGTGTGTGTGTGTGTGTGTGTGTGTGTGTGTGTGTGTGTGTGTGTGTGTGTGTGTGTGTGTGTGTGTGTGTGTGTGTGTGTGTGTGTGTGTGTGTGTGTGTGTGTGTGTGTGTGTGTGTGTGTGTGTGTGTGTGTGTGTGTGTGTGTGTGTGTGTGTGTGTGTGTGTGTGTGTGTGTGTGTGTGTGTGTGTGTGTGTGTGTGTGTGTGTGTGTGTGTGTGTGTGTGTGTGTGTGTGTGTGTGTGTGTGTGTGTGTGTGTGTGTGTGTGTGTGTGTGTGTGTGTGTGTGTGTGTGTGTGTGTGTGTGTGTGTGTGTGTGTGTGTGTGTGTGTGTGTGTGTGTGTGTGTGTGTGTGTGTGTGTGTGTGTGTGTGTGTGTGTGTGTGTGTGTGTGTGTGTGTGTGTGTGTTACAAAGAATTGATGGACCGTGTTCTAGTTCCTGCAATAGAATTATCCTGCAGGAGTTAACAAAAGTTTTTTCGAACTCATTCACTGTGAGACTGGCTTCCTGAGTGCAGCCTAAATGGCTTCAGCAAGAGGGCTAGAAATATAATAACAAGAACCATGCTAGCAGAATAAGGCATAACAAAGCTTTTGACACAGTTCCAAGACATACCTTGAGAGGTAAATCTAAGATACAAATAAGAGTAAAAGAATGATATAAAACAGCTGCCCAACTTTGTCCCAGGCAGACAACCCCAGAATATCCAGAATACTACTCATCAGTTTCCCACAGGGCTCAGTACTTTCACCTTCAGTTTCCACCCTATTCACTCAAGACCTGCCATCCTTTCCTCTTTCTGCACTATTACCGTCCTGTGCGCACGACTTGGCAATAACTCCATAACACTAGTAATATGAACAAGGAGCAACCCAGCTCTAACTGTACTTACACTCTAGCACACTGGCCTTGACAAAACGGAATGCCTCTCCATCCAAAGCAAAAATGGCAATCTTAACTGCGGCAAACAAAAATCTGAAGCACATACTCAAATTTCCCTTTCTAACAAATCACCTTCTCTGGAAAGGCGCCCAAAAATTCTAAGTTATTTTGGAGACGCATATGACCTTCATTTGCTTCAGCCACAGCGACGACCAAAGGCAGTGCTTGTCCTTAACCACGTCACTCACTCACATACTTAGTTACTCACTGAGCTACTGCACTTTTTTAAAGAATAGGTTCTAGACCTTATGCAGTGTGTGTTAGGGAAGCAAATTTCAAGCAGGAGTAAACCTTCACTAGAGCAAGGTTTCAGGCATTACGAGAATCAATTGCAAGGGTCTCCCCTCTACGGTGGAGGGATCGATCACTAGGGGTCTTACCCAAAGCTAATATGTATGGCCATAGTTATTAAACAAGGAGAACGAAGTTTTGCATACAATGACTTTCTCTCGAACTGAGTTCTAGGCAGGGGGGGAACCCCTAGGCCGACCTCTGAGGGGGGAAGGGGGGAAGCTCCCCAGGTCCCGGCGAAAGTCGGTATTCTCGACCATAATTTTTATTTTCTTTCTCTTTTTTCCCAGGAGAAAAAATATCTGCTCTCTGAACAGCCTTCACTCGAGACAGGTTTTTGGCAGTGTGAGACCTCAGTGGCCAGTTCCCATGGGGGACGCGACCCATGTTGGATATTTTTGCACAGTTTTAGATCTGCACACAAACCAGGTTTTCAGCAAGGTGAAATTTCTCAATTCTTACTGATGGGGCGGTCCCCGTGGGGGAGGGGGGTGACATCGTAAATAATTTTACTTTGAAATACTGCCAAAATGAGTGCGGCTATCAAAGATCTCCTTTGTCCAGCATATATGTAACATCAGTGTAAATACATCTCTTAAGCTCGATGCCCTAAAAACACTCCAGTCACTACGTTTGGATAAAAAATCCCCCCAGACTGTCTACAACTGGCACGGAACTGGAGTGGGGGGTGAGAGGCGAACGCTCCCCCATCCTAGCCCCCCATTTTCAGCCAACCATTGATTATATTGAGTGAACAATGTTACTACCAAAATATATGCAATCAACATCGTCCATAAATGTTATCACAGAATCATTCCAATGAAACGAGGGATTTGGCAATGAATGAACATGAGCTCAAACTTGTGGTATTTCCTCTGGCAATCACGGCCCCCGTTTTTCGATGTGCTGGATCTGGCCCTGTACTAACAATTCAATAGAACAAACACAAGCCTATCCATCATCAACAAGGATAAGCCTCATAGCACCCAAAACAAATCCTGAACAATAATATCATGAACTGCTGTAAGACCACGAATACAGATCTACATCGTGGAGCAGAACTACTTCCAATCATGGATCATATGAATAAGAATAGTACACAGTTCGTCACATCAGCTTAAAATCATTCCACCATTGTAACAAAAGTGAATTTTCACCCAGCACTACACACAGTGTCTCAATAACGTCCCTCCTGCTACACCTAACACCTAACAGTACACACATACATACAGTATACGACAGCCATCCCAGCAATTCAAAATCTCCGTCCAAAAAACATCGTTCATAAACCTTCGCCAGACATCTATCCCTCAGAAACTACTCTTCCTATAGAAACCCGAATGCACCTACCCAGACTGTTATGTCCTTTCCTACTGCAGTACCGACTCAAAATACAACTCACAACAGAATGATGTGCTATGTTCACACTACAATGCAGCACTCACGTTACAGCATGTTTGCTCATTTCATGTACCACACTATCACAACAGAGATCTCTGGGAGCGACCTGCTTAAGTGGCCAGTTTCCTGCAGTCCACTCGTTTCACGTCCACATGAACATAGGGTTGCAACACCACCACCACCATCACGAACAACAACAACAACAACAACAGCAACAATTACCTTAGTACCTGTTGTGCGTGACTTTCGCTGTTTTAATGAGATTTTGCATTTGAGGAAAGGAGTAACTTTTTTTTTTTGTCCATTACACTATTTGTGTGGGAATTGCTTGCTTTAGTAATAATTATATTCATGATGATAATAGCCTTGTCAATGGGCCGAAAATACTACAGGTTGAAAATTTATAGTAACTGTTTTCTGTTTTGTATCAACTGTGCCCTGTTTGCGTCTTATGGTTGTGTTCTTTTCCCTAGTTTGGGCTGAATTTCCTTTTATCTCGTGAGATATGATAATGGGAAGGTAATCGAATGAGAGATTGTGAAATGCTCTCCATTGGTCTAAATGGCTAGTTGAAGTAAAGATGTGTGGAGGTGCAGACATCATTAGAGCTCTGTGAAAATCTTGTAAAGGTGTGGTTGGTTATATGTTCGAGTTAAATTAATATGAAAGCCCGGGGATCATAGCGAGCTTGTGTGTGTGTGTGTGTGTGTGTGTGTGTGTGTGTGTGTGTCAGTGTTCAGTTGAGATCACAGGCTATTATTATGTTAGGGATGTTGTGGAATGGGATGAGGAAGGAGGCATATCACTGGGGCTTGATGTGGATGGCGTTATGTATATGATGCTTATGTTTTGTGGTATTTTATATGTTTTGATTTCTATGGGTGGTAATTCTTTGATTTTGTCAGTGGGTATGTGTTGTGTTAGTATGTGGTGTATATGAAGTGAATGTTGCATGTATGATGAGGCGATGAGGCCCCCACCCCTAGTCTTCTCTCTCTCTCTCTCTCTCTCTCTCTCTCTCGCTTATTCCCTTTTTTCTGAATCTAGTGTAGTCAGTGGAATAAAGTGCATATCACCTAATTCAAAGTCCTTGTCCTCATTTTTAGTAACAAGAAATAAAGGTTTTTCGCCTCACCAACTTGCCCCACCCTCCTTCCTAGACGCCCTAACCCTCCTGTACTTGGGCTGAGTGCTCTTTCAATTACACCCCCCAGGGAGAGCGGCAAATTAGGGGCTCCACAAGTTAATTGCTCAAAGTTAGCGGCAGGGTTAAGTTAAATGGCGCAGTGCAGTCTTCACGGGCAGGGGGCTCCTAGGGTGGCCAAGGACGTACGAGTCTTTGTCGAGTTAGACTGCTAGGTTAGGTTTTGTTTGATTTAGTTAGGTTAGGTAAGGCTAGGTTACGTCAAGTTACATTAGGTTAGGTAAGGCTAGGTTGCATCAAATTATTTTAGGTTAGGTTAGGTAAGGCTAGGTTACGTCAAGTTATGTTAGGTTAGGTTAGGATGGGTTTGGGTTTATATCGTCATGTTATGTTGTGAAATGAAGTTGTTTGTAGGGAAGTGACCTGCTTGCCATTATCTGTACTAGACAAAAAAGGATGCGACTGGAGTAAGCCGTATATAAACAGTGTCTAGTTTTAGTTCTCCTGAAAGTGCTGTTGTTTACTAATACACTGGGTGGAGAGAATACAAAAGACATTAGAAAAAGAAAAAAGACTGACACTACCTTGAATCTCATACTGGGAAATACCGCTGAATTGAACGTGGGGTAAAAAAAAAAAAAAAAAATTTAGATCAATGCCTATCAACTACACGAGTCATTAAAGCACATAATTAATATTTACTTCGTCCCAGTCGTCCCTTAGAACTCGATCCGCAAAAGTGGACGGTACATTCGTGTCCTCAAATAAACTGCTACTAAGGATTTCAGGGGCAGTGTCCAACTGTTTTTTTTAAATAACGTCTCAACAAAGCGTCGGACAAGGATTTAACTTTGGCAGTGCATGTTTGAGACCCCGACCTAATTTGTAAAATTATGCTTTTGTACCAAATGTGTATGATTAAGGCATTTATAAGAGTAAATGTAGGGTAAACTTAGCTAAAATCGTCAGAGGCATGTAGCGAGGCTAGCTTCGGTCACGATACAAGCCCCGCCCACAATTCGGAGCGTGACGTCGGTGTGACGTAGTAGTAATCACCGACGCAAGTGGCAGTTCTGTCTTTATGTAAGCTGCTTCAGATTCAATGCCTCAGGGTTACTCATATTTCTGAGCTGCGGCTGATTTTTAGAGTGACTGTACATCCCTCCAGACTTCCTATTAGTACATAGTATATGCATCGCCCTCTTACACATATTGTGACGTCAATATGACTTATTCACTTCTGAAGAGTAGTAATCACTGCCTGAGCCGGCACCGCTGGGCGAGGTGATGTGGCGGCCGCCGACATGCGAGACGTTACCAAACCGAAACTTCAGCGATGGCGAGCATCTCTTATTGTCCTAGAGGTTGCAAGACTGCTTTTGTAGTAGGGGTGAAATATTACTTCGGTGTGTGTGTGTGTGTGTGTGTGTGTGTGTGTGTGTGTGTGTGTGTGTGTGTGTGTGAGAGAGAGAGAGAGAGAGAGAGAGAGAAAGTACAGTATGTGGGGGGGGGTTAGAAAGATAGAAATGCCACTTGCGTCGGTGATTACTACTACGTCACACCGACGTCACGTTCCGAATTGTGGGCGGGGCTTGTATTGTGACCAAAGCTAGCTTCGCTACATGCCTCTGACGATTTTAGCTAAGTTTACCCTACATTTACTCTTATAAATGCTTTAATCATACACATTTGGTACAAAAGCATAATTTTACAAATTAGGTCGGGGTCTCAAACATGCACTGCCAAAGTTAAATCCTTGTCCGACGCTTTGTTGAGACGTTATTTAAAAAAAACAGTTGGACACTGCCCCTGAAATCCTTAGTAGGTTAAATGAGATTATTGACGCGCGCGGGCGCGCACACACAAACACACAAACACACACACACACACACACGCACACACACACACACGCACGCACACACACACACACACACACACACACACACACACACACACACACACACACACACACACACACAAGCAAACAAACACTGGTAAACAAGAATACATACAAATAAACAGACAAACACACACACACACACACACACACACACACACACAGTCCACCAGTCTAATAAACCGGATACACGATCTTAAGTTTTTCCAGTCTCGTGCTAACCAATGCACTACCGAATCCCCCTGACAGACCTAAGCAAGAGAAGCTAACGGTAATATTTGGCCTACCTATATACCTCCGTCCAGCGTGTATGGAGGGAAAGGGGATCTATTGTTGCCTTGTTTTTCTAACCCAGCCAAGATCCCCAATTCATTTCAGCGTAATTCATGGTTGTATTCTTTTTTAATTGATGGTTTACGGAGATTCTTTCGGTAGTCCAAAGGCATTGTCTGTGTGTATCTTCAAACGTCAAGCTGGTGAGAGGTTTTTGCACTGATGTCACTAGGATTCTGAAGAAAGGTCGTATGTGTCCTAAATAAGTCCTAGAATTTTTTTGTTTTGTCTTTCCAGGAGGTGTGGTTGGTTAAAGAGGGAACCTTGAGGGTGTGTTTGATATTCAGGTCTGTCTGGATTAAAGAGGGTAATGATTGATCTGGTTTTGGTGAGGAGGTTATGCTCTTTTGTCTACTCTGTTCTTTTTAACCTGACTAGTAAGTGCCACCCTTCCGTCGTGGATGCTGGGCTGTAGCAAGAGATAAACACTAGAATATAATGCTAGTCACAAAGAAGTTCCTTGGAAAGAATATGGACTCGTAGCATTGCATTTTGGTGCCACTGAGAAGCGTGAAATAAGTTTGCAAAAGGACGAAAAACTGGGCCATGCTAAATTGAATTAACTATAGTAGACGTAGGTCCAGTTGGAGCTGGGGCTGGGCTGCTGCTTGTTGAATTTTGAGGTGTTGTGAAGCCACTGGCAAGTCGTCAGCATAAGTAAATATTGTTACTGAATGGAAAGGAACTTGAGGGTAGGGAGGAAAAAGTTAAAAAATGTGAAGGTGAAAGTACTGACTGAACTCTGTGGAACACCATTGGATAGTATTCTAAATTTAACATTTTGGTTTTGGTACGACAAATGATAGTTTGCCAGGCATTTTTAATTTCGGAGAAGTACAGATAAGTAGATCAGAATGGTATACCGGTACGCAGATATTCGGGAGTTAGTAGTATAGTGGATGCCGCAGTGAACTGAGTCTAAAAAAATACGAGGTTATTCCCAGGTTATGATGGGAAACACTATGTGGATTTGTATTTCCTTCAAGCATTGTATGATATTCAGAAAGACCCACCGATATGTCATAAGAACACCATCTCTAACACCATAACACGAGCCATGAGTGAGACAGTCCTAGCTTGTATTCAGTATGGAGATTGGATTTTAAATCTTCATCGAAATAAAGACACATGATACATAAGAGAGCTAGTAGACCTGGCAAAAATTAAGTCTTTGCTCAGAGTCGGAAAAAATAGAAAAATGATGGTCAAATAGATGGGAAGGGGACAGACAAATAGACGGACAGAGTGAGAGAGGACTCAATCAAAAAGCTTAATTTGCTCGTATCTCGGTAATCAGGTTCGTCCTTACACGTGCATGAGGCGGAAAGGAAGTTAAGTGAGAGTACTGTTTGAATAAGACATCTAAGGTAAGTTCCATTAAGGGCCAGTCACAGCGAAGATGGAACTGCAAATATAGGAAACCACTTTTTAAAAGATTTAAGTGATAGGTTAATGATATTTGATTTTACATGAAGGGCTTTTACAAGACGCAGTGAAGTTCTATAAGAAACCCTGAACTTATTCAAGAAGTAAAATTTCACGAGTAGCCTAATGTGGTTATACATGGAGCAGCAAAATTATCCAAGAAACGATGAAATTAAACATGAAACAATGAAATTTTATAAGCAGAAATAATATTTTACATGAAATGTTTAAGTTATACGTAAAACATTGAAATATTATATGAACTAATGTAACACCAAAAGTTATATGATAAACTAAATGCTCGTCCACATGTGTGCTCGAACATGTGTTGACAGCAGAGCTAGCAAAATGTTTGGATACATGTATGCAGCAGTATTTGGACAAAATGTATTCCAACATGAAGTGCAGCTTCGAACTTACTTGCAGCAGAGGTGATGGGATAAGTGTGTCCATTCTAGGCAGCTGAGACTTCATCATGCTGTTGCCAACATGATCTGGACGCTGCTGTTCCATTCATGTTTGCAGTTTGTTCCTTATTGTATTGTTTACATATTGCCAGCGCTTGTTCAGCACACATGTGGACGCGACCTAAGTGTGCGGCCACTCATGCTCAAAATATGTGATCGATAAGATGAAACGAAGCACCGGGTTTGAGCTACTGCAACATCAGAGTCTGAATGTTGGACGGAACCCTGAGCCTCAATTACTTTTAGTCTCTCACATGTTCAGGGCAAGTGTGGCCTCATCTTAACGTTTTACACGAAACACTGAAAATACCGGAGCTAATGGATCACTGAGGTTTTGAAGATATTTGTTAAGCTCTGAAAATATCCATGAAACACAGAAATTTTCTTGAAGCATTGAAAATTTTCTTCAAACACTGAAATATTTTATGAAGCGCTTAAAATGTACAAAATTCTTTGAAGCTGTACCTGAAGCATTGAAATAATTAACAAAGGAAAATACAGAAGCATTAGTGAAGCATTGTCACTAGCAGGCTATACACAAAGCACTGAAATTACATGAGAAATAATGAAGAAGAAATCACTGATCTATATAAACCACTAATTTACATAAGAACTAATGAACCACTAAAGCACTGATAGCATGAAGTACTAAAATTGCATATGGAACCCTGAAATTGTACATAAACACTGAAAATTATACCTGAAACACGGAAAAATCGAATGAAGCACTGAAAGCACAAGACGCAAAAACAAACACCAGAGAAGCGTCCAAACAACGGGGAGACAACAGCATTAAAAACACACGGCAAAGATAATCGTAAAGCCACACATGAAATAATAATATATATACAGTAGCACTAGAAAGCACTCAAAAGAGTGCATATCTCCGCCAATGCCATTGCCATTAAAATGGATTCAGATCCGGATCCATGGAGATATTGTGTGGAATACAGATCCGCCCTCAAATTTAATTCCGCAAAATTTGATTGAAATTCATTGAGAACCTTTGGAAATATGGTGAGGGATTCATAGGGTCCGGATCCCCCAAATCTAATAATTTCTTGCTTGGCCCACGGCCAGCCCTTTCAAAATTTCATTGAACTTCAATGAGAACTTTTGGAGATATCGTGCGGACAAACAAACAAACATAGGTGAATGCATAACCTCGTCCAACTTCGTTGGCAGAGGTAATAAGTAACAGCGATAGCACAACGCAACACAGCAGAAGCACATCAAGGAAATGGAAACCAATAACGCCACACATGAAATAATAACATAAGTAACAGTGATAGCATAACGCAACACAGCAGACGCACAACAAGTAAGTGGAAACCTTTGACAGCAGCATCCATTCGTGTATTACTATAACGGTAAAGTAATATTTATATAAGAGGAAGGCTACGACTTTTACCAACAAACACTATATTTTGTAAATTTCTTGACCTCACCCCCGACCAAGTTTTAGGCCCAATGAGACTCCTCCACCCTTACGAGGGGTCCGGTGGGAACAAAGCCATAATTTTAACCTCTGCACACGAAATTTTGCTCGGGCGGTGGGCTACGACTGTGTAAACTGTTGTTGCACTAGGTTAAAACACACACACACACACACACACACACACACACACACACACAACATTACAACGGAACAACAAAGTATCACAACACAAAATTATGAAACACACACACACACACACACACACACACACACACACACACACCACTACAACGGAACAACAAAGTATCACAACACAAAATTATGACACACACACACACACACACACACACACACACACACACACACACACACACACACACACATTTTCGACAAAACGCGAATTACAGCTACGCATCCAAACAACAATGCAAAAAATGAGTAGTAACGACACAACAACACAGTATCGCAAATACAGTGCAAGGATAACGCAACAACAATATCAACAACATTGCAGTAATAACACAATAACAGCTATTTAACGTAATACAACTCTATAGCATAATAATATCAACGTATCAGCTCTACAACACAGCTAAAATAACAGAAGAATACAGCACAACATAGGAGGAAAAAAACACAACACAAAAACGCAAGACAGTAAGACCATGACAACACTACAGACTAAGGGACAAAAACACAACCCATCATAGGACAATAACACAGCAAAACCCAACCCAACACAGCACAGTAACAAAGCAAAATTACGACCTAACGTAGCACATAACACAGTAGAATCCCAACCCAACACAGTATAACAACGCAGCAAAACATAACCCAACACAGCACAATACCACAACATTAATACAACCCAATGTAGATTAAAACACAACAAGAACACAACGCAACATAGCACAATAACAGCAAAATACAACCCAACATAGCACAGCGCAACATCCAACATAGCACAACAACATAGCACACTAACAGCAAAACGCAACCCAACATAGCACAATAACACACCTCAAACACAACCCATCATGGCAAAATAACAGTAGAAACAACTAACATAACACAATACCACAGCAAAAATACAGCCCAGTGTAGCACAATAACATCATGCCAACACAACATAGCAACGCAGAACCATCATAAAACCACAATAACAGTACAACCAACATAGCAGGACATATATAGCAATAGCATACGAATTTAAGAACAACACAACCTAACATGGCAGAAACACCACAGCATTACATCAAACAAAGACAATATTGTACCACCGACACGTCAACAACAACAACTTAGATGGAACGAAAACAAGAGGTGAGCTATCCAGGCACAGACAGGTAAAAGTATCACGACCAACATCAACAACATTAACAGTATCAGCGTCAACAACAAAGCCAGCGAGGAAGCCAGGATTAGACAAGAGCAACGGCAACAGCAGCAGCAACAGCAACACCACCACCACCAAGAGCAACACCACACTCCCTGCTTAGCTCTCGTGGTGAGCGGACCTCTTGCCAGTCTCTCTCGAGTATTGGACTCTGCCTCAGTTACTGAGAAGCATTTTTCGGGAGTTTTTCCTGTTTTTGGCCATTGCAGGACTTAGCCTAATTTACTTAGGCGATTTTTCTCTTTTTTTTCTCTGTTTCTGGGTGGACTCTGTCTCTGACAGATAGCCTTGCGAGCTTGTGTGTGTGAGTGTGTGGGTGTTTTGTGAGTGTGTTTGCGAGTGTGTGGGTGTTTTTTTTTTTTCTTTTTTTTTTTCTTTTTTTTTTTCCGGCTGCCGTTAGTGTCTCTCTGCGTGGTACGAAGCCGAACCCTGAAGGGCTGTCGTTAGGGCAGTTCCATGAGGGGGGGCCATTAGGGCCTGGTTATAGGAAGCGCAGAGAGCGGCTCTGATAGATTAGGGAAGACCCGAAAGAGGCAGTGGCGGGGCCTCCCACGTCGCCCTTTAGAGGGCGGGGAGCATAGGTAGCCCGTCACTGTAGGGAACTGCCGGCTTTTTCTTATTTTTTTTTTTTTTTTTTTTTTTTTTTTCACAGTGAGTGTTGGTGTATCTGTTTGGGTGTCTGTGTGAGTGGCGTCTTTGCGTGTTTGTGTGACTGTCCCTCAGGGACATGAGACGCACCCAGATCCCCAGGCCTACGGGGCCACCGCGCCCATCCCAGTCCCAGCAGAGGACGACTCGCCCTGCTGCTACACCAGGCGCGAAGCGAGAGCGGCGTCTCTCAGATGCGAGCTCTCACTCGTCAACGTCTGGTGACGTCTCCGCCTCCACTTCTTGTCGCCCTAAAGGGCAGGCTCCCCGCGCGAGGGCTGTCGCCTCAGCCTCCCCCCTTCCCACTTTGGCACGTGCAGCTAAGGTTGCACGTGTCCATGAGGCTATGGAGGAAGCTGCTTCGGCTCCGCTTCCCGTCCCTACCAACGCGCCCTCTGCTAATGCCCCTACTGCTGCCTGCCCACGCCGCCAGGCCCTTACCACTGCCATGCCATCTCCACACAGTGGAGCCCGTGCTGCACAGGCACCCGGTGCCGACCATTCTCCCGCTGGAGCTGCCCCTGCTACTACTACTGAGGACACTGACGGCTTTATAACTGTGGCGTGCAAACCACGGCGAGCGCCGCAGGGAAACACCGCTCCTCCAGCATCAAGGACTTTGGCGCCACGGCAGCCTTCCTCTACTCGTCGCCCCTCAGTGTCAGTCGTGCCTCCTCCACCTCCTCGCTCGTCCTTTCCAGCCTTCCGCGTTCCCTTCCAGGCGGGGTTCAGCACGAGCTACAATGCAGTAGCCGCCTTAGAGCAACACCTGCCGGGCCTAGTGGCTATGAATCGTTACGGCCGCGACGACAGCTGCGTGCTGATCCCTACCGAGGAGGAGTCTTATCTGCGCCTGAAGGCAGTGGCGGAGGAGGAGGCCCCATTTGTCAAGCTCGTGGAGCTCACGCAGGGCGCCCAGACTACAAGGGCGACGGTCATGGGCTATCTTCGGCGCATGCCGGTGGACATCCTTCTGAGGCATGCGCTAGTAGAGGCAGCAGAACGCTGTCAAAACCAGCGCACCAGGGAGGAAACACTGCAGGTCTGTGTGACTCTGCGAGGGCCTCTCGTGCCATCCCTCGACCTGGGCAATTGGGGAGTTTTCCATCTCCACCCCTTCACGCCGGAACCGCTGCGCTGTTACCGGTGCCAACGCTACGGGCACCACCGTGCCAACTGCAACCGCCCCGTCATCTGCGGCATGTGCAGTGGCGCCCACGATACGGACGAGTGCCTGCAGCGGTTCAAGGCAAAGCAACCAATTGCGGCCAAGTGCCCCAATTGCTCAGGACGACACCACGCGTGGCACCGCAGCTGCCCCGCGAGGGTTCAAAGAGTGAACCAGGGTCGAGAGAGGCAGGTTGCTTTTGTGAAGGAAAATCAGGCCACCAGCGCCACTCCAGCTCCCTCCGGCACCTTCATCTGGGGACAACAGCGCCGCCCTCCCAGTCAGCGTCCACCACCTCTCAGCGACCAGGAGTTCCCTCCATTGCCCTCGGCTCTTACTGTGGTCCAGACCACAGCAGAGGTTCACCGCCAACAGCCGCCTGTCTCACCACCACTTCCCACGGTAGCGCCAAGTCAGCCACTGACGCTTCCGCCACCAGTACCTGGCTCCACACCCAGCCCACCCACTGCTGCTGCTCCACCAGTCCTTGCGTTCACGGCGGAGGATCTGCGGGACCTGGGTTCCCAAATTGCAGTGGCCGTTGCCCAAGCAGTATCCCTCAAACTGGGGATCACCCTCAAGGCGGCCTCAATCGCCTCCGCAGCCGATCGCATCATCGATCGCGCAATTGCCAGGAAGCAGCATGGTCCCAACACCCATCCTGCCCCTCGACGTCCGGCTCGCTCAACAGGGGGACCACGGACTCCCCCCCGCAAGCCGGCTCGCTCTTTCAAGCAAGCCAAGCCCAGGAAGGCCGCTGCTCTGTCTTCCACCCCTCAGCAGAGTCGGCCTCGCCCCCTTCCAGAGCAACAACCAATGCACGTCGTGGCACCCTCGACAGCCATGGCCTCACCTCCGTTGCTGGAGGACGTCCGTCTCTGTCTGTCTCCGGACGGCGGGACGGCTCCCCCCTTTGACTCCTTCAGTGGAACTGCCTAGGAGCATGGAGCAAGCTCCCGCTCTTGCAGGAGGCGGCTGCGAGGGACCGCCCCCATATCAAATTACTGCAGGAGACCCTGCTCCCAGACAGTTCCACATTTCGTCTCACAGGTTACACCACCCATCTCCTCCCGTACGTTCGTGGCGTCACACGGGGATGTGCCGTTCTGGTTCAGGACCACATTGAGTGCACAGACTGTGAACCTCCTCCTTTCTGTGGACCTGATGTGGAGGTTCTGGGCGTGGTTCTCCACCTGGCTACGTCGTCCCTGACGGTATACAACGTGTACCGAAGTCACAGGGGCTCCCTGGAGATGGGAGATTTGTTCTCCCAGGCTGCCAGGGGCACTGTGTATATCGGGGGCGACTTTAACGCCCACCACGCCTTGCTTTCATCGCCTCTCCCGTCCAATGATGCAGGGCGGCACATCTCTTTGGTACTGGAGGAGATGGATGGTGTATCTCTCTTAAATGATACAAAGGTCGCTACTCATGTGGCTGGGGGCCGTCTCCTATCCTTTGTGTCGTCCCCTCTGGCTGGATCTGCGACATGGTCACTTCACCCCCACCTCACTAGTGATCATTTCGCAGTTGAAGTTACACTACCAATGCCTCCACTCCCACCTCCCCCTCTCCCTCCACCGAGGTGGGATCTCCGCAGGGCTGACTGGCCGGCTTTTGGCCGTGTGTTAGCTGCGGCCTTTGAGGCATCTCCTCCTGCCCCGGACCTCGAGAGTCGAGCAGATCAGGTAGCCCGTGCTTTTTCCCAGGCTGCCTCTCTCACTATTCCTCTGCAGCGACGATCCACGCGGTGCTATTGGGACGGCTGGATTTACTGCGACAGGGTCAGGGAGCTGAATCACAGGCTCAATGCAGCACGCAGGCAGTACCGGCGGCGCCGTACATCCCCTCACCGTCGGTGCTTGGCTGCTGTCACACGCCATGTGACGTTGGAGAAGCGTCGCCTTAAGGAGGAGGCGTGGATTAGATGGCGTCGAACCTTGGATTCTCACTCCACTCTCCGTGAGATGTGGAGGAGGATCCGGTCCATCTCTGATCCACGTCCACCTCGACCACCGTCACACCCTGACCCTGCTGCTGAAGCCAGCCGTCTTGCTCAGCATTTCGCGGATCGTTCTGCTTCCCACAATCTTCCGCAACCCGTCCGAGCCCTACAGGAGCAGTTGTCGGCTTCTCGTGTCGCTGCTGTACAGGCTGCTTGTGCCAGACCTGACCCCGCTGATCCTCCCATCACCAGCAGGGAGCTTCATAAGGCGCTGTGACACAGAACCGACACTGCACCTGGCCTCGATGGGCTTGTCTACTCGCTCTTGTCTCATGCTGGAGATTGTGGTAGTGAGAGACTGCTTGGTCTGTTCAATCTCTCGTGGTCTGAGGGCCGTTTGCCGAGGTCGTGGAAGACAGCTATCATCCACCCGATTCCAAAGCCTCGCGATCCCGACGCCATGCGCCCTATCTCGTTCCTTAGCTGTGTGGCTAAGACAGCAGAAAGGGTTGTGCGTGCCCGCCTTGCCTGGCGTCTGGGACCGTTGCACCCGAGGACTTTTGCATACCATCCTGGCAGGAGTGCTTCTCACTGCCTTGCTTCCTTCCTCGGGGAGCTTCGAGGTGGACGGGGGATGGCAGTCTTCCTCGACCTCGAAAAAGCCTTTGAGCTGGCAAGCCCTCTAGCCATCCAGGCAGCCCTTGCGGCCCGGGGAGTTGGGGGTAGACTTCTCTCATGGGTGGGGGATTTCTTTTTGCACAGGTCAGCAGGGGTCAGGTTTCAAGGGGAGCTCTCACCGTTTTACCACCATCTTAACGGCACGCCCCAAGGGAGTGTTCTCAGCCCCTTGCTTTTCAATGTCCTTGTTGAAGGGCTATTAACGGTGGATTATGGTCCCGGCGTGACTCTGCTGGTGTATGCTGACGATTTGGCACTGGTCTTTTCGAGGGGGGACTGTTTCACCCAGGCACCCGCTGCTCTTTCTCGGCTACACGCCAAGTGTAATGAACTCGGGCTGAAGGTCAACCTCGGGAAGACCAAGTGCCTACCTTTCGGTCTCCGCCCTCCAGGCCGTTCTCTCTTGCTTGATGGCTGCAGCATTGAGCTGGTCACGCTCCACCGCTACCTGGGCATCTATTTTGATGCTGGCCTCACTTTCGCCAAGCACGTCAGGTACCTGCGGGAGCGGGCTGCCACCCGAACTTCTGCTCTGCGTTATCTGTCTCGTCGCAGTCTAGGGGCATCCTATAACGTGTTACGCACCTTTTTTGTCCACGCTATCCGCTCTCTTGTGGACTATAGTGCCATATGTCTCACCAGCCTTGCCCCACGTCTCTCAGTCCTTGGAGGTCCTTCAAAATGAGGCACTCCGCACCATGCTACATGCGCCACGTTGGACAAGGTTGGTTAACCTACGTCTGGAGAGTGGTTTTCCTTCACTGGCTCATAGAATTGCATTGCGTGCAACAGCTGAAACACTCCGGCTTGTGCATCGCCATCCGCACCTGCCGGTCTCGGCTTTACTGCGGCGTTTAGCAGGCCGACCCCCTGACCCGCTTACTCGCCGTGACTGGGCTCGTGCCACTACGGCCCTACTACAGGATTTGGGCGTGGCTTCGGAGGTGTGCAGTGATCCTGAGGTAGACTGTCCAGGTTACTTGCCTCCTCCCCCCTGGTCGCCCCCCCCTTTCACTGTTGTCTATCCCTCAGTGCCCAAGCCTCGCCACTCCATTCCGGCAGTTCTTCGGCAGGTCAGTCTTTGTAGCATCTCTACTGTCAACTCAACAGCTTCGGCAGTCTATTATACGGACGGCTCAGTCTCATCCGATGGCTCAGCGGGGGCGGCTTTTGCTTTGACTTTTCCTTTTGGACCATACACTGAATCCTGGCGCATCTCCACGGGGGTCTCAGCCTTCCAGGCGGAGCTGGTGGCTCTTCTCGGTGCCTTGCGTCATGCTTACCGGCATCAGCATCAGCGAGTCGTTCTGCACACTGACTCACTCTCTGCCCTTCAGTGTCTGGAGTCTCTCACGCTTACATCTCACCGTTTCCTACTAACGGCTATATATACTGTTGCGTCTTTCATTCAGCAGTGTGGTGGCTCAGTGATTTTTCACTGGGTCCCTGGACATGTTGGCGTTTGGGGGAATGAACTGGCAGATACAACTGCACGTGCGGCTAGCACCCTCCCTGCTGTCACATTTCCGCTTCGCCCCTGTGCCACCCGTGTCCTCTCAGAGGTGTATGCCACTATCTACAGGCGTACCAGGGATGAGCATGAACTCTGTATTGCCGAGGGATCACGCTCGGCTGCCTGGTATGCGGCGGCCACATCTTATTCACCTCTTCCGATACCAACTGGATTACCCAACTTTATTCTAGTTAGGATTAGGCGTCTCCGCTTAGGTTTCCTGTGCTACCGCCAGGTTGCCGGCTTGGAGCCTGACCCGTGCCCCCATTGCTATGCATGGTCCGCCGATCCTTTATCCCATTACTTACTAGACTGTCCGGCCACAGCGCTGCTTCTTGCAGGTCCTGGCGGAGGCTTCCCTCGTACTGGGGATGATGTCTTTGATGCAGCTAGGGTTGTTGGCAATGCATCTTTTCAGAGAATTTTGCGCACTGTGCGGGACTACCCTCCTCCTCGGTAATTCTCTCAGGCATTGATCCTGCTTTTTTTTTTTTTTTTTTTTTTTTAAGGCTTTTCTCTGACGGGCTCTTAGTTTGCCCGTGCCCCACCAAGTGTGGGTAAATATCAAACAACAACAACAACAACGCAACACCACCACCAACAACAGCAACAACACCAGCAACTACAACTTTCAACAACAATCTGAACAAAATAAATAACCACTGTTACCACAAGGACAGTATCCATCACAACCACAACCACATCACAGCCCTGTCATCACAAGTAGTCTCCAGCACCATTATCTCACCACAGCCATATAACTACCACTGTCATAATCACCAGCATAACACAGAGTCAGCATCACCACCACCACAGTTACTACCACAATCATCACTTTGCCGTAACGCCCAGTGTCACAGCCTGGATCACCACCATCACATCAGATCATAGCAAAGCAACCACTACTGTCATAGCCAACAACAACCAATAACGGAATCCTCATCACCACCACATCACACTGACGCATTAGGCATCATCATCATCACACCATACCCACTGTTACAACTACAATCCCCACAATTCATCACATCCGGCATCACACCAGAATCAGTCACCAGAACAATAATCTTCATATCCACCACAACACAACTATAGTCGCCCCTCCATCACAGATGCACCCACTACCACCACCATAATGACCACAACTACCAATATCACGTTTCAGCCAAAGAACTACAACCACAACAACAACCATTAATACTACAAGCATCACAACCTCTATCATCACACCAACACAACCTTCACAACTGCTACCACACAACCACCAAAACCATACCACCACCACAACCACACAACCACAACAACCACCACAACCACACTAATCACCACTACCACACCACCATCACAACCACATCACCACCACTAGCACATCACCACTAGCACACCACCACTAGCACATCACCACTAGCACACCACCACTACAACCAGATCACCACCACTAGCACACCACCACCACAACCACATCACCACCACAACCACACCACCACCACTACCACACTACCACCACAACCAAACCACCACCACCACAATCGTAGCACCAAAATCACACCACCACCATCACAACCACACCACCACAACCACACCATCACAACCACTCCATCACAACCACACCACCACCACAACCACACCACCAAAACCACAACATCCCCACATAATCCGCAAACATATTAGTGGGGCGCTGGAGAAACTGGGAAAAGAAAAACAGAAAACTTTGATCTGCTTCACCACCATAGCAGTTACAACCGTACCCACATTACCATCGTACCTACACATTCCCTTCACCATTACAGTAACAATAAGAAAGATGTAAAAAAAAAAAATCATAGCAGCAACACATATCACAACCCCCAATACAATAATAATACCACAGCTGTCATTGTAACCACGTCAACAATCACCATGCCCATTACAATAGTCCTAAATGAAAGCCGCAGTTATGACGGCCATCACTATAACAACGTCCACACACACACACACACACACACACACACACACACACACACACACACACACACACACACACACACACACACACACACACACACACACACACATCACCACCACATCCATAACAACCATCATAACTCTAACCATATTCACAAGTAATAATAAGCCACACTGCTACCTGAACCACTCCATCACCACTACCACACTACCACCACAGTCCCACCACAAGTACTCCCACAACCACAGTAATCTCCGCAACCACACCAACACCACAACCACACACGACTACCACATCATCATCACACCCATAACAACCACTACAACCTTACTGCCACTACAACCACACCGCCACCACAACCATAAACAACCACTACCACACCACCAATACAACCATAACAACCACTACAACCACACCTCCACCCAGCCACATCACCTCCACTGCCACACTACAACCACAACCATAGGAGCCCCCACAACCTCAAATATAGCAACTACCACAGCCACAACCAACAGCTCCTTACCACAATTACTAGACATCCGCTTGCACAACATCACTACCATACAGCCACTAACACACCACCACTAGCACACCACCAACACCACACTACAATCACAACCATAGGAACCTTCACAACCGCAAGTATAGAACCGACCACAACCACAGCCAACAGCTCATTAGCCACAAACAGATCAAAGAGACAACTGAGGAAACAGGAAAGAGAAAAAGGATGAATTACGTTCCTGTCACCATAACAGGAACACGAACAACATTAACAACAACAACAACTATTACAGTAACAGAACAGCAGCAATAACAGTAATAACAAAGACACATTACAACAACAACAACATCAGCAGTAACAGGCATTACAATTATCATAACACCACCTTCATCAACAACAACAACCATTATAATTATCACAGTAACCAAAAACAACAAAAACACCATCACCATCACCACCACCACCCATATCACTAAGAACAACGACAACAGTAGCAGCATCAAAACAGCAAACACCAATGGAACCACTTTCTGACCGCAATCACAATCATTATCATCACCATCACAACGACAGTAACGAGATGATTCACAACAACGATCATCTTACTCACAATGATCACCGCCTCAACAACAACCATAACAACATACGCCATCATAGTAACAGCACCCAAATCACAATGGCAATCGGAGTACCGAAATTATTAAAAACAAAAACAAATACAACAACCTCATTATTACAACAATATCCACGCCAGCATCACAACACGAACAATCTTAGCAACTGACAATCTTCCTCAAACAGTGACATTACATCATACGAATACGATACCTCACCCTGCTATCACTAACACACCTTTCCCAAATACCTCCATCACAAAGATAACCATAACAACTACACCACCACAGTCACAACCACCACCACAGCCACGACAACACCCGCGGATAGATCAGCGGGACATATGGCAAAAATTGTGATGAAAGGAAAGAAGTAGACTGCGGCCATTATCACGAACGGAACAGCATAAACATCTATCCCAACAACAACAAGTATAGCAAGAAGTAACACTCAAAGAGCAACATCCACGCCCACCAACTGGTCTAAAGGCCGAATATTTTGCTTTGCCTTGTGATCTTGACCTTCGACAGAGTATTCTCAAAATGAAAAACTTCATGCATGCCTAATCCTGAACCTTTCCACCAATTTTGGCTAAAATAAGGTCAGAACTGCTTGAATTTAGGTTGCCAGTAACCTTAACCTTTGACCTTTCCATGTGACCTTGAAATTTGACTGACTGCTCAAAATCGAGTCACTTAATTCATAATTTGACATTAACACATCCACAGCGTTTAGTCTACGTCAGATAAAAACTGTTTAAGTTAACCTCGCCACGTATCAGTGAGCTTTGAGTTTTTGTTCTGAAAAACAGTAGTTAATCCATTGGGTGATATTTGACCTGTGGACAAAGTTTGATCGGAATCAAACCAAAATTGTTTTAGTTATTATTATTATTATTATTATTATTATTATTATTATTATTTTTCATACAGACACACGGGTTGAACTTTGACTTTACCTTGTGAGCTTGACCTTCGACTGATTGTTCTCACTTCGCGAGCGCTGGTGTAACTATTAGTCATCACCCAAACAACCGATCCGCCACCATCATCGCCGTTACATGTTCATCTCAGTCACCACTTGCCCGGAATCAAGCAGTCCTGGCATGTATTCGGTATGAACGGTGGGACGGTGAGTGTTAGTGCCAAAATGGTGACATGTGAAAGTTGTGTGGTGCGTAGGAAGACTCACTCAGAACATACTTGTGGCCTTAGTTTGTGGCCTAAGCTTGTGGTCTTAATTACACGCATAAAACGCAACAGTACAAATATTAATAGCAATAACGATCATAACAACAATAAACGCTAACACCACAACACCGCCACAACAGTCCACCAATTCCACACAACCATAGAACCCTTACCCACCATTACAGCCACAGTAACAGTGTCCACAACAATAACAACAATAATTACATCACACTTTCACCGCAACCTAATCACCCACAACCAAAATATAACCACACTGTCACTACAACCACCCTACCACCACACCTATAGGCCATAGTAACCATCACAACTTTTGCACCACAACGAGAAAATAGCTACCACTGCATTTTATATTGTTACCATCACTATACCTGCAAAAAATCACAACCACAAGTACAAAACTAAAGCAACCACAACCTCAGTGCATCCACCACAGTCGCACTCATAACCACAAGAAAACAACAACCACAGCAACATGAGCCAACAAAAACTCACGCCAGCAAGGAAAACAATCACACCAGCAAACAAAACAATCACACCAGCAAACAAGACAATCACACCAGCAAACAAAACAATCACACCAGCAAACAAGACAATCACACCAGCAAACAAAACAATCATACCAGCAAACAAAACAATCATACCAGCAAACAAAACAATCATACCAGCAAACAAAACAATCACACCAGCAAACAAAACAATCACACCAGCAAACAAAACAATCACACCAGCAAACAAGACAGTCACACCAGCAAACAAAACAATCACACCAGCAAACAAAACAATCACACCAGCAAACAAAACAATCACACCAGCAAACAAAACAATCACACCAGCAAACAAAACAATCACACCAGCAAACAAGACAGTCACACCAGCAAACAAAACGGGGCAAAGAGAAAAGCAAGAAATCTGACAACCAAGCATCCTTTAGCCTGCAAAATCTATCTCTTTACACCCCCTGGCCAGAGATATTAGTAGGGGGGGAGGGTTCCAGTAATAACATCGGGGTTCCATGGGGCTTCAAGGGGTTTCCAGGGGGGTTTGAGTGGAGCCAGACAAAGACGAAGTGCCAAATTTATCGCTGTGATAAAAGGTGCCTCCCCTGTTCCTGCCAAGCCTTCGTCAGGTTTGATAATTGAAGGAAAAAGGTTGAGTGAAGTCTAGATGGGTCAGTGGAGATGATGATGATGATGATTATGATAATAATAATAATAATAATAATAATAATAATAATAATAATAATACCAATAATAATAATAATAATAATAATAATAATAATAATAATAATAATAATAACTAGAAGGCTGTAACTTCAGAGTGAGGTACTAATCTCCACCTTTTTAAATATTGGTGAACTTACATTTTTTGTTATCACTCAAAAACCGTTAGACAAACTGCCACAAAAAGTATACAGACCTGGTCTAGGACCAGACCAAAATTCTAGGCCTAAGAAGTGCCTATTTTATATTTTGATTTTTTTTGTATGAAGGAGCACTTAAAAATTGTTGAAAATTGGGTTGTTCCAAGTATCGTGGTGTGACGCATGAATGACGTTGATATTGTTCTTGACAAATATTTGGAAAATAATTTTCTCTTTGGTTTTCTGTCCATGTTCATGTATCTATAATTATAGGTTTTGCGGTAAACTGAGGTTGAAAAAATAATGATTTTTTGACATTTTTAGACTTGTGACTTTGAAAAGTAGGTTAAGGTCACTGAAACTGGGTCAGTGTAATAGGGTCATGGTGCTGTACATCCTCAATAAGTACGATGAAAATCAGAGACGAAAAGTGACGGAATACTAATAACTAGTTACCTATATACTTATAGTGTAGACACAATATGGAAGCTTCGCCATGGCTATTTATGGTATATAAGGTATGGAATTTTGACATCATAAGCAAGACTGTGACCTTTAAAAGTAGTTCAAGGTCATTCATATTTGGAACATACACTTAGATTAACATAAGGTAGCTTTTTGTGTAATATGAACAAGATCTGAAGACAAAGGTGTGAAAGAAAGAAATGAAGCATGGGTGGCTGAATCGCTAGAGAGATGGCCCTCAGTCCTAATGGACCCAGGATCAAATCCCAGATGGGGCAGGGAACAGTTTAAAGATTTGAAAATCGTTAAAGCAAACTTTTCTCATCTACCAGAAGACTCGCCGACATGTAAATATACCCCCGCTAATACCAAAACACCAGTCCTGTATGAGACAGCCCTAATATGTATTCAACATGGACGTTGGGTGTTAGCACCGAAGTGGTGACACGAGGAGGTGTATGGTATGTAGGAGGACTGCTGAGTTTTGGGAGCAGGCTGTGAAGCCTATGCCCATAGGTGAACATTAAAAACAAAAAAAAAAAAAGGCTAACTCTATGCTTAACTGTAACCACATTCCTTTCAGATAATAAGAGGGACAACAATAAGGAAGCTTCGCTACACAGCTTTTGTGGTTTAATCTAAAACGTGTTACAATGAAAACACTAAGCAGATTTGAATTCAGTACGGTACTTTCCACTATGCTAAATGACGAAATATTCAGCCAAAACTCTCGGCAAGCTTTATTATAATAAGATTTTCAACAAAATAGCTGTATCTCAATTAGCTTTTGAGATATTTTAATTTGAGATATGCAGTTTTTGCACCATAAATGAGTATAATTATGGTCTTCAGAAATATGTAAAGTTTATTTATATTTGGCAATCATGTCTCCATTGTTGTTCAGTCTGTATACGGATGGGGTTGTAAAAGAGATACAAGGTAGAGCAGTGGATGTTGGAGCGGCCCTAATGAGAGAGGGCAGTGTTTGGAAACTCCCTGTGTTGTTGTTTGCAGATGATACTGTGTTGTTAAGTGAAGACTAAGGGGAGCTGCAAGGCTTGGTGGATGAGTCTGGGAGAGTGTGTAAGAAACGGAATCTAAAGGTGAAGGCAAGGAAGGGTAAAGTTATGGTCTTCGAGAGAAGTGACGTCAGTGAATGTACAGTGAGGTTGGATGAGGAGGAAATGCAAAATGTGCGTTTAAATACTTGGATAGTGTGATGAGTAAGGATCGAAGTTTGGAGGGTGAAGTGCTTGAAAGGGTACAACAAGGAAGAAAAGTTGCTGGTTCCTTGAAAGCAGTGATAAGAAGCAGGGAAGTGAGCATGGAAGTGAAAAAGTTACTACATGACAGTATTGTGATACCAACTCTAACGTATGGAAGTGAAGCTTAGACCATGTGGGAAGGACACAAGTCAAGAGTGACAGCAGTGAAAATGAGTTACTGGAGAGGAGCATGTGGAGTCACATGGTGAGACAGACTGACAAATGAGGAAGTGAAGGAACGTTGTAGTGTGGATGTGTACAGTATGTGGTAGAAAGCGTTAGGAGAAACACATTGAGGTGGTTTGGCCATGTGGAAAGGATGGACGGTGAGAGACTGACGAGGAGAGTGTATGTAAGTGAGGTGGAGGGGGGAGAGGGAGGGGGAAGCCAAGGGTGAGATTAAGGGATGGGGTGGAGAGGTATATGAGAGAGGGGGGTGAGCTGGGAGCAGGGCAGTGAAATGGCGGGGGACAGGGCGACATGTTGGCGTTTTACTTGTGGCCACCCCGTATGGGATTAAGGCGTCTGGCATTAGATAGATAGACTTGGGTTGCCCCAGGGTACCTTCCTGTATAATATCATTAAGATCTAAAAAAAAAGTGCGAAGAAAAATAATAATAATACTTACCAAAACAATAAGCTTCGCCACATATACGGCGAAGCTTACTAACTAGAAGACTGTCAGAGACAGTTACTGATGTTCACCTATGAGATTATTGTTTTATGTGACATAAACCGTTTGTCAAACTGCCACCAAAAGGTATACAGACCTGGTCGAGGACCAGGCAAAACTTTTTGGGCCAAAAAAGTCCTTTTTGCATGTATTGGTTTTCCCTGCGCGGAAGAGCAATCGAAAATTCTTGGAAAGTGGGGTGTCCTAATATCATACATCATGCATGAATGACCTCCAAAATAATGTCTTCCATAAAAATGTTAGGAAAGTAATGTAATCATGGAATTTTCTTCTTTGTTCATGTAGTTATAACAGTTTGGGCGTAACATTCATTCATTGCCAGACGCCATGTATCCCAAACAGGGTGGCCAAGGGCTTAGAGTTAACTGTTTTATAGGGAGGGGCACTAATCCTCCACCAACCCCATTTGACACGTAGGGAGAACGTTATGCCAACAGCATCTGGTGTTCCCAGGCGGTCACCCATCCAAGTACTAACCAGACCCAACGTTGCTTAACTTCGCTGATCGGACGGGAAGCGGTGTACTCAACGTGGTATGGCGTAACATAAAGTTGAAAATTGCTGATATATTTTTTTGTACATTTTTGGATCTGTGACCTTGAAAATTAGGCCAAGGCCACTGAAACTGGGTCAGTGCAATAGGGTCATCGTGCTGTACATCCCCAGTAAATATGATGATTGGAGGCAAAAAAATTATTGGGTAATCTATCTATTGCCAGACGCCTTAATCCCGTAAGGGGTGGCCACAAATAAATCGCCTCCACGTCTCCCTGTCCCCTGCCATTTCTCCGCCCTATCCCCAGCTCACCTCCCCCCCTTCTCTCATATACCTTCCAGCTCACATTTCCCTGTCTTATATACCTCTCTATTCCATCCCTCCATCTCATCCTCGGCCTCCCCCTCCCTCTTCCCCCTCCACCTCACTCACATACACTCTCCTCGTTAGTCTCTCGCTCTCTATCCTTTCACATTGCCAACCACCTTAGTGTATTTCTCCTAACGCTTTCTACCACATCCACATCCACACTACAACGCTCGTTCATTTCCTAATTTGTCAGTCTATCTCTCCATGTAACTCCACATGCTCCTCTCACATAATTCATTTCTACTGCTTTCCCTCTTGACTTGTGTCCTTTCAACAAGGTTAAAGTTTCATTTCCATACGTTAGAGTTGGTATCACAATGCTATCATGCAGCGACTATATTATTTCCATGCTCACTTCCCTGTTCCTTATCACTCCTTTCAAAGAACCAGCAACCTTTCCTCCTTGTTGCACCCTTTCAAGCACTTATATCCTCCAAACTTCCATCCGTACTAATCACATAACCCAAGTACTTAAATGCGCTCAAATGCTCCATTTCCTCATCATCCAACCTCACTGTACATTCAGCGACTTCATTTCTCTCGAATACCATAACTTTACTCTTCCCTACATTCACCTTTAGATCCCGTTTCTTACACACTATCCCAAGCTCAGTCACAAAACCTTGCAGTTCCTCTTCGTCTTCACTTAACAATACAGTATCATCTGCAAACAACAATACAGGAAGTTTCCCACCCTTGCCCTCTTTCATTAGGGCCGCTCCAACATCCAC
>NC_136955.1:15249723-15354723 GCF_032717465.1 Coenobita brevimanus | reverse complement strand
GTATATTGGTAAAGTACAGTATGAGGTAAAATGGTATGTCTTCACTGTAGTCTCTCTGTCTCTGTCTGTCTGTCTGTCTGTCTGTCTGTCTCTCTCTCTCTCTCTCTCTCTCTCTCTCTCTCCTAGCATTAAGTTAAAGAAGAAGATCCGGGAAAAGTGAAAACATTGTTAATACCTGCAAATTTAATTAACCAGTAATCAGATCTGCCGAGCCGCCCGCCACACAGTCACACGACTCACACACTGCCACACAGCTGGCAGCTGTGTAGTGCACACCCGCCACAGTGTACACAGTACACAGCAGCATATAGAAACTGCACGTACGAGTTGGTGTTGTATTAGAATTGCCTTCTCCAATGTCTGAGGCCCCGCCTTTTTATTCCGCTCGCACATACACGCTATTAATTCTCAGCTACCTCTTTTTTACATACATCTTTATGAATTCATGCGTTTATTATAAAACAGATTAATGTGTATAGCGTAAAATCCATTGTTATGCACGTGTCTATAATATATATTTAACGTGTAATCTAGGCTGGGAGAAATCGTTTGGCAATCGATTACTGGGAACTATTATCGATTAGAGAAAAATTTTACCTTGTAATCGATGTAATCGATTACAAGTAATTGATTATGCCCACCATTACTCAGCACTATGACCAACTTTGCTGGCAACAAATTCTTCTAATGAATCTGTTATGCAGGTAAGAAGAGCATTTTGATTATTGGCCATGGTTAGCAACTCATGCATATGATATGGGTGTTAACACATTCTGCAGATAGGAGACTGCACTTTGACTTCCATCGCACTAGTTATTTTCCTCTACTATTATGTTACGTGTCTTTTTTCACACCTTTTCATCCTATCCACTTACTGGAAAGAACAGTGGATTGGGATTATTCTTTCCCTTCTATTGCCACACAAGTAATTTATTGTGGGTAACCCCGAAGGACTGCATACAGCAATAGAAAGTCTATATTGGTCTTGCTAGCCTTTTTCCCAGAACCGTCAGACAAGGATATTTCTTGTCCTTTTCCTTTTTTCCTAACAGCAGATGCCTTTGTACACCAATATAAACCTCAAACACAGATTATCCATCTTAGCGTAACAGTGGTTTACATCATACTGCTGACTATTTCTCGTAACCTTACGGCAGAGAAAGACAAAAGTACAGGAAGGAACTCTTTCGAAGGCACTTGATCGTGACTATCATCTTAATTTACTTTTAATCTCTTGTTACAGATATGTTTTTAAGACAGAATGATGGCAGTTTAGGCCAAGTTAATGTAGACAGAATAGTCAGTGTATTAATAAGCGTCCAAGCACTATAATGATACAAATGGACAAGTAGAAATTATATCTAGGAATCCAATTATACCAAACCTGAGAGCACTGCCGGTCAGCCCCTTCTGTGCGACCGACCTTCAGAGTTATCCCACTGTTATTTCCACTTGTATTTTCAGCAACACAGCCTCCCTAGTGACCCGCCACATAACCGTGCAACTCTAATGCTGCTCTCCTGTCCACCCCTGCCATCACAATCCTTTTCCGAAATTAGGAAGGGGAAACATGTGGACAAGCTTTATTCATGTGACGCTATTGTGAAGTTATTCCCGTAGGCTATATATATATATATATATATATATATATATATATATATATATATATATATATAAGTGTGTGTGTGTGTGTGTGTGTGTGTGTGTGTGTGTGTAACGTCCAATATCATCGCAACAGCAACGCAATACAGTACTGACTCAGTAACAAAGACAGTTGAGAATTCAAAAAAATATATGACCAGTGAATCAGTTCCACGACATTAACAATCAAGAAAACAAAAACACCACCATCGCCAGCACAATACCCTCCAACACCACCACCACCACCACCACCACCACCTCAACAACAACAACAACAATAGCAGCAACATCAGTAAAAAAAAAAAAAAAAATCAGCACCACCTAAAAAAATACCATCCCCTTCATCTGAAAAAACAAACAAACATACATAACATTAAGAACAACAAAAACAGGAACAACAGCAACAACATCGACATCACCACCAACAAGAAAAAAGCACATTAACCTTGGCGACAAAATCACATAATCAAGAACAATGATAACTTTAGCAACACTACCACCACCACCACCACCACCACCACAACCGCCACCAACACAAAAATAAATTTTCTGAGCACAACAGCACTTCACCTGTGGCCTTGACCCTTTGATCTATCTTAACCAAAATCATTTTACGTTTTTCCAGATCCACGCAATATGTTAACTGCCAGTTATGATCCAGGTCGAATGCGGTCGAATGCATAAAATACGCTGCACCCTGAACTCTGACCTCCTACCATAACCTTTGAACTTTGAGTGAGCTCCACCAAAATTAGATAATTTCCCCGGTTCACCCACAATATATATGAAAATTCTGAGTCACACTGAATCAGGCATGCATGAAATAACGCCGCACACTAAACTCTGACCTTCTCCTATGACCTTTGACGTTTGACTGCTAAGAATCCAAATAATTTTCCAGACTCCCACGATGGATGGCAAATTTAATCTAGGATCTGATCAAACATTAAAGAGATAAACACATACATGCATACATACATACATGCATACATTCATTCATAGATACATATAAAACACATACATATATACATGCATACATTCATCCCGTACATCCATATAAACCGACTTGATATTAACGGCGAAGACATTGGCGTCGCTAAAAAAAAAAAAAAAAAAAAAGTGATCACTAAAACGACCAGCACCACAACAAACCATCACAACCCATCACCAGCACCACAACAGCACCAGTAGCACACAGTAAAAACAGTAAATCTTTGACCACCACATCCACCACAATTACCATAATTTCTGTCACCACCACAACCACCACCACCATCACAACAACAACAACAACAAAAACAAGTAATAAACCATCATTAACACCAACGACCAAGCAACACACACACACACACACACACACACACAAAGTAACGTCTAGCAACACTACCAACGTAACAAAAACAACAAAAATTCAGTCACCACCATCAATAGCACGAACCAAATAACAACAACAACAACATCAACATCATCATCAACAACAACAACAACAACAGCAGCATCAACAACAACAACAACCAAAATATCCGAATCCACGGTGTGAATTTTTCGATTCTGTATTCATCAGGGTTCACAATGTGTTACCTTTTAAAACTGAATTCTGTGACAATGTTTATTAATTGACACATTCTCTCTCCCTCCCCCCCCCCTCTCTCTCTCTCTCTCTCTCTCATCAAATGCGAGGTGGTGTACCCTCCGCTAAATCGGATTCGTGACAATACCTAATATTCGGCTCGACCTCAATACTACCACAAGTGCACTGTCATTCGCACTCTCTGTCTGTCTATCTGTCTCTTTACACACACTTACGCACTGTCATTCGCACTCTCTGTCTGTCTATCTGTCTCTTTACACACACACACACACACACACACACACACACACACACACACACACACACACACACACACACACACACACAAAAGGGTAGAGTCATGAGGGAAACGGAAGAAAAGTAGGAAACACATGCGGTGAAAAGAGAGAGTGAAACGGAAGAGACCGACAGCAAATAGTCTTATGGTGTAGGATAGGAGGAGAGTAGGACTGAAACAGAAAATAATGTTAGTAGACAATGATATGGTGTTCGCTAGGTGAAGGGTAGGGTAAATATAAGGCATAGACGATGAAACAGAAGACAGCGGTAGTAGACAGTGGTATGGTGTAAGACTGGATGCTAGAGAGTTGCTTGTGAGCGTGCATATTACACAACATACTGTAAGTCATAGGGACTCAAACCCATTTTAGTGTATCCTCCAAACATGAAGCCAGCACCGAACCGACCGGGCACTTGAGTCGCCTGGGCACATACTGGTACACAATCTCTTTCTCTGTACCCATCCCCATCCTGTTCACTATCCTCCTGTCCTTTAGCCTCTCGCTCTATTTCTCATTGCTAATTGTCCTCTCGCCATTAGTCTGCATTTCCTTTCTTCTCCCCAAATCACCCCCAGTCCCCTTCCTTTATCTTTTTCCACTGCTTCTTCCCCTTTTAGCTTTTTTTCCTCCTCCTCCTCCTACTTCTCTCCCTTCCCCCATTTTATTTTTCTTTCCTTTCTTAAATTTCTTTGCTTTTCTATTGTTCCTGCTTCTCTGTTCCTTCTTCTCCCTCTAACCAAACCTTTCCATCTTCTATATCTATACTTTTACTGCCTGATTCACTCACCTTATACAGTATATCTCCCTATCTGTCTCCCTCTTCCCCTCTCTTTCTTTCTCCTCCACCTCCCCCCCCCCAGTTCTCTCTCTCTCTCTCTCTCTCTCTCTCTCTCTCTCTCTCTCTCTCGTTAAGAACCTCTAGGGTACTCAGACGAAGACCTACCATGCCCAGTGAGGAGGCAGTCGTTAACAATCTCCATTTCTCCCCATCCCTTTCTGTTTTACTCTCCCTGTCCTTATATCTCCCTTAAACCTATCATTCTTTTTTTTACTCTTACATCATCTTCACTATCTTTCTTTCCTGCGTATTTTTCTGTTTTTCTCTGCCTGCCTGCTTCTGTCTGTCTGTCTGTCTGTGACTGACACTCACTAGGTTTCTCTCCAAAAATTCTGTCCCTTTTCTTCCCCACTCTAACCTCTCCTTTACTATCTTCCTCTCTCTCTCTCTCTCTCTCTCTCTCTCTCTCTCTCTCTCTCTCTCTCAGTGACTCATAAGAAAGCCTACCATTTCAAGGAAGAACAATAACTATCGGTACCTCTCTGTCCCTCTCTCTCTCTCTCCCATTCCTCTGTTTCTCTTACTTCTCTTCCTTCACTCTCTCTTTCTCCACCTCTTTCTCTTCCTTTACATCTCTTTCTATCTCCCTCTCTATCTCCCACTCCCTCTCCTTATCCTTCTTGTTTTCTCCTCCGTCTTACTCTCCATTACACTTTTCTTTCCTTTTCAGTCCTTTTCTCCGCCTCTCTGTAACTAATTTTCATTTTGCCTGTCTGTCTGTCTGTCTGTCTGTCTATCTCTATCTATCTGTCTGTCTATCTATCTATCTGTCTATCTGTCTGTCTGTCTGTCTCTCTGTATCTGTCTCTATCTGTCTGTCTGTCTGTCTGTCTGTCTCTGTCTCTGTCTGTCTGTCTCTCTCTCTCTCTCTCTCTCTCTCTCTCTCTCTCTCTCCCTATCCTTTTTATTCTTACACTCATTGTCTATCTTGCATTCCACTCCTCCATGTCCATCACTCCATTCACTCCTCCATCTCCCCATTTCTCTTTCTGTTCTTCCTCTCCCTTTCCTTCTTGCACATCTTTAGCTTTTTTTGTCGTCTTCACCACTTTCTCTCCCTCTGTCACTGATTTACCCACTCTATTATTACACACACACACACACACACACACACACACACACACACATTCCCCTTCTCTATCTCCATCATTATCTCTATCCCTGTTATCACTGTATCCTCTCTCTCTCTCTCTCTCTCTCTCTCTCTCTCAGCTCGTGAAGTGCCTCTCAGGAGCTCACAAGACGACGGCCAATACCCAAGGGAGACCACTCACTCAATCGTCCTGATGGAAGTTGCGTGGCGTGGGTACTCCAGCTGGGGGGAGGGGAGGGGAGGGCAGTTGGCAAAAGCATTTAATCATCCTATGTTTTGTGTGTATGTGTGTGTGTGTGTGTGTGTGTGTATTTGTTGGCAACATTTTGGAAAACTATTAGATGATATTTTAAAAATCTGACATAATGCTTGCAGAGTATCAGCTGTACATGCTATTTGATTTTGGGCAAACGTGGTTAAAGAAGAAATTTAATGTCATAAAAAATATGAGAGAGGGGACAGTGATGAATTGGGGAGGTATGCGTTCTCTTGAGTGCTTGTGATTTATGTTTCTCAGCTTAGGTTACATGTTTGATAGACATTTCGGGTCAAAAGGAGAGCGTGAGTATAACCACTACGCCTACGATCAAAGAGTGGCCCGGGGTGTCTTCTGTCATGTTAATACTGCTAGAGGTGTAAAGTGAGAACCTACCACTTACTGATCAAAACTAAGAGAATATAACTCATTGTTCTTTAACGATATCGTCCCACTGAGGTCCCTCAAAATGATTTCTGGCTGCCATTCCCGGATCCTTCCACGGGCTGACCCATAAAAGTCTCTGTCTCTAAATCACTCAGAAGCTAGAGGGGTCACGTGATAAAACTTACACCTGCCAGCCCCTTCCAGTCCCATCAATGCACTTTTCAGCATTGTACTGTAATGCGAAATCTCATGTGAACATCGTCCTTAGAGCTTCAAGATATAAAAATTTTGTGAAGAATATACTGTATACATGTAAAAAAAAAAAAAGGCTAAAAACACAAGTGTCTATCTGTCTATATATTACCAGACTCCTTAATCCCATAAGGGGTGGCCACAAACAAATCGCCTCCATGTCCCCGCCATTTCATTGCAGTGTTCCCAGCTCACACCCCCTTCTCTCATATACCTACACACTCCATCTCTATATCTCATCCTTGGCCTCCCCCTCCCTCTCCCCACTTCCACCTCACTCACATACACTCTCCTCGTCAGTCTCTCACTCCCCATCCTCTCCACATGGCAAAACCACCTCAATGTGTTTCTCTTAACGATTCCTATCACATCCACATCCACACCACAGCGCTCCTTCATTTCGTCATTTGTCAGTCTGTCTCTCCATGTGACTCCACTTGCTCCTCTCAAATAACTCATTTCCATTGCTCTCACTCTTGACTTCTGTCCCTCCAACATGGTCCAAGCTTCACTTCTATACGTTAGAGCTGGTATCACAATACTATTATTTAGCAGCTTTTTCACTACCGTGCTCACTTCCCTGTTTCTTATCACTGCTTTCAAGGAACCAGCAACCTTTCTTCCTTGTTGTACCCTTTCAAGCACTTCACCCTCTAAACTTCCATCCTTACTCATCACACCACCCAAGTACTTAAACGCACTCACATTCTCCATTTCATCCTCATCCAGCATCACTGTACATTCACCTACCTCACTTCTGTCGAAGACCATAACTTTTCTCTTCCCTACATTCATCTTTAGATTCCGTTTCTTACACACTCTCCCAAACTCAGTCCCAAAGAAGGGTGACCATTCCCAACTCTCTAACTATCGTTCAATTGCTTTAACATCTTGTGTCTCGAGTCAATTCTTAATAGAAAAAAAATAAGCATCTTTCCTATCACAACCTTTTTTTGATCGTCAGTATGGGTTCCGTCAGGGACGCTCCACTGGCGATCTTCTCACCTACCTTTCAGACTCCTGGTCATCCTCCTTTCTGGACTTTGGCGAAAGCTTTGCCATTGCACTTGACATCTCAAAGGTTTTCAGTCGAGTCTGGCATAAACCTTTAATTTCCAAACTGCCCACTTTCGGTTTCTATCCTTCTATCTGTGCCTTCATCTATAGCTTCCTTTCTGATCATTCTATAGCCGCTGTTGTAGACGACCATCGTTCTTCTAGATCTATCAACAGTGGTGTTCCTCAGGACTCTGTCCTATCACCAACTCTCTTCCTTTTATTCGTCAATGATTTTCTAAGCTGTACTGTACATCTAACCCTGCCCACTCGTATGCTGATGATTCCACCCTTCATCTTTCCATTCGGTTCTCGCAACGTCCATCTCACTAATTACTTCAACAAACAAGGGATGAGGCTATGGCACACCTAATGTCTGACTTGGTTCGTATCTCTGATTGGGGTAAAAGTAATCTTTTTTTTTTTTTTTTTTTTTTTTTTTTTTTTTTTGTGTCCGACTCTGGGCAAAGGCTTCAGGGCCTATATCTCGGGGGCAGCAGCCTATCCCAAGGCCTAGTAGTCCCTGTACACCTCCACATGTCACCACTTCGGCGCTAACACCCGCTGTCCATACTGAATACATACTAGGGCTGTCTCATACAGGTATGGTGTATTGGTATTAGCGAGGGTAATTTTACGAAATGTCGGCAGGTCATCTGATAGATCAGGAAAGTCCGCTTTTTATGATATTCAAATCCTTAAACTGTTCCCTGCTCCAGCCGGGATTCGAACCTGGGTCCATCATGACTGCAGGCGGCCTCTCTACCGATCCAGCCACCGCATCAAAAACTCAGATTTTACATCTATCAACCCGACACAATTTTCCACAGGAATACTTACTAATGTTTGATAAAATCCAGCGCAATCCTGAGTCATCCTTGAACATGCTTGGGGTTTCATTCATTCGGGACTTATCTTGGAAATATCACATTGCATCTCTTGTGAAATCTGCTTCCAAGAGATTAGGTGTGCTAAGCCGACTCCATACCTTGTTTACCCCTGCACAGTTTTTGACTTTATACTCGGGTTTTCTTCGCCCCTGTTTAGAGTACAATTCTCATGTGTGTGGAGGCTCCCCACATACAGCACTTCTCGATAGGGTGGAGTCAAAGGCTTTTCGTCTCATCAATTTTCCTCCTCTTACTGCCTCCCTTCAACCTCTGTCTCTTTGCCGCACTGTTGCCTCTTTATCCCTTTTCTATCGTTACTTCAGTGGTCACTGCACCTCTGAATTGTCTGCTTGCATCCCTCCACCTCTACAACGGATGCGTAGCACCCGTCTGGCAACAAACTCTCATCCCTTTTCTCTCCAACTCTCTAATGCAAGAGTTAACCGTTACTCCCAGTCCTTGATTTATGCAACAGGTCAACTCTGGAACTGTCTATCTCTGTCTGTATTTCCTACTTCCTATGATCTCCAGTCCTTCAAACGCGATGTGTCCAGGCATCTCAAAATTAACGGATCTTGAATTTGGCTCTCCTTTGTATTGTTTTTGTTTTTTCTTGGAAGGAAAGGTTTGTGGGCTCCGGCCTTTGGTTTCTTCTTTCTTGAATAATAAAAAAAAAAAAAGCTTATCCACCAAGCCTTTCAGCTCCCTTTCGTCTTCACTTAACAACACACTATGATCTGCAAACAACAGTACAGAGAGTTTCCAAGCACTGCCCTCTCTCGCTAGGGTCCCTCCAACATCCACTGCCCTACCTTGTATCTCTTTTATAACCCCATCCATATACAGATTGAACAACCATGGAGAGATGACACATCCTTGTTTCAATCCAACCCTCAAATAGAAAAAGTCACTCAGTTCGCTATCCACACGCACTGCAGCCTCAGCACCTTCATAAATACTCTTCACGTCATTCAACAACTTCCCATCTACTCCATATATTCTTAATACTTTCCACAATCCTTTTCTAAACACCCTGTCATATGCTTTCTCCAAATCCATGAAGGCCATATACAACTTCCTTCCCTTCTCTAGAAACTCTTCCACTAATGATCTAAGAATGAATATCTGATCTACACAACCCCTTCCCTTTCAAAAACCTCCCTGTTCTTCTGAAACTAATTCCTCTGTTATTTCCCTAACTCTGTCAGTAAGTATCCTACCATATACTTTTCCTATTACACTAAGAAGACAGATGCCCCTATGATTACCACACACTTCTTTTACCCCCTTTTCCTTTGTACAAGGGAATAATTATATCTGACTTCCAATCGTCTGGGACTTTACCTTCCTCCCAGGCCAATCTGCACATCTTCCACATCCATGCTACTACTATGTCTTTAGCAGTTCACCACACACCCCATCAATTCCTGGAGCTTTCCCTATTTTGACTTTCTTCATTGTTTTCACAACTTCTATCCTACTGATTTCTTCCTCTCTTCTCACCTCCCTCCTTCTCCCAGCCATTCCCCAGCCACTTATACTCGCATTACTTTTATTCTCTATATTCAACAATTCCTTAAAGTGTTCTCTCCATCTGCTCACTTTTTCTCCCTGCTCCACTAGTAATCTACCTTTTTTATCTTTCACTCCCCGACTAACTTCACTGCCACCCTAAGTCTCTTTACCTCTTTCCAGAAGATTTTCTTACAGTCCCTCCACGTTACACTCAAATTCCTTCCAAATTCCTCATCCACTCACTTCTTACTCTCTCTTACTAATCTTTTCACCTCTCTCTTCCTTTCTACATATAATTCTCTCTTCTGTCTCTCAAAATCTTCCACGCCCCTATTTCTCATCCATTCATTATATGCATTCTTTTTTAGTGCCACAGCCTGTCTCACCTCTTCATTCCACTATGCTGTTCCTTGCACCCCTTTCCGTCTTCTCTTTACCCCACACACCACCTCACATGTTGCACATATTTCTTCTGTGAATATCTTACACACACCTTCCACGTCCCCCATCTGCTCCAATCCATATTTGCCCAATCGTGCCTCGACTTCTCTCTTTTATTCTGCCTTTTTCTCATCCTCTTGTCACCTTTCCACTCTTCCTGCATCTACTCCTTCCTTCCGTCCTTCCCTTTTCTATTTTTGCATTTTACTTGGACCGTGATTCTGAACACCATTTGGTGGTGGTCAGAAACTCCACTCCCCCACCCTCTATAATATGCTCTTGCATCCATTACACACTTAAGCATCCTTTCATCCACACACACATAATCAATCATTGCCTTCCTTTCATTCAGTTAACCACCCACCCTTCTCATCACTCGCCATGTATACCTGAGGCTGAGGATCATTTTGTGCCTGAAGAGGGTACTGGCTATCACCAACCCCCTCCCGGCACAAATGTCCACTAAAGCACTGCCATTCTCATCTACCTCAGCAGGCATACCCCACTCAACAACTACTCCATCCACCTTCACATTTCCTACTTTAACATATATATATATATATATAAATATATATATATATATATATATATATATATATATATATATATATAGATAGATAGATAGATAGATAGATAGATATACATATATATAGATAGATAGATAGATAGATAGATATAGATAGATAGATAGATAGATAGATGGATAGATAGATAGTTAGATCATGCACGGAAAATCTTCCGACTTAAGATAGAAAATTCTAGATATTTTTCAACAATTTATATTAGTATTGCATTCATGTTATAATTATCATGACCTCATTTATATTTGTTTGTCAAAAATTGCTTGTTATTTTTACAAACTATTACATTTCGGAGTGATTTTACCCTCGGAAATATGTCTTATGGTCCAACATGATTCTCTATTATGTGGTAATATTCCTTTTTTTCTTCAATCATGAAGCTCCAGATGCTGTTTTAAATCCTTATTAATAAAGACAAAATATCTATTCTACTTCTACATTTTTTACCTTTAAACAAACTTATAGTGAAATAGAAACCTCAAAAGCCAGCCCACCGCAAGTGTGAATCGATTTTTTTTTCTTTATGGGCTACTTCATCTCTTGTTGTACCTCCGTTTTTTCCTATTTTTTTGTCATGTCTTTTCTTTATTTTTATTTTTACTGAATTTTTGCAACAATTTGGTGTGTTTTCCAAGAAACTTACAGTACATGTGTTGAAGTTTCATATTTAGGGTTTTTGCCCAAATATTCGTGGCGTTTCATATCCTTGCTGTATAAATTTTAAAAATAGTTCTTAAACCGTTTCGTTTTTATCGTAACAAGTAAACAAGGCACTTTTTTTTTTTTGTCCTTGAAACTGCAGCCACAATGAATTTAAAAAATGTTACATAATTGCCCCTGTTCGCAAAGGTAAAGTCGAAAGTCTCTCGACGACATTTATAACAGTTCATATCAATGCTCCTTCAAACTCCAGCTTTTTTAGCTTTCATGCACAGAATATCTGCTTACATGAGGAACCAAATTCATAATGTTTAACAAATTTCATATTTCATTATTGAGATGATCTTCTTACTTTCTCAAGATTTTTATGTCGATAATTCTTCAATCGTTTCTGTATGAATCATCGCGGGTCTGAGTCATCTTACACACGGAAATATACCTTACGGTCAAACATGACCTTTTATAATGTGCAGAAGTTCCTTCTTTTCTTAGTTTAATCAAAAGCTCCCGCTGCCATTTTAAAGCCTTCATGATACAGAAAGAGGTAAAATCCCTTCTGTCTCCATATTTTTATCATTTTATTTTTAATCAATCCCTTCCTCAAATGAAACTGTTGTGATAAAACACAGGCATTATCTCTAGGCTTTATTCAACACAAAATCCATACCATAAGTTTATGAGAGTCGTATCAGAAGATTAGGCAGAGCACTGGCAGCAGAACACCCAAAACAACCACCATTTTGAATCTCCTCATGCAGCGCTGCCAGATCAGTGATCACAATGTTGCCAACCCATCACACAACCCAATATCACCACATTCTCTCCCTTCTCAAAATATCTGATACAGTCTTTACAAATCAAAACGGGTAGGTGGGCGGCGTGTACGTCCAGACCTTCTTAGCACTAGAGTCTTCTCACTAGGTTCAGTGTGTCCTGGAGGTGTTGGAATAACCTGGAGAGCAGGGTCATCTACTGCGGCAGGGGTAGCATCAAGGGACTTTCCTGGAGAAGCCAAATCATCTTCTGCAGTGTCCACAGGTTCATCTTGGGATTCCTTACCAACAGGGGTCTCGCCTGGGGCTAGGTGTCGAGTAGATACAGTAGCCTCTTCGCCGTTTTGGTGGCGGATGTGGGCGTAATGAAGATTTGCTTGAAGGAGATCCACTTCTTCAACAAAAGGATCTGTCTTGTTCATCCAGACGGGACGCTTCAGGAGAACAGGTCCAGGGTGACATAACCAAGAGGACACTGAGGTTTCAGCAGAGGAACGATGTGAGTAGTTCAGGAGTCTCTCATGTGGGGTAGCGTTAGTAGCTGTGCACAGTAATAAGCGAACTGAATGGAGTGCTTCAGATAGAACAGCCTGCCAGTACTGAATGGGTAGACCACGCTATATCAGAGCCATTGTAATTGCCTTCCATATTGTGCCATTGAACCACTCCACTTGGCTATTGCCTTGGGAGTTGTAGCTCGTGGTTCTGCTGCAGGCAATTCCTTTACTAGCCAAAAACTCATGCACTTCTTTGCTCATGAAAGATGGTCCCCTGTCTGAGTGGATATAGGCAGGCATGCCAAAAATGGAGAACAACTGAGAAAGACAACTAATGATGGTCGAAGCAGTCATATTTGCACAAGGGAACACAAAGGGAAACCTTGAATACTCATCTACAATATTAAGGAAATATCGGTTCCTGTCTGTGCTGGGCAGAGTTCCTTAAATCGATATTCAGTTGCTCAAATGGCTGGGTACCTTTTATGAGATGAGACTCTTCTGGATCATGAAAGTTTGGCTTGCAGTCTGCACATACTCTACATGATCTGATCACCAGATCTACCTCCTGGGGGTAGGGGGGGTTTTCAAGAATACTCCCCCAGTATCCCTGCTTGTCGTAAAAGGCGACTAAAAGGTTTGGCGGAGGGTTAGTGCCCCTCCCTGGAAGACAACTAACTAAAAAGACAAACAAGAAGCCTCGAACAAGGACTGACCAAACGATGACGACCAAGGACCGGACAAAGGACTTGGTAATGGCTACGTGGAATGTAAGAGGAGCGAATGATGAGGTAAAAGAAAGAGAGATTGTCCAAGTGCTTGAGGGTGCGAAAGTGGATGTATGTGGAATAACTGAAACAAAATGGAGGGGAGAAAGTGTGAGAGAATGGGAGTATGGATGGGGTATAAGTGCAGAAGTAGGTGAGAATGAGAGGGCAAAGGAAGGAGTATGTATAGTTGTAAGTAAAGGATGGAAGATGAGCATAAGACAGTATGGATCACTTGGGTCGAGGATTGTGTGGGTAAGGTTGAAAGTTGGAATACAAATTTGGGCGACTGTGTGTGTGTGTATGCGCCAATGCAAGATCGTGCTAGCAGAGTGAGAGAAGAGTTCTGGACAAATGTGGAAGTGTGCATGGAAAAGTTTGGAAGGAATGAGAGAGTGTTTTTGATCAGTGATATGAATGGTAAAGTAGGGAATGTGAAGGTGGATGGAATAGTTGGTGAGTGGGGTTTGCTTGCTGAGATAGATGGGAATGGCAGTGCGTTAGTGGACATTTGTGCTGGGAGGGGGCTGGTGATAGCCAATACCCTCTTCAGGTATAAAATGATCCACAGGTATACATGGCGAGTGATGAGAAGGGTGGGTGGTGAACTGAATGAAAGGAAGGCAATGATTGATTATGTGTGTGTGGATGAAAGGATGCGAAGATGTGTAATGGATGCAAGAGCTTATACAGGTTGGGGGAGTGGACTTTCTGACCACTACTTAGTGGTGGCCAGAATTAGGATCCAAGTAAGATGGAGAAATAGAAGAAGGGAAAGGCGAGAGGAAGGAGTAGTTGCAAGGAGAATGGAAAGGTTACAAGAGGATGAGAAAAAGGCAGAGTATAAGAGAGAAGTGGAGGAACGATTGGGCAAATATGAATTGGAGCAGATGGGGGACGTGGAAGGTGTGTGCAGGATATTTACAGAAGAAATATGTGCAGCATATGATGTGGTGTGTGGGATGAAGAGAAGACAGAGGGGGGTGCAAGGAACAGCATGGTGGACTGCAGGGGTGAGACAGGCTGTGGCACAAAAGAAGAAAGCATACAATGAATGGATGAGAAATAGGGGCGTGAAAGAAGTTGAGAGGCGGAAGAGAGAGTTATATGTAGAAAGAAAGAGAGAAGTGAAAAGATTAGTAAGAGAGAGTAAGAAGAGAGTGGATGAGGAATTTGGAAGGAATTTGAGTGTAAAGTAGAGGGACTGTAAGAAAATATTCTGGAATGAGATGGAGAGAGTAAGACTGGGTGGAAGTGAGGTTAGCAGGGGAGTGAAAGATAAAAATGGTAGATTACTAGTGGAGAAGGGAGAAAAAGTGAGCAGATGGAGAGAACACTTTAAGGAATTGCTGAACATACAGGATGGATGTGATGCGAGTATAAGTGGCTGGGGAATGACTGGGAGAAGGAGGGAGGTGAGAAGACAGGAAGAAATCAGTAAGATAGAAGTTGTGGAAGCAATGAAGAAAGTTAAATTGGGAAAGCCCCAGGAATTGATGGAGTGTGTGGTGAAATGCTGAAGCATGGGGCAGAGATTGTAGTAGAATGGATGTGGAAGATGTGTAGATTGGCCTGGGAGGAAGGTAGAGTCCCGGAGAATTGGAAGTCAGGTATAATTATTCCCTTGTACAAAGGAAAAGGGGAAAAAGAAGTGTGTGGTAATCATAGGGGAATTTGTCTTCTTAGTATAATAGGAAAAGTGTATGGTAGGATACTTATTGACAGAGTTAGAGAAAGAACAGAGGAACTAGTTGGAGAAGAACAGGGAGGCTTTAGGAAGGGAAGAGGTTGTGTAGATCAAATATTCATTCTTAGATCTTTAGTGGAAAAGTTTCTAAAGAAGGGAAAGAAGTTGTATGCAGCTTTCATGGATTTGGAGAAAGCATATGACAGGGTGGATAGACAAGGATTGTGGAAAGTATTAAGAATATACGGAGTAGATGGGAAGTTGTTGAATGCTGTGAAGAGTATGTATGATGGTGCTAAGGCTGCAGTGCGTGTGGATGGTGAACTAAGTGAATTTTTCTCTTTGAAGGTTGGGTTGAAACAGGGATATGTCATGTCTACATGGTTGTTCAATCTGTACATGGATGGGGTAATAAAAGAGGTACAAGGTAGGGTAGTGGATGTTGGAGTGGCCCTGGTGAGAGAGGAGAGTGTTTGGAAACTCCCTGTACTGATGTTTGCAGATGATACTGTGTTGTTAAGTGAAGACGAAGGGGAGCTGCAAGGCTTGGTGGATGAGTTTGGGAGAGTGTGTAAGAAACGGAATCTAAAGGTGAATGTAGTGAAGAGTAAAGTGATGGTCTTTGAGAGAGGTGAAGTCAGTGAATGTACAGCGAAGTTGGATGGTGAGGAATTGGAAAATGTGAGTACGTTTAAGTACCTGGGTAGTGTGATGAGTATGGATGGAAGTTTGGAGGGTGAAGTGCTTGAAAGGGTACAGCAGGGAAGAAAGGTTGCTGGTTCTTTGAAAGCAGTGATAAGAAACAGGGAAGTGAGCATGGAACTGAAAAAGTTACTACATGACAGTATTGTGATACCAAGTCTAACGTATGGAAGTGAAGCTTGGACGTTGTTGGAAAGAAACAAGTCAAGAGTGAGAGCAGTGGAAATGAGTTATTTAAGAGGAGCCTGTGGAGTCACATGGAGAGACAGGCTGATGAATGAGGATATAAAGGAGCGTTGTGGTGTGGATGTGGATGTGATAGGAAGCGTTATGAGGAACACACTGAGGTGGTTTGGCCATGTGGAGAGGATGGAGGGTCAAAGACTGACGAAGAGAGTGTATGTGAGTGAGGTGGAGGGGGGAAGAGGGAGGGGGAGGCCGAGGATGAGATGGAGGGATGGGGTGGAGAGGTATATGAGAGAGGGGGGTGTGAGTTGGGAGCAGGGCAGTGAAATGGCAGGGGACAGGGTGACGTGAAGGCGTTTTGTTTGTGGCCACCCCAAACGGGATTGAGGCGTCTGGCAATAGATAGATAGATAGAACAAAATAGTCCAAGTGAGTAACCCCTGGGTGACACAAAGCCTTGTGGAAAGCTGACAGTGATTGCTGGTCATGACACGCATCTCCACATAGGACCTAGAGAAAGTATCAGGAGAAACGTTTTCTTGACCAGTTCTGTACAGAATATCAGAATCATAGCAAGATATTTCCATCCTCCAGTGCAATATCTCATCATTCTTTATCTTACTTTTATGCTGCTTGGTCAGTCCTTACAGTGAAATGTCTGCCTGTCAAATAATGCTTCCAATGACGAACTGCTTCAATGATGGCCTGGGCTTCCTTTTCTATACAAGCATAGCACTTCTTAGGTCCTTGAAATGTTCTTGAAAAGAAGGCTACAGGACGTCCTGCCTGAGAGAGAACTGCTGCAATGGCAATTTCAGATGCATCAGTTTCCACTTCGAACGATAGGGACTCATCGATTGCCTGAACTATTGAATTTTAATTGTCCTGCTTGAGAGTGTGAAAAGATGCTTCTGCTTCCTTTGTCACAGGGAATGTAGTGGCAGCACTCAGAGGGCGAACTTTGCTTGAATGGTCATATATCCACAGTGAGTAGTAAGTATAGAGGCCTTGAGCTCGGTGGAATGACTTCTTGTCTTGAGGCACTGGCAGTTCACGTAGAGGTCAAAGGCGTTCAGGGTCTGGACATATTTCTCCTCCTTCCACCACATAACCAAGGATGCTAAGCCTTTTTGTTGAAAAAGTGCACTTCTCCTCATTGTAACTTATATTTTTCTTCTTGGCAGCCTCCAGGAACTTATTAAGGTTAGCATCAAGTTCCTCCTGGGTCATGTCACAAATGGTAACGTTATCCAAGTATGCATAAGTTCCAGTGAGTTGCTCTTCTTGAATGAATGAATCCATGATCCGTTGGAAGCAGGCCACCCCATCTGTGACCCCAAAGGGGACTCGAGTAAACTGATACAGGCCGTCACCAGCTTCAAACGCTGTGTAAGGTTCATCTTCATTCCTGATGGGGACTTGATGATAGGCTCTCCGTAGATCAGTGATGCTAAAAACATGTCACAGAGCAATTTTGTTCACTGTATCATCAATACGAAGTACAGGGTACCCATCAAGAAGTGTGAATTTGTTGATAGTCTCAGAGTAGTTGATGGCCAGCCGCTGCTTCCTAGGATCAGCCTTGACGACAACAACCTGTGCATGCCAAGGGGAATCACTTGGTTCTATTATGCCATCCTTCAGCAGCCTCTGAGTTTCCATCTCATTGAACATCCGATCTTCATAAGAATAGCGGTGTGACTTAGCTGATATGGGATAGCAGTCAGTTGTATGGTTGGCAAACAGCTTCGGTGGGTCCACTGTTAAGGTGCTGAGTCCACAGACAACAAGAGGAGGCATTTTACCTCCATACGTCAGAGTAACACTACCATGCAGCTTCTGGAAGTCCTGCCCAAGAATCACATCAGAGCACAGTTGTGGCAGAACAGCTAGATGTACACCTTGGTAATCCTGGCCATTAACTCTGAGGTCTACATGGCAAAACCCTGATGACCGAGCAGAGAGAGATGTTGATGTAATGGAAACAGCACCCGATGAGTGATGTGCAATCAAGGAGTGGCGCTTAACTAAGTATGGGTGGACGAAACTTTCAGAGCTGCCACTGTCAATAAGACCTTCTACCTCTGCTCCCTTGATGAAGACTTTTACAACTGCCTTCAACAGTGAACTTGGAGTAGCTGCAGAAGTCACTGTCGCTAGTGTTGCATGGTCGCTAGTGTTGCATGGTCGCTAGGATTTGTAGAAGCACAAGCTGTTGGTGATGATTTAGCACGACACACCTTAGCAAAGTGACCCTTCTTCTGACATTTATTGTGCACTGCTTCACGTGCTGGACACTTTGGACGTGGATGCATTGAAAAGCCACAAAAGAAACACTTGGCATTTACAACAGCTGTCACAGGGGCAGGTTCCACAGTAACTTCCTTGCTAGTATCTTGGTCAGGAGTTGCAGCACTTACCACTAGAGAAGGCTGGGTGGTACTGTACACTTCAGAATCCCTTTGGGCCGAATCTAAAGCTCTTGCCTGGTCAAACATAGTGGCTAAATCCAGGATTTTATTCTCCAACAAACGCTGCCTTATCAATGATGATTGCAGGGCACTGATAAATGCATCCCTGATGGACTCTGCACAATACTGAGCAGCTGTCACAGCCTGGAAATTACAGTCCTTACTCAGAATTTTCAGTGCTTGAAAGTATTCATCTAAGGACTCACCAACTTGCTGGCGGTGAGTTGCAATGCAGTGGCCTGCAAAAACTTCATTTGTGGGCTTGATATATTGTGACTTTAGGATACTGATAGCATCCTCATAGGTAGCACACTCAGAAATAGCCTCATAGATTTTTGGTGATACAAAGTTGATAAGTAGACCTAGCTTGTCTAGAATTTGTTGAGGAGAAGTTCCCAAAAAGTTTCAAAGGTCTTGAAACAATGCTTCCATTCCTGAGCAGCCATAGATGAGCAAGGGTCTGAGTCTAGTCTCTCTGATTTCAGTAGACGTTCCCTGTTGTAGCCTCTGTTTACTGGTAGTGTGGTGGTCAGCCTGGTCCTTGGGTCCACTCCAGTACCATTACAGATAGGATATTTTTTGTTGAATAAATTGTTGTGATAAAACACAAGCCTTATCTCTAGGCTTTATTCAACACAAAATCCATACCGTAAGAGTATGAGAGGCGTATCAGAAGATTGGGCAGAGCACTGGCAGAAGAATCCCAAAACAACCACTATTTTGAATCTCCTCATGCAGCACTGCCAGATCAGTGATCCAAAATTCACAATGTTGCCAACCCATCACACAACCCAATATCACCACAAAAACACTGTGTAATGAATACCATAAATGCAAGTCCATTTCATATCTGAATCGATATCATTCTACAGTATGTTACTTGACCTCTTCCTCTGACAATGTTTTATTTACTTCTGTGAAATTTTACTGAATTTCAGAAATATTTTGGAATGTTTCGCTACAAATTTAGAGAACATTTATTTATGTGGCATTTTTATTGTTTTCACATAAAAATACAGGGTTTTCAGCATCCTTCAGGATATTTATATTGAATTATTCCTAAGGAGTTGATTTCATTTGTAAGAGTATTTTTTATACTATCTTATATTCTTGAAATGACAGTTTCGATAAACAAAAGAAAAGAACATTAAGCCACTTTAAACTCATTTGCTTGGTAACTTAAAAATTCAAACCTTTTAACGGTGACTTGTAGAACAGTTCATGTTGAACTGCACCACTAGCTGTTTATTATTTTTTTTCTATGTTGCATGAAAAATCTGCTGACTTTAGAATCCAAATTCTAGATGAGTACCAGTTTCATATATGCATATTACAATGATTTAATTTTCTCGAATTAATTTTTCTGACTGAAAATTCCTCACATATTTTTTTTTTTATTACGAGCTGTTATTTTTTGGAGTAGTTGTACTGAAGGAAATATAAATAATGGCTCAATACGATCTCTTAAAATGTTCAAATTTTCCTTTTCTCAGCAAATTAAAATTAACCCTTTCACGCACTGTGATGCAATGCAAGTCATAGTCCTTGCAATCTGAAGAGTAACCGATGACGCAGTATGATGCAACTTCCCTATTAATGATCCTAGAAACTTTTCCTGTGGATGAAATTGCGTCAGATTTGGGTGAGTCAAAGGTGAGGGTGGCAATGTCTGAGGGAAGTATATGGCAACGCCCACCAGCTTATCGCAGGGACAAGCGGCCTATTTTTAGCTCAGTGTCCTCCCAGCAGTCAGTCTAGGAGGGTGTGTGAGCGCACGGCCGGCCACCTTATTCCTCATTTTCTAATACTGCACCTTCCATACCGTGCTTGTGAAGAAGGTTTATAAGTGTTTCTTATATATTTTTAGAGAAATCCAAATTTGAAATTTCATAACCGATTTTGACCGTTCCCCTCTTATACACTGAAACTACAATGGCGGGCAAAGGCTTATCGGAGGAGGAGTATTTGAAATACTTGTTTAGTGGGACTGAAAGTGAAGAATCTAGTGATTGTGAATGTGATAGTGAATTTGGTGAGGAGGTGAGAGTGAGGTAGAGGTAAGGGAGAGCAAAATCCTCCTCAAGGCCGCAGCAATTAGCACTACAGGCAGTAGCACCATCACTATCACCACTCCTTTCGCCACTGGTCCTACAACTGCTGTCACCACTGCCACCACTCCTATTCACCACAGGAAGAGGCTGCAATGTTTGCTGTGCTATTTGCACAAGAGGAGGAGGGACACCAGCTATATATGTCCTGTTTGTGATGTGCCACTCTGCACAGGACTATGTTTTCATCAGTACCATACTGATGATAGCATACAGCAGTAAATCACATTGCAAACACACACACACACATGCAGGCTGTGATCGTACCTTTCCTCCTTTTTGCAACTCCATCTCCTCTCAAGAAACACTACAACACTGCTAGAGGATGTGAGTAACCAGCTTATTTGTCTAGTTTTTATATTACTGTATTGTAAGGAATAAAATGCGTGTTTACTATATATTCTCTTAGGGAAAATGTGGTTCATTTCATTGCTGTTCTCTCAGTCACTTAACATGTAAAGTATAGGTCACATCAAAGATCCGAAGAAAGCATGATCAAGCTGATGATTTCTTATGCACACTTTTGTAAAGCAAAGTAACCTATGTGTGCAAATAATTATTTTGGGAAAAGTTCCAAAAGACGAACATACTCAGCTTACAGGCCGGAGTGTAGGTGCTGTTACCGCGCACAATCCATCATAACTTTTCAAAATTCATTTTGTCAATAACAATAAGGGTTATAACACTGTGAATTATATCATGGGCTTCCTTAACCTTTGGGCTACAAAACTGGAGAGAATTTACATATATGTTTGTTACAGTGTCACTAATAACATATGAAATATTAAACAAATCAGATGTTTTTAGGCAATTTTCATAGTTTTTTTTCGATTTACTCGAAAACTATTCGACTTATAAACTCGAAACCAAGATCATTTGAAAGCTCGTGAAATTCTGAATATAGTCATTCATAATATCCCAGAAGTTGTTTAAGGTGAGGAGAATTTTGTGGAAAATGAGTTGCCACTCGATCACATCCCTCAGACTTCTTATTTGGCCAACAATGCCACCAGCACTTTTTGATGCCCTGTGGATGGATTGTTCTGGCTTCATATTCGGTGCAACAGCATTGATGTAACTTTCAGCTCTATTCTTCAGGACAAACTGCCCATGCATGAACCGCTGAAAAACATCCGGATGAGATGAGTTGCTTCTAAGGCTTTTGTGGATTCAAGGTAGACCATGCCAATGCGAAAGTAATTGATGCAGTTGATGTCTCACAAGATTGGCAGAGAAGCTCCCACGAATGCTATGTGTAGAGGGAAATTTCCTTCTCGATCTGATGCAACCACATGCTTGATAGTAGGAGCCATCTGTTGAAACACTCGCAGGTAGCCTTCTGACACGCCTCAGATTTTGCACAGCATTCTTCCAGAAAACACTCAAATTGCTCATGGAGATCTGATGACAGGTCAAATAGTTCTGCGAACTTCTCGGTGGGTCTTTCGTTTGCACATAGAGCTCTCTATACTTCCTGTGCACGTTCTATGAATTCGTCATTGATACTACGATCATTCTGCACCAACCACTCCCAGAATGCCTCTCATGCCAAGGAGCTGAGAAGATCTGATACCATCATGAGTCCATGGAAGGAACGTATATAATGACTTCCTTCCAAAACTGAGCTCAAGCAGACATTTACCAAAAAAACTGAAATAGTAATATCCAGAGAGTACTGCTATATTCCAGCTATATCGAAAATTTTACAACTTTCTTGTTAGCTACGGATTTTGGAAGACGGCCATCTTGCATTTTGAGCATCAAATGTTGTGATACCGAATCAGTAAAGGTGCTATCATGTCGGCAGTGCCTGAAAACCTCACAATTAGCATAAAAGCCATACAGTCACGATGTTTCAAAAGATACATGACTTTTTTGTTTGGGGAGGGACCGGATGGCAGCCATCTTGGAATTCGAGTACTGCGCAAGGTCATATTGATTTCCCATAGGCACCATCGTGTCGGCCGTGCCTGAAAATCCCACAATAGCCTTCCAGGTATTACAATTCTATTTGAAATTGTAAGTGTTTATAGTCCTGAAAGATGCCAGTGGTGGCCATTTTGAAAACCGCCATTTTCTCACTTATGCTATGATTCTAGCAATTCCACCTAATACTCTTTTGAAGCTGGCGGTATCCTTTACTCAAATCACCAGTCAAAGCCTCATCTTAATATTTATACGGGTCTCTTACAACAGGGACTGGACTATATTGGAGAATGCCAAAGAGGCATTTGCTCACCTGCGGTCGACAGGTCTGCGCGAACAGACTGACCCTTCAGCAACAACAGTAACGACAATAACAAAACAACTCGCAATTCGTTATTCAATATACACACTTTTCCTCTCTTTTTTGTCTCTTTATCTTCCTGTGCATTATTTCTGTTCCCCTTATCTTTCCGTTCCTTTGTCGTTCCTTGATTAAATAAGTTACAGGGTTTTCAGCATCCTTCAGGATATTTATATTGAATTATTCCTAAGGAGTTGATTTCATTTGTAAGAGTATTTTTTATACTATCTTATATTCTTGAAATGACAGTTTCGATAAACAAAAGAAAAGAACATTAAGCCACTTTAAACTCATTTGCTTGGTAACTTAAAAATTCAAACCTTTTAACGGTGACTTGTAGAACAGTTCATGTTGAACTGTTCTACAAGCTTCTTTTTCGCCTTTTCTTTGTGTTACTTTTTTATTTCTCTTTTTTTTTTTTCTGTATATTCTTGTCTCGATAATTATCGCCGTTCATTATCTTTCTCCAAGTGTCGTTTTCTCCACCTATACTCGTATTCCGTGTTTACCTCACCTAATAAAATTTTCTCACCTGTTAAACTTTGTTATTTTCCACATTTTCTTTGCTTTTTTCCTTTTTTTGTCTACATATTTTTTCTAATTCTGTTTCAGTTTTGCCAGTTCGTCTTCTCGTGCTGCAGTTCTTCCCCCATAGCTTTCCTGTTTCTTTTTCTTTCCCTTTTTTTTTTCAACTTTCTTTCATCATTCCCATTTTTTACTTTTCCTGCATTCATATTACTTTTGCCCTTACTTTCCCTGTAATTTCCTTTCCTTGCTTCAGTTACCCTTTTTTTTTTTTTTTTTTTTTTTAATTTTCCTGTTTCATCATCATTCCTTGCTTAATTTTTTTCTTCAGTTTTCCTGTCTTTTCGTGATTCATAATCTAACTTATGCTCGTTTTTTCTCCTTGTCTGTTTCTTCGACTTTTTTAAGCCTAATTCATTTTCAGTGTTGCCACATATTTTTTCTTCTGCATTTTCGTTCTTAATTTCTCCAGCATCATTTCCTCTCTCTCTCTCTCTCTCTCTCTCTCTCTCTCTCTCTCTCTCTCTCTCTCTCTCTCTCTCTCTCGTGTATTTCCTTGTTAATTTTCCTCATCTTTCCTCCCGTTCTCCGATTCTTTGTCTTCCCGTGCTTCATTTCCGCCTGGCTCTTCCCTCGTCCTATCTCTGTCACTCTGTGGTACATCCCTCTTTGCACCACCCCTTCTCAGATTAATTAAATGCCTCTGTGTCTGCCTGTGTGTGTGTGTGTGTGTGTGTGTGTGTGTGTGTGTGTGTGTGTGTGTGTGTCAGCTTATAATGTCACTTCTTTGTTAATTCGTTACTTTTTCTTATAATAACAGAACAGAGGAAGGAAAAACAAATGAATAAAAAAAAAATAATCCATACACCAGATTACTGGTGTCCTCTGTTCATAAAATATCTGTAACAGACTTGAACAGCTGTTGGTTGATGTTTGGAGGGAAACAACTCTGGGGAAGCGAGTTCCAAAGAGATGCAGTTCGGGGAATGAAAGAATTCTGATAGATAGAAGTTCTGCAATATGGCTGAGTGACATTCCAGCCATGAGCGCTACCAGATGCCCGTGTGGCACGAGGGAAGGCATGGAGAGGTGGCACCATGGACGCAACTTCGTCTGAGCATTTGCCATAAAAATATCTGTAAAATAATGCAAGGGAGGCAACATTCCTTCTTACTTGTAGTCTCACCAGTCTAAAACCAAGGTTTGGGTGGAGTCCAGCCGGGGATTTCCCGGCATACAGCGTTGCCTTGTTTCCTATACTCTGACTGGGTAGTGGCTGACCTGACACCGTTAGAGTTCGTCCGCTCACACCTCGCCACCTGGCCTGACATGACTTCACCCCACTTCTGTGTGTGTGTGTGTGTGTGTGTGTGTGTGTGTGTGTGTGTGTGTGTGTGTGTGTGTGTGTGTGTGTGTGTGTGTGTTTTTTTTTTGTGTGTGTGTGTGTAAAGACAAACTAATTTAAGTTATAAATATATTTTAAGTTATATATATAACAAAGTGAACAGTGGAAGCACGTGACAGAAGCTTAAATCTCCCTCCAATGGATTAACTCCCAGTATGGGCCTGGATGTTGCCGCTCGTGAGTGTTTTAACTTATTTATTTCTATTAAGAAAATAGCGTATGTTCTACTGATTCCTTCAAATTATATTATAAACGTAATTGTTACATTACTTACCCAACTTAGAACTACCGTGAAAGTCGGTAAAAGTAACTACATTTTTTTCAGCACCACTGTAAAATATGTATGCCACGTTTCTTTATTGATGTACAAGAGCCATATGCATTACAAGTTTACCTTCCATTGATATGCTAGAATACTTACGTTTATATTGTATTAGTATGTGTGTACCTATCTGTGAAGCCTATTACATATATAACAGAATCTACTCATCGCTCGTTTAGGAAGTATGGCATGGCTGCACCCAGCGCCAGACCCCACCCAAACCTTGGTTTTAGATTGGTGAGACTATAGTTTATTTGTAATGGCAGAGTTGTTAATAATTCTAACAGCCTTGTTCTGAATTTTGTCTAGTTGTTTTAATGAAACCTCTCCACACCCATTCCACAAGGGTGAGCAATATTCAAGCTGAGAGCGCACATGATTCATATAAATTATAGCTAACTGCTCGTCAGTGAAGCAGTTACGGACTCTGTACATTAATCCAAGTTTCTTTGAGGCGATTTTAGCAAGTGATCTAACATGAGAGGTTCAGCTGAGGGCACTGTTAAGTGAGACACCGAGAATTTCAATACTTTTGGAGATGGGAATATTGGTAGTATTGAAAGTTATATACGAATCTTGGAATATCTGTCTATTAGTAAATTGTATGTATTTAGTTTTACTAGCATTAAATGAGACAAGGTTGTTTTGTCCCCATTCACTGAACGTAAATAGGTCTTGATTTATGGAGATTGCTATACTGAATTGAGAGGTAGAGATATTAGACTTTGTAAATGGGTGTCTGAGTGTGGATGCACTATGTAGTGTTGATTCATCTGCATATGAGTGGATGGGATTGCGGGTGACAGATAAAGAGATCATTAATATGAACCAGGAACAGGGTTGGGGCCAGAACTGATCCCTGCGGCACCCCTACGTTAATTGAGTGGAAATTGGAATATACATCATCTACTTTTACTCTTATTTTCCTGTCACTGAGATATGAGGATATCAAAGGAACATATGACGTTAGTCCATAACAAGGGAGTTTGGACAGCAGGGAACGGTGCCATACTCTGTCGAAAGCTTTAGAAATATCAAGGGCTACTGCATGAGTTTCTCTCCATGTAAGTCAATTGATTGATGGGTGGTATGAGTTAGGAGATTGAGTATGTCAATGGTGGATCTTTTGTGGTGAAAACCATATTGTCTATCACTAATTAAGTTGTTGGATTCAAGATGTTTAACAATGTGCTTATTAATTAATGTTTCAAATACCTTACCAAGAGAAGATGTGACTGCTATTGGTCCGTAATCGGAGGGGTCAGACGAACTTCCTTTCTTCGGAATTGCGTGGATATTGGCTTCTTTCCATGAATTTGGGAATGAAGAAGACCGTATGCATAATCTGAATAATTTAGCTAGAACAGAGGCAGGTTCAGGGGAACACTTTTTCAAAACAATTGGCGGAATTCCATCTGGGCTTGGAGCTTTCATTGTCTAGGTTAGATTTGACTTGTCTATATTTTAAGTGCAACAAATTCGGGAGAGTCAAGTTCTAGTACTGGAACGTTCCGGCTGGCATCGTCTATGGTAGAATTTCTGGCAAATGTACTGGCAAAAATATCTGCTTTTGCATGTGGGTCATTTATAATGTTGGCATCTGAAGATTTTAGTGGGGGAATGGATGATGATCTGTTAAAGTTATTATTGAAAGAATTGAGTTGACCAGAATATTTTATTGTCACTAGGGTTGTTAAGCAGTTTTGAAGCTTGCTTTTGAAGAAAGTTTGATTTAGCTAGATTTATTACAGCTTTTGCACGATTTATAACGATTTTAAATTAAGAGAGTGATTTACAAGTTTTAGATTTTAAGTAAGAGTTATATGCTAATGACTTTTCGGCTGTTGCACTGGCACAGTTGCCATCAAACCGTTTTGGAGAGTTCGATCTTTTAGTGAACTGTTGACTTGGTATGAATAAATCTATACCAGCTAGTATTAAGTCGCAAATGTGGGACTGGGTAGAATTGGGATCACTAGAGAAGAAAGACTGCCATGGAATGTCAGTAAGATAATTTCTAAATCCATCCCAGTTTGCCCTATCAAAGTGCCATCGGGTCACCCTGACAGGTTCAGAACGGGGAGGTGGGGGGGGGGGTTAACTAATGAGGCTTTGATGAGATTGTGGTCTGAGGATCCAAATGGTGACAGTACCTCTATCCTGTATTGATCTGGATTATTTGTCAAGAATAAATCCAAGAGATGGGCATTATGGTCAGGATTATCAGGTATTCTGGTTGGTTGCTTTACCAGCTCTGTGAGATTAAACGATTCTACAAACAGCTCGCACTCTAGACCAGCGTCGTCAGTCCTGACAGAATCCAATAACCATTCAACATTATTTATGTTAAATCACCCAAAATGGTAATTTCGGTGCTAAGGGCAAGGTTAAGGTTACTCAACTGTGTGGATATGGAATCAAATACACTGGGTTCCGAAGAAGCACTTGGGGAACGATAGACTGCACAATAATATTTAGTAATATTTTGACAATTTAGTTTATACAATGAGTAATCAAAACTGGATGAAGTGAAGTTTATAATTGTGTCAACTGCGTATTGGGATTTGATATAACAATAGGTGCCGCCCTTGTTACGAAAGTGTGTGAAAAGATGGTAACCGGGAAAACAAAATGAGGATATATCAACAGAGGGTAAGATTTGTGGTTCTGTGAGGAAAAGGACTAGAGGGGATACGGATTTAAGGAAAAAATGAACTGAGTTTAAATTTGTGCTAAGGCCGCATTTGTTGGTAAAGAATAAGGCCGCACTTTCACTTCTCCGTTGACGAGCATCATTGGAAATTGCAAGAGTCGCTGCTGGCACAGTCGCTTGATGGCGACCGGGGGTACCCTGTGCCGCCAGCCCTACCTTGCCGGTGGTGGCAATCCGAGGTACCACCTCATTTGATAGTAACAATGCAGCGGTCATTGCTTAAGAGAGTGAATAGAAGGTGTGATATGTTATGCGCATGTAGTGTGGTGTAGACAGTTGAAGGTAGAGGTATTATGAGACCATGCTGGGCTACTCTCTATGTAAATGAATGCACTGAAAATGTTCAGCAAAAGGAGATGGTCACGACCAAGTCCTGAGGGCTGGTGAAACGGGAGCTCCAGCTCTCCCTATCCCCATCTCCAGCTTGCCATCCACCTCGGGAGTACTGCCCTGTTCGACTGGTGCTACAGTCTACTCATAAGTTTAGCAATGTACTGTACACATGTTGATCAACATGTATACTCCTTTCAGTGCCATCAGCATTTTTCCCTCTCTAGTCACCCAAGTCCACCATCGAGGGCAGACTGCAAAGAACACTGAGGAAGGGAGTCGTCTCAGGCTCCACTTCATTATATCATAGTATACCGTTTCTTGTATATTTTTGGAGTATACAACAGTCCACAAAAGCCGTCAACACTTCACTGATCCACTGAGTGTGCCTGAAATACCTATAGACTACTACTAAGACACAGCTACAACAGCACACCTTCCCCACACCCGCAGCACGATCAGAGCAGGCTCAAACTTGCTCATTTTAACTGGAGTCCAGCTCTCTTAATGCACACAAAAGCACACACATACACACATACACAAACGTACACACAGACACTTAGACACACACACACACACACACACACACACACACGCTGACTCAGACATGCATACATACATACATACGGACACAGACTGAAGAGACACAGACACACGACTGGTGACATGGCTAATATGTCCTTGAGTATGTACGCATGTGTCCGTCTGCCCGAATGTTTTTGTGTCTGCATCTATAATATTATATGTATGCCTTTGTTTACGTATCTGTCTGTGACTGTTATGTCAGTGTCTATGCCTCAGTTTATATATGTCTGTCTGTCTGTGTGCCTGTGTTTATGTATGTTTTTGTCTGTGTCTCTGTATTTCGAGAATAAGCTGAAGGAACGTCTCGGCAACCTCTTAACCTCTTCATTAAGAACACATTCCTTAGTTTATTCTTGTGCTTAGAGTACTTTAAACCGCTGAGGAGACACTTCTCGAGACGGAAGGGGTTGTTGCAGCCTTCTTTAGCATATGTGCGACAAGAAATATCCCCCAAATTGATGTCAGCTTTTCTGAAAGATGCAAAAGAAGAAGAAGAAGCAGAAGAAGTGGATGAGGAAGAAGTAGAAGATGATGATGAAAAAAAAAAAGTAGAAGAAATGTTAGCAGTTTCTCGTAAGCTTAATAATATTACTATGCCAGCAAAAATAATATATAATGGGAACTATCAGCAGTCTCGTAGTTCAGTGCAAGTTGCTGAGGCATGAAAGAAGTAAATGTCTGGGGAACTGGGGGACATCTCTGTAAGCCCATTCACTATGAAAGGCTCAGACTGAATAGCATCATCGACCAGTGGTGCGAATGAAATGTAAGGTAAATTAGCAACATAAGCCTGTCTCCGGCGATATATTAACTTTGCGTGCACAAGTGAATTAAGTTAATATGCGTTGCCTCCAGACACTCACTTATTTACCCACCAATCCCTAAGCTCCGATACCAGGATGGCGCAACGTTTACACACACACACACACACACACACACACACAGATTTTATGCTATTCATGGCAACTCAAAGTCCCTCACTAAGCTGATCACAACAGTCTAACGGCAATAAGAAAAAAATATATAAAAGAGCTAACTATGGAAACAGTTTTTATTACCTTTACTACAAGGATTCGCCTATAATATCAACAGAATATATGGACCATGCAATAAAATAAAATACTGCTCTCTGTATACGTATGCGGAACATGGAAACATCTCTACAACCCAATTACTATGGTACGTCATCCCTCCCCTGACTGCAATCTGCTGGTGCAAGGATGAACAAAAGTATATGGTTAAAGACTGAAAACATTCCCAAGGGTATGCAGGAAGGTCTCCATACAGCTGCAGTGCAATCATACTTTTAAGTAAATTGCCATCATGATAAAAACATAAAATTTAGTAGAACATAGGATTCCAAAATTTTTATGTTTCTGGTTTGACCTTTGGCATCATAAATTAATTTAGAGGGGCTTGATTAAATAATAGATTTTAAAAGGCTATCCGAGGGTATCTGCTCAAAGAACAGTTTTACTAAGTCTGAAATTAACAGGTAAACTATATATGAATAACACCAAACTGAACAATTTTGAAAAATAAAATGAAAAGGGAAAAAGAAATAAAATGAGTGAATACAGAATGGTTTTCAATACAATGTGATGACCTTAAAACACAAGATCTCTGCAACCGTTAACTAAGAGGGTCTGTTGATGGCTGAATGAAGTCGTCTTTCGACAGAAAGAATAAAAGAGACAGAAAGGGAGTTGCTAGGAAATATTCAAACCTCTCTCTCTCTCTCTCTCTCTCTCTCTCTCTCTCTCTCTCTCTCTCTCTCTCGTATAACAGATAACCAGCACGGTTTTAATAACTGATCATGACTCACAAACCTGTTTGAATTTTTTACAAACATATACATTAACTGAGACGAAAAAATACCGTCGGATGTCATCCACCAAGGTTCCCAGAAAGCGGTTGACAAGGTCTCCCCCATCTAAGACTACCAGAAAAACTAAAAGCCCACGGTCTCACTAACAACTTATGGGTTGGTGATTGGTTAATGAATCGTAAGCAACGTGTAGTGATAAAAACGGAGTGAAAAGACTGGCTAGAAATAATAAGCGGAGTTCCTCAAGGGTCAGTTCTAGATCCAATTTTTTCACTACTTATATAAATGATGTACAAAAAAACGGACTAGCTACTAAGGTAGCAATATTTGCTGATGATGCGAAAATTGGAGGCAAAGTAATTAAGAAAGCAGACTATGAATCTATACAAAACGACCTGGATAAGTTAATAAATTGACGTGAAGAATGGCAGATGAAAATTAATGTAGATAAGTTTAAGGTAATGTACTTTGGTGATGAAAACATTAATTATGAATATCACATCTTCATTACAGCACTGACAGGGGTAAAGGACGAAAAGGATGAAGAAGTTATCATCAGTAACGACCTCAAAAACTCAAAGCAGTGTATACCAGCCAGTAACAAGGCAAACAAAATGCTCGGCTTCATTGAAAGAAATTTTGATAACAAAACGCCTGATGCAGTTTCTAAGCTTTATACATCGTTAGTTAGACCACACCTAGAATACTGCATACAGCAGTATTCTAGGTGCAGAGCTACAAAGATGATCCCTTCAAAGCAAAATTAACCCTATGAGGAGCAACTAAAGAAACTAAGGATGTTTCTCTGAAAATGTGATGACTCAGACGAGATCTAAAACAAATATTTAAAATCCTTAACAAATTTGATGAAATCAGGCAATAGTGTCTTGGGAATACAGAATGACTAGAAATAATGTAATAAAGCTCAAAAGCAAGAGGTACAGTACTATTACACGGAAAAAATAATTTAACCCAAGATGTCCCGTCGACGTATGGGTACGTTGCAACATTTTGCATTTGCCAGTCCCATCGACGTACTGGTACGTTTTGCAATTGCAAGGTCCCTAATTTGCACCATTTTCAATTTTCGCGCGTGATTTTTCGTATGTATACACGGGACACCTTCCTCCATTCCTCTACAAGATGCCAAGCAGGGACAATGCCTTTCACCACATAACCTCCCCCCCCCCCTGCATGCCATTGTCTTGGCAATTCACCTGTTACCAGTGACCTGGCCAATAAAGACATTCAGGGCCACAGTGATTCCCCAATCGATGACAATGTGGAGGACAAAGTTTACATAGCATTATAGGAAGAAACAGTCAGAAATGATGATCAGGTAATGTGGCAAAAGAAAGTCAGGAATGGTGATGAGTTAGTGAGTGAAACAATGCTTATAATGCCTATATTACTATTTGAAAACCAATATACTCTCATACTACATATAAATTCGTACCAAATAAATAAATAAATACCGTTTAGGAGTGGTGTGGAATAGTTATCCTCCCATAGAACTCGTTTTCTTTGCAGCCAGCCTGATAGAAAACCCTGTAAGGTAAGGAGGTACTCCTACCTGTATCGAGTATTTTAAACCTCAGGTGAGCGATTTCTCTATGAATTTTCGATGTTTCTCACCAAAAGCGGAGGTTTTAGCCAAAAATTTTTTTTCCAAAAGTGGTCGGGACTGGGGTGTGTCGGAGGTGCGAAAGTGGTCGGGACGTGACGGGTTAATATTCGCGTAATGGAAAACTGGAATAGGCTACCAGCAACAGATAGTGCAACAGTAGTTAGTGTCAATATATTTCAAATTTGTCTTGACAAATATTTTGGTCCATGGTCTATCACTTAGCATCATTTATTTCCAGGCTGAAGTGACGCTGACTATCAGGAGACGTTTGCTTAATACTGAGACCATTTGGAGATTGTGTATGCTCTTTCTTTTACAGATCTGTAGAACAGATATTACGTAGTGCATACTTGTTCCTTCTACCAGGCATGATTTTTTTTTTTCATATATTGCTCCTGTCGGTTTAACCAGATAGTTTGGTGGATGAGGGAGAGCTTTCCTCGTTTCTATCCTATTCTCTTACACGTTGGTTAGATCTTAGTAAAACTAACCTTTTTATATTCCAGCGGATAACCTCTTCGTGGGCATACAGGCCTCCCATTATGTTTTTCCTATGTACACCTATGTACTCTCTCTCTCTCTCTCTCTCTCTCTCTCTCTCTCTCTCTCTCTCTCTCTCTCTCTCCCTCTCTCTATCTATCTATCCGTCTTTTGTATGTAAGGAAGAAGGAACCAAAGGCTAGAAGCCTGCAAGATTTTTCCCTCCAAGTAAAAGTACAAACAAGACGAGGGGCACTCAGTGAAGTGCATCTCTCCGACAAGGGCAAAGTAATTTCCAAACCACTCTTCATACTGTGTTAAGATTTCTCATCACTGATTATGGTTTCGCAAAAAGTGTTTTCCAGATACTATCTGGATCGGTCCCAAAAGTTAATCGATTGTTTCCCAGGACATGGGCTATCTACCTAAAAAACTTGGTTCAAATGTCTCTTTCAGTTTTTGAGTAATCCTGCTAAAAGACAAACAAACAAACAAACACACAAATAGGGGTGAAATCATACTCTCCTTTTCGGGGAGAATAATAGAAAGCCAAATTCAAGATCCGTTTATTTTGAGATGTCTGGACCTGACCACTGCTTTTGAAAGACTGGCGGTCATAGGCAGTTGGAAATGCAGACACAGAAAGGCACTTCCAGAGCTGTCCTGTTGCATACATGAAGGAGTCGGAGGACCCTTTAACGTTTGCCTTGGAGAGTTGACAGCAAAGGGATGAGACTTTGCTACCTGACGGGTGCTACGCACCTGCTGTAGTTTGGAGGGTTGGAGGCAGACAATTCAGAGGAGAAGTGACCACTGAAGTTGCAATAGAAAAAGAGATGAATATGCAACAGTGAGGCGAAGAAATAGAGGACGAAGGGAATCAGGAAGAGAAGAGTTAATGAGATGACAAGCCTTTGACTCCAGCTGGCAGCCTCTCCATACATGAGAAATGAACTCTACACAGGGGCTAATAGGACCCCTGTTTAAGGTCAACAACTGTGCAGGGTAAAGAAGGCACGGAGTCGTCGGCTTGGCACACCTAATCTCTTGAAAGCAGATTTTACAAGAGAGGTAATATGATCTTTCTAAGATAAATCCCGAGAGAATAAGACCCTTAGTATATTTAAAAATGACACGGGATTAAGTTGGATATTGTTTAGAATTAGAGTATACTCTTGGGGAAGGTTTTGTCAGGTTGAAAGACGTAAGAACTGAGTTTTTGATGCATTAAAATCAACAAGATTACATTTACCCCAATCAGAGATATGAACCACGTTAGACATTAGGTGTGCCATAGCCTCATCCCTTGTTTATTGAAGTAATTGCCGAGATGGATGCTGTGAGAAACGGATGGAAAGGTAAAGGGTGGGGTCATCAGCATATGAATGGCTTGTTTTAGATATACACCTTAGGTCACTGATAAATAATATAAGGATGAAGGTTGGTGATAGAGCAGAGTCCTGAGGATCACCAAATTGGTAGCTCAGGGAGAAGAACTTTGGCCGCGTACATCAACTATAGAACGACTACAATCAGTTTTCTCATTTTTTTATCCAGGGTGATGATGATTGGCTGAATGCAATATGTCCAAATAACATCGTTGTAATTCAGATAATTACAGGTAATTACTGGCAATTGTCTGAAATACAACGATGTTATTCGGACATGTTTCATTCAGCCAATCATCAACAACCTGTCAAGTGCATCTTCACCTTGATAAAGAAAGAGTATAGAAAGGAAACTAGAGATGAAAGCACAGATTAAAGGATAAAATATAAAAAAAGGGCAGTTTGGAAATGAAAGATTTATGCCAGACTTGATCGAAAGCCTTTTGAGATGACAAGTGCAATTGCAAAGCATTTACCGAAGTCCCGAAAGGAGGATGGCCAGAAGTCTGAAAGGAAGGTGAGACCACCAGTAGAGCGCACCTGGCAGAACCCATACTGATGACCTGAAAGAAGGTTGTGAAAGGAAAGGTGTTTTAAAACATTTTTGTCAAGAATACATTATAAAAAAGTTAGAAATACAGGATGTTAAAGGAACTGGGCGATAGTTAGAGGGTCTGGGAATGATCACCCTTCTTTGAGACTAGCTGAATGAGAGCAAACGTACAGGACTAAAGAAAGGTACTAGATGGAAGACTAAGGCGACAGTTTTCCTAGACAGGGTTTAAGCACAGAAGCACAGTTCTTGAGAACAATAGGAGAGACCCCATCAAGCACTTATGCCTTATTAATACTGAGGTCAGTGATGGAAGAAAACATTTTAATGTCAGCCTTGAGGAAATCAGAAGGGGAAAGTGATGGAAGAACAGCACCGGAATCATCTAAGGTGGATTTGGAGGAGAAACTCTGAGCAAAGAGTTCTGCTTTATCAGTAGAAGAAAAAGTTACAGAGCCATCAGAGCGGAAAAGAGAAAGGAAGGATGATGAAGAAAAGTTGTTAGAAAGGCTTTTCTCAAGGTGCCAGAAGGAGTGAGAATTTGTGTCTGGGGTTTCATAGCCGTTACTACGAATGAAATTATTTTTAACAGAGAGAAGAACAGACTTAGCACGATTCCGGGCAGAAACATAAAAGAGATGAAATTCAGGGGTGGGTTGGCTCCGGTACCTTTTGTTGGCCCAAGCCTTGCTGTGGACAGCATTTGAACAACGGTGATTAGACGAAGTTTGCGAGGCACGATTAGATTGTTCTCAGCCAAGGAAGCAAAAATCATTCTATGAAAATCAAAGAAATACCGTCTGAGCACATCCCAATCAGCATTTTCAAAGTCCCGTAGCCACTGCTTTTAGGGACGGTCCACTGGTTTTACTGGGGTGATAGGAGAGGTTAAGGTGATAAGGTTGTGATCAGAGGTGCCTGAAAGAAAAGATTAACATGATAAGCAGAAGGATTAGTTGTATGGTTGTATAAATTGGTGGAACTCTCTCCAAGGCAGTCAAAGAAATGGGTAGGATACTGTACAGGCTGCTCTAGGTCATCAAGTATAAAAAAAGATGTAGGCTTGTTCATCAGGTGGATCAGTTAAAGGAGAGGGGAGCCAAAGGTGATGAATTCTGAAATCGCCTTGAATGGAAATTTAAGGGAAGAACAAAATTGATAAGATGTGTTCCATCTTGAACTAAGATAGTCAAAGAATTTTTGATAGTAGAATTAGGGGGAAAAGTAAACAGCACTGATACATTTAGTTAGAAATGACATGAGAGCCGAAGCCAGAGAGCACAGTATTCAGTAGCTTCACGTTCAGGAACACGAGAGCAAGATATGTTATTGCTAGTGTATATATATATATATATATATATATATATATATATATATATATATATATATATATATATATATATATATATATATATACACACACACAGCAAATACCATTCCCTTTGAAGAGAGAGAGAGAGAGAGAGAGAGAGAGAGAGAGAGATCCTGTTGTCATCAATACTGGACTGAAAATCACACAGTGAGGTGGAGGGAGGTAAACAGCGTTTGGACACCAATGGTTATATTTCCATTAATTTCGGAGGGCCTCTGGCCCCTTTTCTTTAACCCTTTCAGCCCAAGAATGTACTCTGTTATTTAGCTCTTACTGTTCACATACTTTTTAACCTTTTATGGAGAATCCCTGATACATACTCCTTTTACTTTAACGTTGCCTCAAACTGCCTTCTCCTCATATTGACTACTGAGATTAACAAGTGACTGACATTACAGTGTGATGGTAACCCCCCCCCCAAAAAAAAAAAAAAAAAAAATCAATGGAAATTATTTACAACCAAAACGATTGTCGTTCACTGCCACTGTTCTACGTGAAACAAGCGACACTAGAACAAAGATTTGGACTGGTTCGACTCTGGTGAGGCGCCGTCTTCCACAAGGTAGGGCGTGAGATCCCTGAGCGGTGTGTGCTTTGCGTTGTACCGTACCTGTTGGATGACGCCACAGAAACTGTTGGTTACCTGTGGTCGATAGGCCTGCTCGGTCAGAGAGATTAGGGTTAAGCAACATCAGCAACACCTGAAACTTATGCCACTAAAAAATATTCACTGAACTTACTTGTGGTGTTTAGATAATTATTACTGAGGTATTGCACACTCGTAATGGGCATATTGCGAAACTGCTGAATGCTGGAAAAACAGCAAACCTAGCAGGTAATGCTAGCTGAATGGAAAGGTTATTCTTACTCAAAATGGTAGGAAAGCCCCTCACAAGGTGAGTAAGAAGCTAGCCATTATTGGTGTGATGTATTCTGCTGTGCCATTTCTGGAGATAAAAATACAGTATTTTGGTGGAGGATGAAAAATATGCACTTGGGAGGTGCAGCAGCCTATATAAAAAAAAAAAAAAAAAACTGGGCCACGCAAGGTGGAGGTTATGGAGCTTGTCCCACTCTTTCTGGGCTGCGGGTCACTGCATAGACAACTCCCAGCACGTAAATTTGCACCGATGTAATTTATTGGAGAAAATGGTTTTATAGTAGTTTCGATCCAATAGGACGACTGAGTATAACAATGTTTCCGTTGGGGAATGCTTTTTGAGTTTAATAATGGAAACAAATTTAATGTGAACTCTGAGGAGCAACTTTTCACCTCTCTGACTCAATGATTCGGTGAGGCTTAGATCATTCTCACTTAAGGCTGTGACAGAGGTTTGATTAAAGGGATATCTAGAGAAGACTGTCGGGGACTTTAAATGCAATTCGACGAGGATACTGTTGGACATTTCAAGAAAAGATTTTTCAGCAATAACAACGGTGATGGGCGAAATGTCTAGCTGCGGAAAGATTTGCTATGAAGGTCTATGCTAAACAACCTGTAAGTGATATGCGCTTCTAGTACCGACATCAGTCTGGATGCTTACAAACGCACCTTGTAAACGCCGTGATGACGGCGTTTGGTAAGATGCAGGTCAAATATGAGGGAGGAACAATGGTAGGGTAGGCAGAAATGTATGGATAGGGCGCATGGGATTGGGTCGCGGGGTACAGAAGGACGAGTAAGGTCTTTGAATGCTGGTACTGTATGAGGGTCAGTGTTGGCAAAAGGGAAAGAGGGTAGAAATAGGGTGAGATAGATGAACAGAAGTGGGTGGAACAGGCTAGGGCAGTGGTGTATGGTCGGAAGGGAGGGGGTAATATGCTCTATGAAGCTGAGCATTCCAAGATGGCCAGTATGGGTGTAGCGATGGCTTAAATTGGAAATGGAGTGAGGGAAGTGAGGAGAGGCCCCAGCAATAATCTGGCAATAGTCCATAAGGTAGAAGTATGAGATTAACCACCCCCTCCCGCAAAAAAAAAAAAAAAAAAAAAATACTGTACAGTATATACAAGCTTTTCTGCCTTGATGGAGAAACATTGATATTATTGATATTAAGAATCTGTTATTAGGATTTACTCTACAGTCATTCGCAAAGGGACTGAAAAAATAAATGGTGAGCTGTCAGTTACTTATCAGAAATACAGTATTTCATAAAACACGGTAAATGTAATTAAGCGAATATTTTTTATGCCATTTTCTATACATTCGTTATTTAAAGGTCAGTTAAAGAAATGTAAGTAATACTGGAGTTCTATATATAATTGTATATTGCTACTCGTCTATTGTAATCGTGTACCCCCTCCACAATATGTCTACCCCCGATGTATACAGTATATGTACCCCCCCAATGCATACATGCCCCCACTAAATTTGCTAGGTCAGCATGCTTTCCCACGCCTGAAGACGGCGTTATTGCATCAGTTGATAGCAGACATCCTAGCCGGGCAGACTGTTTTGCTGTGAGCTTGTAATAAACTCCTTATCTAGCTGTTTGTACACGGAGTTTCTATCACCAAAGTATTGCAAGTTACATTTGGTGGCAGCGGTGGGATTCGAACCCACGCCTCCGAAGAGACTGGTGATACAACAAGATACACGACGTCTCGCATCTGCCAGCCTCGCCCTTCCTCCGTGCCTCTATACCTTGGCTGTGCTTTTCGAGTGTACCATTTTTCTCGCCAGTGCTCACCTCTCCGACAACCGCACGTGTCACCGTCGCCGACCTACGCACCTGTTGCACCTGTTCCCAGCACCTGTTCCGGACTCATCATAGCTCCTGCCCCCACGGTGCCACTTATCACTGTCTGCCCGCTGTCTGCCCACCACCATTCTCTGCATTTGCAATTCACCAGCTCTACACCTGCCTTGCGCCGACATCTGCCTCACCACCCACCACCGGCCTCCGCCGTGGCCCGCATCTGGTCTGCATTACGGAGCCTCCTAAGACCGCCACTCCCTGCCGGTGATTCATCGCGGCGTCTCCTCTCCTCTCCGCCCAGCTTTCTCTACCCCGCAGCCCAGCCCCGCCCAGCCCCGCCCCGTCCCCCCGCCCCGCCCCGCCCCGCCCCAGCCCAGCTACGCCCAGCCACCCTGCACGTCATACATCTCGACACTCCCGTTTCTACTGTGTAACTATAGTATATCTTTCCTTTCTCTAGAGATTATCCTCGATTTTCTCTACAGATTGGTTATTGTAAATATTCCATCTCATTTCCATTGCCCCGTTTTCATCTTCACCTACGTTATTTATTATCCATCTCATCCTTCGCATTTTATTTAAACCATCCATGCCCGCACCTTCATTCATTTTCACACCTAGTGTATTCCATTCTCTCATTGTTATTTATACATTTCCACCTACGTATCCATCTTCATCCTTTCATCTTCCATTGCCGCATTAAATGTCATACTTTCCACGTCAACCGCTTACCACCAGCCCTCTCGACCCGGAAACGTCACCTGCTCATATCCCGTCTGCCGACTCTAACACAATCACTCATTTACGAAGTGGCAAAGAGTACCACCGCCCTGTACCTGAGACTCCCGTTTCACTTCCCGCAGAATCACTTACTACCCATCCTACCCTCGTAAATCCAGATACCTCCTCCTCTACTCCTGCCTCTACACTCCCTTCTTCTTCCTCTACTCCTTCCCCTGTCGTTCCCTCTCCTGCCTCCCTTCATACCCCGTCTTGCTCGCCATTAACTGCCACTCCCTTGTCTCTCTCCCACACCTCTCCTGCCGCCACTTCTGCACTTCCAGCCATGGCCAACCCTCCACAGTCTATCTATCTCGACGATGCCAATCGTCCCAAATTTACCGGCCAGGACCCAACTTGGTCTGTCTATGATTTCCTCAGAGAAGTCGAAACCGAAGTAAATAATAGACAAATTACCGAGGAATCGCTCAAAGTAGCTTACCTCCTCGGTCGCTTGCATCACGGTAAATCAGACATCGGATCCACGATCCGTGCAGGACATTTCGATGGCATTCGTACCTTTGCTGATTTTCGTATGGAACTCAGCCTTTGTTGCCACCATTCAAATACCGCGTCTCTCATGGGATTCATTAATCTCCTAAACCAACTAGATGAGGACTTGCGCGTCCCAGCGCAATATGCCAAGCTCCGCGAAGCTGCCGCCGCCATGAAAGCAACTAGTAGCGAGATGCTCCAATTACTGGTAGGCACAAAATGGTTAGAAGACAAGAATGGCGTTCCAATGCTTTCACTCACCAACTTTGCTGACTTAATTGGTTACCTGAGATTCCTTCACTGGCTTACTCCTAAACAGCGAGAGCTAGCCTTGGAAATCGGTTTCAATCCAGGAGATAAAATTATTCAGGTCACTAAATCCATTCACGAAAGAACAGGTTCGAACTACACGCGTCAGGGCACCACCCAACCCTTGGCCTCCTCAGTCTGTCACACCTCCACTACCCCAGACCAATCTCGCTCCCATCCCAACACACGCGGCAGACCTGCCACACATCGCTCTCCTACCGCAGGTCGTGATCAATCTAGCGCCCGACGGAACAGACAATCTTCGATTCTTTGCTGGTACTGTGGTCATCCTGGACATCGAGCATCCGGTTGCGACCGTACATACACACTTCCTCACTCCCAAACCAGACAGCGTACGCCTTCCCTCTCACGTCGTCCACACTGCAAATACCACAAATCAAGCACGACTCACACCACTGAGGAATGTCGTTACCTCAACGGCCCACAGTCGGGGGAAGCGCCGCGCCCGTATCGGACCAATATCACGTAGAACCAGAAACCCAACTCCCCATCCGCCATGTAGGTCCCATAACATCCTCGGGTTTAGTCATTCTCGGAAGCAGTCATGACATACCAACGTCATTCTTCTTGGACACAGGATCTATAGTAAATCTCATCTCCGAAAATTCCTTACAAATTATTCATCGCCATCACAGCCACGTCAGTTTCCTAGAACCACCAGACATTCGCCTATGTGGTGTTAACGGCTCAGAGTTTAAGGTTAAGGGAAGAGTCACCTTGAAGTCAAACTCCACAGAGCTTTGCCCCCTATCCTCATTGAATTTCATGTCACTAATGACTTGCAGTATCCCGCAGATGCCCTTATTGGTTTCTCCACCATGGCACAACATTCCATTGCATTATTACCTGCTTGTGGTAGTATAGACATTTCTGGATTCCCAGTTTACACTATGGAATGTCCCCGTCCTGTTCTTACGATCAAATCAGTCCTTCAATTACCTCTGTCCCTATCACTACCAAAAAGTCCAACCCAGCCCAAACCACCACTATCATCATCTGAGAATACAGAGATCATTCCTTTACTGACTGCGAGCAAGGACATAAATTGCTCAATGTCTCCTGATACATCATCTCGGCCCTCGAACATGGCTCTTACATCCTCTCCCGACAACACTATCGCTGACTCAGACATGTCTCAGTTACCTACCTCACACAGTCTGAATGATCTTCTCCAACACGCAGAGACGAAACGTGCAGTAACGAATACGTGCACAATTTTGTTACCGCATGAGTTCACCAAAGTCTCTGTTTGTGTTGCCGGTGCGAAAGAAGGAGTGGATGTACTAACCCTACCTGAGACGTGTTGTGTGAATGGCTTGACTTATGAGTCAGCGTGGTGTACAGTCTTAGAGGACAGTTTATGCTACCTGTACTTGCTCAATGTCACAAATGCTCCACTAAAACTTAAAAGTGGTGTAAAGATTGGAGACTTCCTAGTATACCCAGCGGCCGTAAAGGTGTGCCAGGATTCCTCAATTCCTACTATTCAGACTGATGATACGCCAATCGGTGTATGTACAATTAACTCTACGGGATCTGCACCGACGCATTCACCCGATATGCTCTCACATCTCACTTGCACAGATTTCCCAGAAAATATGCCTCAACTCCTCGACCTTCTGACCTCGTACAGAAACGTGGTTGCCTTACCCGGTGAACCGATGGGAAGAACAGACCTTGTCAAACATACGATTGAACTACTACCAGGAACTCAGTCGATTTACATACCAGCGTATCGATTGCCTCACAGCCAGAGAAAGCAAACAGATCAAATGGTACAGAACATGTTAGACCAGGACATTATTGAACCCTCCGTCAGTCCATGGAACAGCCCACTTTTCTTAGTACCAAAGAAGGACGGCAACCTTAGACCAGTCGTCGACTATCGTAAGGTCAATTCTGTCACCGTTCCAGACCGTTTCCCGCTACCTGTCCTCACTGATTTGCTAGAATCCCTTGGTGAAAATAATGTAGTCTTTTCATCTTTAACCTCCTCAGCGGGTACTGGCAGGTCGAAATGGAAGAGTCCTCTCGCCCAGTCACAGCCTTTAGCACCCCTTCTGGACATTTTCAGTTTAAGAGACTCCCTTTTGGTCTGAGAAATGCTCCTTCCGTGTTCATGTGACTTATCCATTCAGTCTTCAGCGGTATGATGGGACACTCTCTTTTTGCTTACCTAGATGATATCATTGTTGTGAGTAAATCCATCCCTGATCATTTTACCAAACTCCAGCAAGTCTTTGAACGCCTCCAGCTCGCAGGCCTAAAAATCAATCTCAGTAAATGTGATTTCCTGCGAAAGAAAATCAAATTCCTAGGCCATGTCGTAGATGCACAAGGCATTCATACTAATGAGGATAAAACTAAGGCGATCATTAACTTCCCAGAACCTACCACTACCGACGCTGTACGAAGTTTCCTGGGTCTCAGTGGCTATTATCGTCACTTTATCCACGATTACGCGAAGATCGCCGCTCCTCTGACCCACTTACTCAAGCAGAATGTGCCCTTTGTTTGGACTAACGACCAGTCACAGGCTTTCCAAAAGCTAAAGACAGCTCTTGTAAATGCCCCTATTCTAGCGTTCCCTGATTATGCCACACCATTCCTTCTCTGCACAGACGCCTCAGGCACTGGACTTGGTGCCGTTTTGATGCAACTCGATGAAGCATCAAGGAAGCGCGTAATAGCGTATGCTAGTCGCACCCTTACAACCGCTGAACGTAACTACAGTGTCACAGATCTCGAAGCACTAGCGGTAATCTGGTCCTTGAAACATTTCAGAGATATCGTCTATGGTTATCCAGTGCATATCCAAACAGACCACCTTCCACTATGTGATTTGTTCAAAAATCGCAACCTAACAGGTAGGTTAGCTAGATGGTCTGTCATCATCCAGGATTTTAATCCCACTTTTCAATATGTACCAGGCAAGTTGAATGTAGTCGCAGACGCACTCTCACGTCATGTAGCAGCAGCTATAACATCACTGCAGCCTGAAGTAACTGAAAACACTACACTAACATCAGACGTTGTTCGAAACTTTCAACGCCAAGACCCCATGTGGTCCAAAGTCATTTATTTCCTAGAATCTGGCGATGCCTCGACCTTACCTACTCTGCCAGTATCACTAGATGAGTTCATGCTAGATGATGATCTCTTGTACAGGAAAACACTGCTAACAGGCAAAGATATGCCCAATCGCGAAGTATTCCAACTTGTTGTCCCCACTGCCCTGATACCAAAGGTTCTTCATATTGTTCATAATACTCCTCAAGCTTCCCATCCAGGTAAAGACCAATGCTTGCGCCAAGCACGTCTCAAATACTATTGGCCAACCATGCGCCGCAATATCAATGCCCACTGTGACTCTTGCCTCTCCTGCCACCGCTACAAAGGATCAACCGGCTTACCAGCACCTCTCTTACAATACCCAATCCCGTCACGACCATGGGAAACTGTCTCAATCGATCTCTTAAAACTACCTCTCACAGAATCTGGCGCTGAGTACTTGTTCGTAGCGGTCGACCACTTCTCCTGCTACTGTGTCCTCGTCCCCCTCTCCGACAAGACCGCGAAGAGCGTTGCCCATGCCTTTGTAGATCACGTAATTTGCCCATTCAGTACCCCTTATACCATTCTTACTGACAACGGTACAGAATTCAACAATAGCCTTCTCGATGAGATCTGTCGCCACTTTCATATCAGTAAGTGCAATGTCGTGCCTAACCATCCGGCTTCCAATGGCCTTGTAGAACGCCACAACCGTAAAATCTTAGAGTGCCTCCGACATCTCGGCTCCCATAGTTCGTCCTGGGATGACTGGATTCCCCAAGTGGCATCCTCCATCAATAGTTCCATCAATGCATCCATTGCTGAATCTCCCTTCTTCGTCCTCTTTGGTTTTGACAAGGACCTCCCATACTCTCTCTTATCCTCAAAGCCAGAACCCATCTACAACATGGATGATTATGTTAAACTAAAATTGGCCAACTTCCAGACAATCCACCAGTATGTCCAATCCACTTTGGCTTCCTCTCAGGAGGACATGCTGCAGCGCCAACATAAGTCCGCCTCTCCTATCACTATCAATGTAGGCGATCTTGTCTTTGCTCATTCCCATACGCGTTCCTCTAAGTTGGATGACAAATTTACAGGGCCCTACCGCGTCCTCACTCAACAAGGCAACAAATTTCACCTCCAGGACCTGTCCACTAGGGACACCAGATGGGTCCACGTCGATGACTTAAAGCGAGCACCCCGTGGCCTCGTGTTGGAAGAGTCACTTACACAACCTCCTGCCCCCTCTTCCCCTCCTCCCATCCCTCAGTCTACTTTGTGTCCGCCTATCCCTCAGTCTCCTTCCTCTCCATCTCCACCTGCTCATTCATCAATCAATCAATATCGGTCCAAACTGCGCTCTGCCCATCAACCTCTTCACGACCTTCCCCATTAACTCTACCCTGATTTTCTAGGTACGATGTTAGCGATCTCCCTGCTGGCAGTGCTGACCCTCCTGGGGTCTGGGTCAGGTCAGGACGATGGTGGAGTACGTCCCGGGGCCTTGGTCGGCTCAGGAGGCGAGGTCTCCTTGCGCTACGATCTTGCGCCCCTGGCCGACGTAGCCATTGCCCTACCTGCCTACACGCACCAGCTCCACGGAATCAGGAACCATCTCACGGCCCTCATGGGGACACACAACCCAAATGAGTATCTCTATAACCTTTTCCTCCCACTCTCCTGGCAATTGCAATACATAAGTACCAGATTCACTGAGCTCATTGACACATTTTCTTCTTCTACCTCAAACTCAACATGGATATTCTCCAACTAGCCATTGACTCTCTCCTGTCTCAAGTCTCTACCTTGGTTCGTATCCTGGTCGATGCTATCAATGGACGTGTCACTGCCGACTTAGTACCTGTCTCAGCTCTCCGTTCTGTCCTGGAATGGGCTCACTCCACCTTCGGTCTCTCCCCAGTCCTCCCTTACTCCTCCCTTGAATATTATTATCCTGTTCTCGAAGCCACTCTTCTCACTACATACGTCGTCGTCCATATTCCTCTCCGTTCTGCCATAACCTTTAACCTTTTCCACATCATTCCCTTCCCTTTCCGCCTCAACAACTCCTTGCTACAGGTATCTGTTCCTTCAGAATATTTCTTCCTCTCCCATGATCATCTTTCCGTTGCCTTCCTTTCTTCCACAGACCTCCAGCAATGTTCCTCCCTTACTCCGACCTCTCGTCTCTGTGCTGCCCACCTTTTCGCTATCTTCCCTAGCAGTGCTACACCCTGTGAGTCTGCTTTAGTTCGCAACCATTCCATCTACTCGGCCTGTTCTTTTGTCCCAGCTCCTGACCTCCCGGTCCACCATGCTCACCTCAACCATGTCCAGTATTTCTTCTTTGCTGTTCCCATCTCTGTCACAATCATGTGTCCTGGTTCTTCCGTTCGCTCCGTCACCGCTAGTGGTCTCTACAAAGCACCTGACTATTGTACCGTCAAATCAGAGTCCGTCATCACTTACGCCACTCGCTATCACCAAGCTGTTCGTAAACACTCCTATGACATCTTTCAACCAATCGACATGCCTTCAACCCTACCATCTGCCAACATTACCATCACCTCCCCTCACTTGCACATGCTCACCTTCCTCAATGACAGTGATTTCATTATTGATCAATTTTCTCTGGCCTTCAGCCGTTCATGGGTTCATCCAACAGTTGTGTTTCCCCCTGTGGTTATCGCTTTTATAGGTTTTCTACTCATCATCTGTGCAGTGCATTGTTGTGTCAGAAAAATGGACCGTCGACTCCAGGAAATCAGAGTCGCTACAGGCATAGTACGCCCTACACACGACGTAGAAACTCCCCGTACTTAGTGCCCTCACATTCAGTGACTACCATTGCCATCTAACAATTACCCAAACTGTGAACAGCACTCTGCCTACTAGAAAATGATGGTATTTCTTTCATACATTACTCAGTGACAGTGTATCCTACAGAAAAAAAAAAAAAAAAAAAAAAATGAAGGAAGAACAACACTAGAACTCTCATATCTACTCCTTGTTTATCATGTATCAAACTATTATTGTGTAATTCCCATTATGTTCCTATATCCCTTCGACCCTTACTGGATTTGTACCTATTAATCTTTGTATATCTCATCTGTATATATCGTTCTAATTCCCTCCCCTCAACATGGCCATGTCTCCCCTACTGCCCCTGTATCATACTTATCCCTTGTACAAACCTCCCTGGTCCTGCCTTACTACTATAATCACCCACCATTTAACTCCTGGTGTCAGGAGACACCATCTCAGCTACCCGGGGGAGTAGTGTACCCCTTCCACAATATGTCTACCCCCGATGTATATATGTCCCCCCCCCCAATGCATACATGCCCCCGCTAAATTTGCTAGGTCAGCATGCTTTCCCACACCTGAAGACGGCGTTATTGCATCAGTTGATAGCAGACATCCTAGCCGGGCAGACTGTTTTACTGTGAGCTTGTAATAAACTCCTTATCTAGCTGTTTGTACACGGAGTTTCTATCACCAAAGTATTGCAAGTTACAATCGTACAGAGAAAAATCGATTGTTTTTTAATTCATTCAAAATATATAATTAAACCACTGAACAACTTACAGTCAAAAAAAACCTCTGTCCTGGTGGCAGTGTTATGATGTCACAGACGCCAGATGCAAAGGTTGAGATGCATTGTTCAGGAGATACATTAACTCTTGGTGCAGCACTCTTCATCCTTGGACACACCTGTTATACTTTTGACTTCGATGTCGTTATCCAGACATGTTATCCAGGTACAGAACAAACGAACTTGTGATATTACAGGCTCTTAAGCGTAGATTTAAATTTTTTAAAGGTACGGGTGACAGAGACTGTTTTTTATATAAACTTGGATCGGTTATTATAACATTTTTTTAGTAATGTTCGAAGCTATTGTTCCTGTGCATCTTACGTAATGATGCTTATTTACTGATAATAAAAGAACTTTATGCGTTAGTTTATATCTATTACTGAACTTTAAGGTATTTACCAGTTGAAAAAGACATTTAGAATTTTCAGACTATTTTTAACTCTATGTCTTACCTTTCTCATTCTGTTCCAATAGGCTTAATGCACTGAATTCAAAAACTAAAAGATTCATAGGAAAATGCTGTATATTATTGATGTTGGAAGTAATCTTTTCAAAGGGGTTTTTCCTTGAACTCTCACCAACTCTACCTTCAGACCTTTGATGCAGACACTTTGCTCATGCAGTAGTTTCTCTAAGTAGAAGAAGAAGCAGAGGAAGAGGAGGCGGAGGAAGAGGAGGAATAACAACAGCAGCAGCAGCAGCAACAACATCACCAACGACAACAACAAATACTACTACTACTACTACTACTATCACTACTACTACTACTACTACTATCACTACTACTACTACTACTACTACTATCACTACTACTACTACTACTACTACTTCTACTACTACTACTACTGCTTTACTACTACTACTATTACTATTACTGCCACTACTACTACTGTTATTGCTACTGCTGCTACTACTACTACTACAGCTAGAACAACTCAATCAAGTCATCAAGCACAGCAATACTCTGCCTGAAATTTGGCCTTGATTCGTGGCACTGACCTTTAATTGATTAGTACCAAAATGAAATCGCTGCTTCCCTTCCCCATATGCAGTTTATATGCAAAGTTTACCTCAAATCGGATCAGGCATTTCTGAGATATTTTAATAACTTAGATACCGACACAGAAACAGACATAAAACTGGACTCAGTCACGAGGATTACGACTTCCAACAGCAACAGCAAAAACTTCACCTACATAAAAAACAATAACAACAGCAACAAAGTAAGTAATAATACAGAAACTTTATGTAAGTACCTATAGACGAACAAACGTAAATACGTTTACAAATACAGCAACAAAGCAAACGCGTGTACAAATACAACAACAATAACAAAGAAAATACGTGTTCAGCAACAACAAAGTAAATAATTGCACATCACCACCACCACCAACAACAAAAACAGCAACAACAACAGTAAAGCAAATACGTGTACAACAAACAAAACAAAAGCGACAAAAGTCAGTACGTGAATACAACAACAACAACAGCAACAAAAACAAATAAATAAATGTCGTTCCTGTACACTTGTCGTCTTACAACGTAGGTAAACGAAATGGTAAAGAATTGCACTTTGCTGCAAATATGTATCTCCCAGTGCTGGTGAGGTTTCCCAGGGGAGAGTAAAATATTTGGCCTAAGTCAGAGAAATATGCATGACCTGTTCCCCGGGGCTTAATAGCTTAAATATGCAATGCCAAGCAACAGACAGACAGAACAACAAAACGAAATAAAGAAAAAATTGAAACCGGTAGTGTGATGTGAATATTTAGGATATGTATAAAATGCGTTGTGTGTGTCTGGCCTAGAAAACGGACACCTTCCCCCACACACCTCTAAAACTCACCGCCACCAGGGTAAAAGTTGTCGGCAGGCAGGATGGCGGTGAGGGAAAAATTGTTAAGGGGAAAAATTGTGTTGGAGAGAAACTACTATGGAAAAATGGTGGCAGAGAAAACTTGTAATAGGCAAATACTGAGAAAGGGAAAAACTGTGGTGAGGAAAATTTTAGAGATGATTGTTGTGAAAATTTTGTTGCAGAATGACTGTAGGGGGTAAAGTTGTGAAGGGGGTTTTGTAGTGGGATGAATGTGGGAGGGAAGAATTCTTTTGGTGATGGTGGTGAGAAACTGTGATACAAAGTGTCTCTTTTGTCATCCAATCCATTTTGGCCCATCAAGAGCATATGGGACCGTGGCTATGATATTTCGTTCTAAAATATAAGATGAGAGTGACCAACCCCACTCATCCTTAAATGCGTAAGGAAAGTCATAATAAAGCTCTCGAGTTATGTGTGTCAATGTTTAATAAACAACCTGCAATAAGTATCAAACCGATTTCTGAAGAGCGATACAACAACTGTACTGCAGCAAAAATAACAGTATTAGTAGGATAATAATGTATATAACAGTCTTCGTTGAAATCCTAAAGAGTTAATAAAACATATCAAGAAAAATCTTAAAGTGCATGTTACAGGCACCAGTAAATCAAACCCAAACTATTCTTGCAATTACTTAAGAAGTAATATGATTACTAAATCCAGCTATGTTACTGCAAGGTTTAGCATATGAGGAACAAACTATAACGAAACCGCATTGCCGAAATTCCTAACACTTTCACTGTATCAGTATTTACCATAGAAAATTCATGCACAAAGCCTTCGTCTTCCCTCGTATGCTTAGATGATGGTGGCAAAATCAGCGACCTTGTGATCAATGCGAGAGATAACTAGAACACAGTAAAATTGTCCATAATCTATCTATCTGTCTAGTGTCAGACGCCACAACCCCGTAAGGGGTGGCCACAAACAAATCGCCTCCATGTCGCCTGGTCCGTCCCCCGCCATTTCACTGCCCTGCTCCCAGCTCACACTCCCGTTTCATGAATTTCCCCACTCCATCCATCCATCTTATCCTTGGTCTCCCCCTCTCTCTCTCCCTCTCCACCTCACTCACATACACTCTCCTCGTTAGTCTTTCGTTCTCCATCCTCTCCACATGGCCAAACCAGCTCAGTGTATTTCTCCTAATGCATTCTATCACATTCACATCCACACCACAACACTCCTTCACTTCCTCACTTGTCAGCCTGTCTCTCCATGTCCAAGAACAATACTGATAAAGGAAAACTTCCCACAGCCATTGTCTACCAGAAACAGGGCTATAAAGGGACCTTGAGGTCAAGGCCACTGATATTATGCAAGTCATCTTAGGGCCTCATAGTCTACAAGTCCAACATGTTTGGTGGCTCTAGCATCAATCCCTCATGGAAAATTAGCCGACAGCTGGAATATCTGTAAAAGTCCCAATTTTTTTATAACCCTAAGTCATGTCAGAAAATAATCAACCAATACCGAAACCACACTTCTTTCTACACTGAGTCCCCAACGGAGCTATATTGTAGTGAAATTTCATTCTTCCTAGCTTAACTGGTTCTTGAGATAATGTGGCTGGTTCACTTTACCGTGTTCCAGATATACCTCAGAACCGACTTACGGATTGCAACCTAAGCAGCAAGCTGTCCAACTAAGATGACCAAATTTTAAGGCTCTAGGCCAAATAGATTTTGAGGTATTGCAGTTTTAAAATAAGTAAGAATAATAATAATAAAAACTAGAGCACCATAAAATTATCCAAGGATTTTTTGTGGTAAACAAACACTTCTCACAGCCATTGCCTACTAGAAGCCTAAGGATAAAGGGACCTTCAGGGCAAGGCAATGTGGAATATAGTATATGACAGTTTTCTATATTTCATGATGGTCCTCGCTTTTTCGTGTCGGCTTCAGCAAGAGAGTTTGGTGATTGGGGTGGGGAACACGGAGCTTTCCTGATTATCCGTCATGTTCTTAGACACATCGACTAGTTACCGTAGTTTTAGCTTACCCTAAAACATACAGCCTCCAAAAAGGACCAATGGGTCTTTTGCTGTTTGCCTTTCTTTGAACCCCATTTCAAACTCCTCGAATGAAAAGCTCTAAATCCATATATGGTAGGAGTGTCTTAATCCACTACACCACTACGTGTTTTGTGCTTATTATGGTTTCTACCTGCCTATGTAAATGGTTTTCCGAGGTTTCGGGAAGCAATTTGGACTGCCATTCAGTTTAGAACAAAGGAATGAGCGGATGATGGGTGTCCCCACGGACCACAGAAAAATTATAGTCGGGAAAAAGTGTCAGATGGGAGACACTGGAGTGTAGATATTATCACAAGAAAAATCATGCCAGATATGAAATGTGTCAGGAAGAATTACTGAGAAGAAACAGTGTAGGGAAAATAATTGCTGTGGGGAGCATTAGGGTGATGAGAAACTGTGAGGGAGAGAGTAGAGACGGGAAGAAACTGCAATGAAGAGAAAATGAGATGGGGAAAAATTGTGGTTATGAAGACCTCAATGGGGAGAACTGTGGTAGAGATATCCTGTTGCAAGAAAAACTTGTGCTAGGGCAGAACATTGTGGTGGGAGGGGGGGGGTTGTAGTGAAGAGAAACTGTGTTTAGTAGACAATTTGACAAGGAGAATCTATGATGAGAAAAAATTGTGGCAGGGAGAAACTTCGATGAGGTGAAACTGTAATGGGAAAAAATGCGACCGAGGAAGATTTTTGGGGGAAGTTTTTTGCTTGGCAGAAATTTTGATTAAGGAGAATTGGGGCAGGGGAAAACTGCATCTGGGAGAAACTGTGATGGGGAAGATTATGGTGGTGAGAATTCGATAGGAAGGCATGAAAATTGGGAAAATTATAACAGGGAGAAATTGTAACAGGGAGAGACCAGAGTGAAGAAAACAGTAAAAGGGAAAAAGTGTGGCAGGGAGGAAATGTTGTGGAGGAAAATTTAGTAGGGAAAGACTGAGATATGAAAAAATATATATATGTTTGTATCCAGTATACAGTAATAGAAATGAGGTGATTTTTTGGCAGGGAGAAAATTTGATGGAGGGAAACAAATGGTGAGATATCTTAACAGAGGAGAACTATGGTGTGAAAAATCTGGGATTCGGAGAAACTGTGATGAGAAGAAACTGTAATGGAGAGAACTTATGATGGGGAAAATGTGGAAAGGGAAAAGTGTGATGGGAAAAACTTGGAAGGGGAAAAATTGTGGTAGACAGAAATAGTGGTAGAGAGAAAACTTTATTAAGATGGAACTGTGATGGAAGAAGAGACGTGTCGAGAAACTGATGGGGAAAATATGTGGAAGAAAAACAGTGGAATGTGAAAGAACTGTGACAGGCAGAAACTGTAGCGGGAAAAAATTTTGTTTTGGGAAAAATGTATCGGCGAGAAATTCTGTAAAAAGGAGAGAGTGTGGAGGATAATTGTGGCAGAGTTATTGCTAAAATGAAAATAGAATTGTCAGTCCGAAGCTGTTTACTGAAAAACTTGCCGAGAGAACGTGTGCTGTGGAAAATATTGTTGGGGAGAAATCATCGTGGGAAGGAGTGTGAAGAGTATTTTGTGGTGACGGGACATTGTGATAGGTGAAAAATAAGGTGGTGTAAGCATGGGAGAAAGAGTGATTGGTGGTAGAATAGAATAATGGGATTAAGTGTACTGGAAAAAAAAGTGAGTAGTTGGGATCTGTGGTGGGAGAGATTTCGGTGGTGATAAACTTTGGTGGGACGAATCTGTGGTGGAGATACTGTGGTGAAAAGAAACTGTGACTGGGAGAAATTGTGGTAGGACGAAGCTGCGGTAGGGAAACTCTGTAGAGGGGAAATAAGGGAGAATCTGTAGGGGAGAAATTAGGAAGAATCTGTTGGGGGGAAATAAGGGAGAATCTGTAGGGGGGAAATTAGGGAGAATCTGTTGGGGGGAAATAAGGGAGAATCTGTTGGGGGGAAATTAGGGAGAATCTGTTGGGGGAAATTAGGGAGAATCTGTAAGGGGAAATTAGGGAGAATCTGTAAGGGGGAAATTAGGGAGAATCTATAGGGGGGAAATTAGGGAAAATCTACTGGTATATGGGGGAAATTAGGGAAAATCTATAGGGAGGAAATTAGGGAGAATCTACTGGTATATGGGGGAAATTAGGGAGAATCTATAGGGGGGAAATTAAGGAGAATCTGTAGGGGGGGTGGGAATTAGGGAGAATCTGTAGGGGGGAAAGTGTAATAGAGGAAGAACTGTGATGGGGAAAAACTGCAGTGGAGGGCAGCTGTGGTGAGTAAAAACCGCAGTAGGGAGAAAATGCGGTGGAAAGAAACTGCAATAATAAGAAACTGTGGTGGGGAAACTGTAGTAAGGGATAAATTGTGATGGAAATCCTGTAGTGGGCAGAAAATGTAGTGAGTGGAAATGTAGCAGGGAGAAAATGAGGCAGGGAGATACTGTGACAAGAGAGAAATTGTGGTAGTGAACAGTGGTAGGTTGAAAGTGTTTTGGGGGAAACTAAACTGGGTAGAAGCAAGGTTAAAAACCGCAGGGAGAAACTGTAAGGGGGAAACTGTGTAAAGGAAGATTTTTTTGGTGGAAAGAAACTGGCGGGGGAGATACTGTAGTGGGGAAAAACATGTTGCAATCATGTTAGGGGAAATTATGTGATGGGGGAAAAAAAGATGCAGAACTGACGTCGGGGGAAATATCTAACAAGAGAATTGCAGTGGGAGATAAAATGTATTGGAAGATAGTATTAAGATAAAATATGTGACAGGGTTGATGGACATTAAGTTATTGTAATGTGGCGACAGGGAAAATTCTCAGGGAAAAATTTGTGACAAGGAAAATTTTGGTGGGAAAATGCTTGGTAGGGAAAAACTCATGACTGCTAAAATTATGGCAGATGAAAATCCATGGCAGGTGTGCTGGGGGAAAATGCGTAGAGGAAAAGTTCGCCGATGGAGAGAATATTTAGTAGAAAATAATATATGCTGGGAAAACTGCGGAAAGGAAAAGATATGGAGAGGAAAACTGTGAAAGGAAAAAGTCTTGCAAGTAAAAATGCTGGCAGGGAAAAAGGCAGAGAAATACTGTGATAGGGAAAAGTGTGGCTGGGAAAAACATGGTAGAGAAAAAAATGATAGGGAAAAACTGCAATAGGGAAAATATGGCAGGGAAAAACTGTAATAGGGAAAAACTGCCAGGAAAAAAAAGGAGTTAAACTGTGGCAGAGAAAATGTTGCAGAGAAAAACTGTGATATGGAAAAACTGTGACACGATATATTTTAAGAGGAAAACGGTGAGAGGAAGAAACTGTGGCAGGGAAAAGTGTGGCAGAGAGAAAAATGTAATTGGGAAAATGTGGCAGTGATATATGTGTAAGAGATAAATTGTGAAAAGGAAAACTGAAGCACGGAAAAACTGTATCAAGAAAAAGTGTGGCAGAGAGAAATTGTGACGGGGAAAACTTGTACCAGGGAAAAGCATGACAGGAAAATATGTGCTAAAGAAAAACTGTAGCATAGAAATATGACCAAAAAGAACCAGCTGAGGAACAAACTGTGACAAGGAAAAGTGTGGCAGAGAAAAAATGTGATGGAGAAATTTGAGAATGGGAAAAACTGGCAGGGGGAAGTGTGAGGAAAAAATTTGATAGTGGAAAAACTGTGGCAGCGAGAAGTGTGAGAGAAAGAATCTTGATAGGGAAAAAACTGTGGTAGAGAAAAATTATAGCAGTGAAAATTTGTGGTAGACATAAACTTTCATAGGGAACAACAGTGCCATAGAAGCTAACTAGGAAAAATGAAACGATTGCAAAGGCAAAACTGGGACAAAGAGGAATTTGCAGGGTAAAAATTGAGGCAGTGGAAAATTGCGCCGTGAAGGCACAGCGGACTCATGAATTTAAATAAGGAAATGGAATCAATCTGGGAGGCAAGGGTAAGTGAGGAGAGGCATCTAGGCATCTAGGCACCCCCGCCATCTTGGTTACAGGAGTGGCAGACACGATGGAGTTGGCTTTTAGGTCATTATGTTGGTTAATCTGAATCCTATTATCAATTCTTAATTTAGAATAATATTCCATTTTCAGTGGTTAATAATCAGGATGCTATGACTCACTCTTAATGGAATATAATAGTTCATTCCCGATGCTTAACACTCTAGCTCCTATTGGTCACACTTAGCTAAGTATAATCGTTTCGAGTTAGTTACAAATACACCCACTATGCAAGGTTTATTAGAAACAAATATAACAGTCTCAGGCTCCTATGACTCACTATCATCTGAGGAATATCGTTTGGTCTATCAGTCTATTGCCAGACCCCTTAATCCCGTAAGGGGTGGCCACAAACAAACCTTTTCCATTTCGCCCTGTCTCCCGCCATTTCACTGCCCTGCTCCCAGCTGACACCCCCGTCTCTCATATACCTCACCACTCCATCCCTCCATCTCATCCTTGGTCCCCCCTCCCTCTCCCCCCCTCCACCTCACTCTCATACACTCTCCTCGTCAATCTCTCACTCTCCATCCTCTCCACCTGACCAAATAATATCGTTTCGTATTAGCAGGAAAATCATACTAGAGTTGATCCAACCATGAAGGGATTAATGGAGACAGGTACACTCCTATGCTCAGGGACAAATTTAAGATCCGTGCATTTCGAGATGCCGTATAGATTGCCTTTGAAAGGCTGGAGGTCATAGACAGCAGGAAACACAAATAAAGGAAGATAAGTCCAAGTAGATCTGTTACATACATGAAGGCCTGAAAGTACCGATTAACTCTTGCATTTGAGAGCTGGACAAAAATAGAATGAGAGTTTACTGTTTGGCGGTTGCTACACACCAGCCATAGTGGTGGAGGAATACAAGCAGACAGTTCATAGAAGCAGTGACCACTGAAGTAGCAATAGAAAAGAGATAAAACTGCAATAGTGCAACGAAGAGATTGACATTGAAAGGAGTCAGAAAGAGGAGGAGAGTTAATGAAACGAGAAGTCTTTCACTCCAACTTGTTGAGAAGAGCTGTATGTAAGGAACTTCCTCGCACATGACAGCTGTACTCAACACAGGGACAAAAAAGTCTCTGTATTGAGTCAGTAACTGTGCAGCGGTAACACACACACACACACACACACACACACACACACACACACACACACACACACACACACACACACACACACACACACACACACACACACACACACACACATGCACGCACGCACGCACGCGCCCACGCACGCACGCACGCGCACGCGCACGCACACACACACGCACACACACACACACACACACACACACACACACACACACACACACACACACACACACACACACACACACACACACACACAGATTCTGCTTAGCACACCTAATATCTTGGAAGCAGATTTTACGAGAGAGGTAATATGATCTTTCCAAGGTAAATCCCGAGAGCACGAAACCCCAGTTATGTTCAAAGATGATGCAGGATTGAGTTGGATATTGCTAAAAATTAAAGGATGTTATTGCAGCTTTGACAGGTGGTTCTTCCATGTGTTGTGCTAAAGATTCTCCTCACAAGGCATTGCAAATATGCTTTGATATTTTTGTGCCATCGGTAATATGTATTAAAAAATAACTGTGGAAACTAGGTGTTTGTGCTTTACTATAGGCTTCTTTCCCTACGTGTGTGTGTCGGGTGAGCACACGTCCATCAGGTGGCTGGAGGCATGGGAGGCAGGGATTAGTAACGTCAGTGCATCCTATCCATACTAAAGTAAAGAAATTATTACCACAACAAAAGAGATAACAGTATCGGTATTAACACATCAGGATTCTTTATCATTAGCAACTAAACTACATGTGGTTAGCTGGAAATAAAGCTGAAAAGGACACAACCATTAAAAGGCTAATGGCACCAGTATGAACACTCGCATACTCCCTTGATGAACTCCGCTGATTTGTCCGGCGTTAGCTTGAATGAAAGTGCTAGAATTAATTCTCATGAAAGAGGTAAGAAGCATATGAGAGACTGGCAACAATTTGTCGTTGAGAAAATTTATCGGTTCATTAGCACACATAACAATGTTTGCTTACATTTTAACAGAACTTAAAATTAGGTGTGCAGAGCAGGGGATATGAGAGAGAGAGAGAGAGAGAGAGAGAGAGAGAGAGAGAGAGAGAGAGAGAGAGAGAGAGAATTATTAAAGTAAACCCATGAGTAGTGTAAGCGATCAAAACAGATGGCGCACACCCCTTTACCTTCAAGATGACATTTCACTTCCCACCGACAATAAATTCCCTGTCTTCTCTTAAATTTTTTCACCACCCCAGCCATTCCTCACTCTGCGTTTCCCCGTGACAGTCGCTTCCCTGCTGCCTCTTCCCCACCCGCTGATTTACGATCATGAGATGTCGTTTTAAACATTTTTTATTTATCGATTTATGTTTGTGGAGCATTGTATTGATAGCTCTTGCGTTTTCGTACATTCCTGTCTTTGAATCGTATCTAATTTTATCCTGAGAGGACCTTTTTGTGACCACACGGGGTAGTGCAGCTGGAGTTTGTCCCCTCTATGATGGCTCCTGCCCAACAGTTCTTCTGCCATTCCTATGACTGGATGGGAAGGGGAACTTTTGGTAAAGGAAGGTGAGTTCAGGTGTTTATTTTTTTAAATTGCAAGTTAGCGACCAAGCCCATTTAAGAAATTTCGAGAAAAAATGTGGCTATTAGCGTCTTAGGTGACAGACTCAATGAGTGAGAGGGAGAGGCAAGACACGCTAGTGCTGAGGCAGTATGTGGAGAACAAATGAGAGCTGAGATGTTAGGCAAGGTAATAATTTAGTAATTACTGTGGTTATGATGGAGATTAGGTCAGGTGACTGTGATAGCTTCCAACTAGTCATGCAACAATGGAAGGCTAAGCTAAGTAATACTGACAAGGGTAGCTACTAGGAACTGGTTACAGACTCTTGAAGCTAAAGCACAAAATGAGTATAGTCTCGTTCTTGCTGGGGTCTTTTTAGTTACGCATCATGAGAAGAAATTTTATTGACTTAAGGAGGGGACATTTTTGCTTTCCTAGGTATAGGATACAGGATTTGTCTGGGAAAGTTGATAACGTAACCATCAGCATCTCACAGGACTCAGTCTTAATCACAATAGTAGTAACAAATAATGTAACTTTTGGAAGGTCAGAGAAGATACGCATGAAGTACAGGTAACTCATTAGGATATTCAAGGACAGTAATAGGAAGTTAGACATCTGTGGCCTACCCCTCATGTTAGATATAAAAACTGTGATTTCACGACGTGAGTTTGTGAAGGGAGGAGGGTGTATTATTTGTTGATGTGTTGAACAACTTCTGCCAAGATACGACGTTATATGGAAGAGGCGACCTTCATCTAAATGCAGTAGGGAAAGCCAAGTTAAGCAGAGTCCTAGACGACAGAGGTATACGTGCTTTAGTAGTGAAAGAGAGAGAGAGAGAGAGAGAGAGAGAGAGAGAGAGGTAAATATAATGACAGTTAATGACATAGCAGTTAACACTCAAGTCCTCGAGAAGGTAAGCAATTAATGGCATAGCTCATAATACTCAAATCCTCGTGACGAAGGTACCATTGTCATCTATTACTCTTCTTCGTAACAGTTTCCTCGCTTTCACAATTCGGTTTTGCTTTGTCACGCCCTCTGTTGCCTCCCCCCTCTCCCCCCCCCTTTTTTTTTTCTATCTCTCGGTCTCCTCTCCTTTCTCGCCTCTTCTTCCCCTCTCCCTTCTCTCGCCCTCCTCTCTCCCTTTCACCATCCTTTATCTCTTTCCTCTCCTGGTTCTTTCCGTACCCGAATCCTCTCTCTCTCTTCTGTCTTCTGTATTTCCTCTCCACCCCTGTCCCTTCCTTCTCCCTGTCTCTCTTTTCACTCTATCCTCTTTCCCTTCCCTATTCCCGTCTCCCTTTCCTCTCCTCCCTCTCTCCGTTCCCTGTTCCGTCCCCAGTTCCCTCTTCCTTTCTCTCTTCCCTCTTCCGCGTCTTTTCTTTCCCTCTGTTTCAGTTCCCTCTCCCTCCTCTTTCCCTTCCCATTCTTCTCTCCCTTCCCTCTCGTCACCATCTCTTTCTTTTCCCTCTTTCTCTCGCTATTCCTCTCCCTTCTCTCTCCTTTCTCTCTCCCCCCGCCTTCGCTTCTCTCATCCATTTTCTTTTCTCTCTCCATCATCTTTCCGTTCCCTCTTCCTGTCTCCTTTCCCTCCTCTTTCGTTGCCTCCTTTCTCTGTCTCTCCTCTTTCCCGTCGATCCTTCATCTCTCCCTTCCCTCTTCTTCCCTCTTCATTCCTTTGTCCATGCTTCCGACCCTCCGCCCACGTAATGTTATTTCAACCTTTCTTTACTCTCGTTCGCTTAACTAGATCCTCTCATTCCTTTAGTGCTGTGACGTACAAGTTTAGCTTATCCTTGCGACCTTCAGACTATTTGATTCTACTCAAAAATTACCTCGTGTACTGTAAAGGGGATTGAAAGCATTAATTGTTCAAGCTCCAAATAACTAAGCAAGGATAAATAAAATCGTCTGGGAATAGTGAAAATATACTGTGCAATGGAAGGATACAACAGTACGTCTCTACCTTCATTTCACAGCACTTTTTCGTGACTTTCACCATATCCATGTGTTAATCTCTTGCAACAGCCGAGCGTTCAAGATCGAGATGGCAAATTTTGGCCAAGTGAAAGTGAACAGGGTATAGTAACTAAGGCATTTGCTGGGAGTAAGAATGACGTATTACTGATTTCAATGTGGAATGTAAGGGGTACGAATCATGAGGTGAGAGAGAGATTGTCCATGTGCTTGCGGGTGCAAAAGTGAACGTATGTGGACTGACAGTCTAAATGGAGAGGTGGGAGTGTGAAAGAGTGGGATTATGGATGAGGTATATGCGCGGAAGTAGGTGAGAATGAGAGGGCAAAAGAGGGTGTATGTATTGTTGTGTGCAGGAGATGGAGAGAGAATGTAAGAAGGTATGGATCAGCTGGTTCAAGGACTGTGTGGGAGACACTGAATGCAGGAACAGAACGTGGGCGATTGTGTGTGTACTGTATATGCGCCAATGGAAGATCGTGCAAACAGAGCAAAAGAAGAGTTCTGGGCAAATGTGGAAGCAACCATGGAAAAGTTTGAGAGGCATGAGTTTTTTTTTTTTCTTTCTTTCTTCATTGGAGATACGGGTGGAAAAGTAAGTAATGTGAAGTTGGGTGGAGCAGTTGGTGAGTGGGTGTGCCTGCAGAAGTTGATGAGGATGGAACTGTTCTAGAGGACACTTGTGTGGGGAGGGGTTGGTGAGAGCAAATACCCTCTTCAGGCACACACAAAAAATCCACAGGTATACGTGCTGAGCGATGGGAGGGATGAGTGGTGAACTGAATAAACAGAAGGCAAGGATTAATAATGTGTGTGTGGATGAGAGAATAAGATATGTATTGGATGCAAGAGCATACAGAGGTTGGGAGAGTGGACTTTCTTACCGCCATTTGGTGAAGATAAAGGTCAACGTACAAATGTGATGGATGAATAGAAAGGCAGAACGACAGGAGGAAGTAGTCGATACAAGGTGGGTAGAATGGTTACAAGGGATTGGAAAAAAGGCAGAATATAAGAGAGCAGTGGAGGAGCGCTTGGGAAAATATGATTTCAGCAGATGGGAGAATTGGAAGGTGTGTGCAAGATATTCATAGAAGAAATATGTGCAATATGTGAGGTGGTGTATGGGGTGAAGAGACGATGAAAAGTAGAGCAAAGAACAGCATGGTGGAATGAAAAGATGAGACAAGCTGTGACGCAAAACAAGAACGCATACAGTGAATGGAAGGGGAGCGGATGCATGGAGGAAGTTGAGAAAAGGAAATGAGCTATATTAATTTTGAGAGGAAGTGAAAGGTGAAACGATCAGTAAGAAAGAGTAAGAAGAAAGTGGATGAGGAATTTGAAAGGAAATTCAGTGGAGGGAATTCAAGAAAAGATTTTGGAAAGAGATAAAGAAAGTTAGACAGGGTGATAAAGAAGTTAAAAGGAGACTGAAAGATAAAATTGGTAGACTGAGAGTGGAGACGGGAGAAAATGTGAGCAGATGGAGAGAACACATTAAGGAATTGTTAAACATAGAGAATGAAAGTAATGAGAGGTTAAATGGCTGGGGAAAGGCTGGGAGAAGGTGGGAGGTGACAAGGGAGGAAGAGATCAAAAGGATGGAAGTAGTGGAAGCAATGAAGAAAGTGAAAATGGGGAAAGACCAAGGATTGATGGAGAGTGTGGTGAAATGATGAAGCATAGGGGAGAGACAGCAGCAGAATTGATATAGAAGATGTGCAGATTGGCCTGGGAGAAAGGTAGAGTCCCCAAGATTGGAAGTCATGCTTAATTATTCCCCTGTAGAAAGGGAAAGTGGGAAAAAAAGTGTGTGGTAATCATAGGGGCATTTGTTATCTTAGTTTAATGAGAAAAGTATATGGTAGGATACTTATTGACAGTTAGGGAAATGACAGAGGAATTAGTTGGAGAAGAACCTGGAGATTTTAGGAAGAGAAGAAGCTGTGTAGATCATATAATCATCCTTAAGCCTTTAGTGCAGGATTTTCTAGAGAAGGGAAAGAAGTTGTATGCAGCCTTCAAGGATCTGGAGAAAGCATATGACAAAGTGGATAGACAAGAGGTGTGGAAAATATTAAGAATATATGGAGTAAATGGGAAACCGTTGAGTGCCGTGAAGAGTATGTATGAGGGTGCTAAGGCTGCAATGCGTTTAGATGGTAAACTGAGTGAAATTTTCTATCTGAACGTTGGATTGAGACAGGGATGTCATGTCTCCGTGGCTGTTCAGTCTGTATATGGGTGGGGTTATAATAGAGTTACAAGATAGGGCAGTGGATGATGGAGCGGCCCTAAGAGAGAGGACAGCGTTAGGAAACTTTCTGTTCTGTTGTCTGCAGATGATACTGTGTTGTTAAATGAAATTGAAGGGGAACTGCAAGGCTTGGTTAATGGGTTCAGGAGTGTGTAAGAACGGAATTTAAAGGTGAATGCAGGGAAGAATAAAGTTATGGTCTTCGGAAAAAATGAAGTCACTGAATGTACAGTGAGGTTGGATGATGAGGAAATGGAAAATGTGAACGCATATAAGTACTTGGGCAGTGTGATGAGTAAGGATGGAAGTCTAGAGGATGAAGAGCTTGAAAGAATACAACAGGGAAGAAAGGTTGCTGGTTCTTTGAAAGCCTTGTTAAGAAATAGGGACTTGAGCATGGAAGTAAAAAAGTCGCTGCATGAAAGAATTATGATACCAATTCTAACGTATGAAAGCCAAGATTGAACCTTGTTGGAAGGACACAAGTCAAGAGTGAGAGCAGTGAAATGAGTTATTTGATAGGAACATGTGGAGTCATATGGAAAGACAGACTGACAAATGAGAAAGTGAAGAAGCGTTGTGGTGTGGAAGTGGATGGAGAGAAAGCGTTAGCAGAAATACGCTGAGATGGTTTGGCCAGGTAGAGAGGATGGAGAGTGAAAGACTAACTATTAGAGTGTATGTGAGTGAGGTGGAGAGAGGGAGAGTGAGGAGGAGACCGAGAATGAGATGGAGGGATGGAGTGGAGAGGTATATGAGAGAGGAGGGTGTGAGCTGGGGGGAGGGCAGCGAAATGACGGGGGAAGGGCGACATAGAGGTGATTTGTTTGTGGTCACTCCTTACCGGATTAAGGCATCTGGCAATAGATAGGTAGATGGATAGGAAAATGCACCGTACATCACTGAGTGCATACATATTCGGTAGTTTCTCAAGGGATCAGAGACAATTTTACATCCTTCTCTACCTACCTGACAGATGGATCATAAACAAGATGAAATGGCTTAAATATAACACTGACTAATTATTTCAATAACTAAGTACTTCCCCAAGAGGAATAGATTCGTCTAAAGATAGCAAGAACGTGAATCTTAGCACGCTACACTATCGAAAAAGTTAAAATGAATTCTCTCTCTCTCTCTCTCTCTCTCTCTCTCTCAAAAGTATAGCACGCTATTCAGATAAAAATGGAGAAAAAAGCACATTCAGCCATTATTACTTTGCCAGATACACCTTTGGTCTACACGATATCTTGTGAAAGATGCACGAATATAAGCAAATGTTGTAACCTTTCCCTTCTCTCTCTCTCTCTCTCTCTCTCTCTCTCTCTCTCTCTCTCTCTCACACACACACACACACACACACACACTCTCAATGAGACAGGCGAGTGGGTAGGAAGACACTCTATCTAACCCTCAGCATCTCTCAAACTTTAATCCTGTGGTGATTGGAGTATGGAGAAGGAGAGATGGGGTCGGCTGGGAAATCCACAGGTGCGCGGGTGGGAGAGCAACACCTGGCAGGGAACAGGGACAAACTTTATTCACGTCTCGGAGAACTTTGCATCTCTATTTTTAGCACTATGAGGGAGGTGGTGTTCGGGATAGAGGCGTGGATTGTACTGTATTTTTTATTTCAGCTTGGCCTAAAATTACTATCTGTCCATGTTGAGTAATAAAGTGTAACAATAGTTGAACTCTAAATTACGGTACTAGTCAAGAATAAGTGCTTTGAAAACGATGCAGAGCCGTAATACTGCTTTTTTATTTTTGCCACTGGGCTACGAGTAACAAGCTGCATAAAGATCAAAATATGGGCCAAGTGAGAGTAAAAACGGTATCGCAGTGCAATGTTTTTTCTTATATCTGTCTGAAGGACTGTTTGAGAGTATTTTCGATAGTGAAATTACAAGAGAGTTTTCTATGTACTGTATACTGGCACTGAAAGAACCTTTTCTAGATATTAGCACTATAAGAATAGTATCACACGAATTAGCACCACAGGACAGTTAGTGTTATAGATATCAGCACTAAAGTGAGTTATTGCTTTAGACATCAACACGTCAGGAGAGTTAATACCGTAGAAATTGTCACTAAGAAGGATTCAGTCATGTCGGTATTAGTACTACAAATGATATGTTCTAGATATTAGCACACTGTTTTATAATTTTGTACCAGTGTGTTCTGACAAGACTTAAGCCTTTCTTCAAACTTTCTTCTCAAATTTCACCTTTGGCGATTCCGGTGATAGCCCCCTACCTCCTTCTCGCCACCCCCATTGACTTTCTCATGCCTGTCATCAGAATTCTTCCTGCCCTAGTTGCTCTCAGTGTTAACAAGGCACGCAGTTCCGTTGAGGTTCGTCATGTTGTTCTCATGAATTGTTTCTCAGCTGATACACTATCTGGGAAAAATCTTCCACCTTTATACGTTTATATTTTTCCTTGCTAAAAGTCTGGTTTCATTTATTCTGTCCCGAAGAGTGATCATTCCCAACCCTCTAATTGGTGCCCAAATTCTTTAAAATCTTGTGGACCGAATTTCTAAAGACTTTGAATCTATTCCTAACAGGAAGATTTTTAAGGACCATTCTTCTCATAACCATCTCTTGACGGCCAGCATGGGTTCTACAGAAATGCCTTACAGGCAATCTTATCACCTTCATTTCTGCCACTTCGTTATCCCTTTTTATGGAATTTGCTGAAAACATTACCGTTGTGCTAGACATCCCTAAGGCTTTACACCGAATCTGTTAAGTATCATGCATTTTCAGACTTCTTTACGACCGTTTCTACTGTTCTAACAGTTTGTCGTATTGCTGCTGCCGTTGTAGATAGCCCCTATTCTTCTCTTCTAAATCTATCGATGGTGGTGTCCCTCTGGGTTCTATCCAGCCTCCAGTGCTCTTCCCTCTATTCGTCAATGAACGGAACTGCACATCTAACCCTAGCCACTCATATACTGATTATTTCGCTTTCCACATTTCCACTCTATGGGACTGAAACATGGAATATGGGTGTAGCAGAGAGGAAAAGTTTGAATGCAATGGAGATGAGGTGTCTGAGGAGTATGTGTGGAGTGACGCGTATGGAACGAGTGTGAAACGATGAAGTGCGAAGGAGAACTGGAATTGTTCGGGAGATGGCTGGTAGACTTGAGCAGAGGATGTTTCAATGGTTTGGGCATATGGAGAGAATGGATAATGAGCGATTGGTGAAAAAGATAACTAGATTGATGGGAGAGGTGTAAGGCTGAGAGGGAGACCACAAATAGGATGGATGGACAGTGTAAAGAGAGCACTGGATGCAAAAGGGATGTCTGTTGAGCAAGGAAGAGTGGCTGTGCATGAGAGAAATAAATGGAGAGAAATTGTGAATGAATAAATGATGACGCAGCCCTGAGGGGATATTCTCCCGCATTTGGTCTGATCAGCTAGTCAGGTCAGGTGCGGGTAAGGGGATGGGTCTATTATGATGTGGCAGGGGTAAACCAGTTCTGCTGTCGGGCCCCGCTGGGGATGTCACTGATTGCACTGCGCAGTTGACCCTTGTGCGGTGTGGTGCGGTGAGGATCTGTCCCTTCTCCCCTTTGGGGCTAAGATGCGAATGAATGTGTTTGAATGAATGCGTAAATGGGGAGTGTGTCGTCCTGTCTCGGCTACCTCCCTTTCCTTGGGGGAAGCAGCCTAGGTATATAGATAGATAGAATTACCTTCTTCTCATTGCAGAGAAAAAACTCGAATCCTTTATCTTTTAACTCCATACCACCAAAAGAGTCAACATTTGAAGCACATAGAGGTGTGCTCTCATCGATCTCAGGAGGCAGGAATGTCAGTGTTGTTTCAGTCAGAAAATGAAATAAAAGCTGGAGTAGTTACCTTAAATTGTTTTGAAGAAATGGCTGAAGGCGTATCTCAGAAACTTAGTGACTTTCTTTTTTTTATGTGTCCTGAACTCTGGGACTAGGTTTCACAGCCTGCTAGCAAGGCCCAGCAATCCTCCTTCATACAATACACCTCTACATGTCACCACTTCGGCGCTAACACCCACCGTCCATATTGAATACATGCTAGGGCTGTCTCATATAGGACTGGTGTATTGGTATTAGCGGGGGTATTTTTACGACATGTCGGCGGGTCTTCTGGTAGATCAGTAGAGTCTGATTTTATCAAATTCAAATCCTTGAACTGTTCCCTGCCCCAGCGGGGATTTGAACCTGGGTCCGGTAGGACTGCAGGCCACCTCTCTACCGATTGAGCCACCGCCTCCCCCATATATATATCTTAAGATATATCTTAAAATTCGCGCCAAGCAAACCAACACATTGAGTTACGTTCCCTGAATTCGTCCTACCAACTCACAGAAACAACACAGAATTCTGAGTTCAGTGTCATCTTGAAGCTGAATGTCAGCGACTTCTATTGGTATAAAGTAAATTTATTAATTATGAAAGTGTAGATAAAGAAAAATTGGTGTAAATCAGTACAGAGTAGGTTATAGCAAAGGTTATTCAGCTCTCTATGGCTCCACTTGCAGACAATGCACGAGCATCAGTTTAACGGCATCTTGAGCTAAATTTGTTTTCAAATGGCCTCAGCTATACAAAGATTACATGGGGAACTTGCGAACCACTGACTGTTAAAAATTAGCTAAATTCCCTGATATTCTGTCACAACATTCGATAATTTCAGCTTCTCCCAAAGCTGAATGGTTAGTACTCAAGAATATACAACTCAGTCCTTCCTCATCATCAGTAACTGTCCTTCGGGTACTTTCGGGACCTAACATGGAAATATCACATTACATTCCTTGCAAAAATCCCTTCCAAGAGATTGAATTTGTTAAGCTACTTCTCTATTACCTTCACTAATTTGCAGTTGTTGACTTTGTACAGAGATCTTATTAACCCTTGTGTGAAGCACACCTCCCTTATGTTCGAGTGCATACAGTTCCTCTAAACCGGGTGAGGTCAAAAGCTTTTCATCTCATAACTCTCTTCCTCTAATACCCTGCAACCTCCCCCCCCTCTCTCTAATACCCTGCAACCTCCCTCCCCTCCCTCTAATACCCTGCAACCTCCCCCCCTCCCTCTAATACCCTGCAACCTCCCCCCCCTCCCTCTAATACCCTGCAACCTCCCCCCCCTCCCTCTAATACCCTGCAACCTCCCCCCCCCTCCCTCTAATACCCTGCAACATCCCCCCCCCTCTCTCTCTCTCTCTCTCTTTCCACTGTATTTTTGTATCTGTATCGTTACCCTCGCTGTTTTAAACGTTAGTGTTTTTCTGAACTGTGTACTTGCATTCATCCTCAGTTATGGTGGGCAAGTGGCACCCGTATGACAACACAATCTCAACTTGTTAATTCTGTCCAACTCTCTAATGCAAGGGTTAACTGATACTCTCAGTCCTTCATGCATACAACTAATGAACCCTGGCAGTGTCCTCTTCAGTCTGTATTTCTCCCTACATATTAGCATGCTGCTTTACTGTAAGTAAAACTTCAATTTGTAAGGTACTTCCAATAAAAAATTTGCATGGATGGAAAGGAGGAATGGATACTTGTTGAACGAATTACAGGAATAACAACACTAGCCAGAGAAACTATAATGTGCTGGATAATGTGAATTGCTTCGATGGAAGCTTATTACTGGCTATAATCTCCTGCGTCATTTGTGTGGGTATTAAATGATAGCCTCATATGTTGACCGCCCACTGATGCTGCGGACGTCAGTCCTGAGGGAGCAGCCATTACACACTCCCATAATCACTTTAATTTATACTCCTGGGTACACATGAAATCATAACTTGGATGCCAACAAAAACGTTAAAAGTTTCTCATCATATATCTTGACATATGAACAATAATTTAATCCTCTTGAAGTTACTTTGCCAAAATGAAATGTGGCTGATCACTTTCTGCCACCCCATATTTTAAATGCCAATGCCAGTTTTTTACAATTTGCTATTAGTTTACGTATAGAAGTCTGAACAATTATTACGAGATAATATTATGGTGTAAGAGATGTAAGCTTTTGAAATTCAGAATCAGAAAACTCTGACTGACAATAGGGTAGTTTTTGCTCTTTTTTTTTTTTTGGGGGGGGGAGAACCTGACATATGCTGTACTGTATTCCTTTAAATCGAACTTGGCCTAAAAATGCCTCCTCTCCGCCTTGAGTGCTGACTTGTAACAATGGATCAACGCTAGAATATAAAGATAATCATGGAGAAGCGCTGTGAGAAGGATGTAGAATCATAGTATTGTCTTTTCTTAATACAGAGCTACGTGAAACAGGTCGCAAAAGAGGGAAAATCTGGGCCAAGTCAAGGCGAAAGAACAGTAGGGACAATCATTCTATCAACATTAATCCATTCAGCAACAGGACACATATTTCTCTTTATTCTTACTTGCACCAGACTATTTTACTAAGTTCAGGGGACAACTTCCAAGACTGATGAATTTTAGATATATGGCTCTCATTAACCTGGTCAGTATAACAGGACATTCGTGGAAGGGAAGCAAGGATGAACCAAACTAATATCTTATTGTTGAGGAGGGGTAAGAGGGATGAAGTGATTTAGTTAGGTGAATGAGGGTAAAGAGAGGCTGAAATTGGATTACGTGGGCAGAGGGTCAGAAGAGAGAGGGACAGGCGAAGATAAAGGCAAAGGAGAGGGAGAGAGGGTGGAGAGGGATAACAGAGAGGAGGGAGAAGGTGGGGAGAGAGGTGGGAGAGGGTAGGGAGAGATTAGGGACAAAGGTAGAGGAATTTGAGTGAGCGGGAAGAGTGATGGGAAACAAAAAAAGGAGCGAGAAAGAAGAGTAGTGACAAGACAGGGAAAAATGTAAGAGCAATGAAAGTGTCAATAAATAGAGTGAGTGATGAAAATATCAAAGGTAAGAGTGACAAATGAAAAGAGAGGGAGGCGAAAAACGAAACGAGGCTGAAACGAAGGAGAGAGGGAATGGGGAGTAGATGGAGTTGGTAGGTAAAAACTGGGAGAGGAAGGGAGAGGGAAAGGTGAATGTATTAAAATGAGAGAGTGAGAAAAGGAAAGCAGAGAGAAGGCGGGAAAGGAAATGTGATAAAGGGAGGAGAGAGAGAGAGAGAGAGAGAGAGAGAGAGAGAGGAGAGCGATGGCACGGAGGAAGAGATAAGAGGGAGAAAGATAGAGGAAGTGAAAAAAGGGAGAAATTAAATCGGAAAAAAGAGGGCGGAAAAGAAAGATACTAAGAACTGACACTGAGGGTTGGAAGTCAGGGAGAAACAGAGAGGGGGAAAGAGGAATGTAATTAAGAGGGAGACGAAAAGGAGGAAAAAAAGTAAAAGAGAAATAAGAGGGAGAAAGAAGTGAAAGGGAAGAGGGGAGGGAAGGCAGAGAAAGCTGTAAAGAAGGGAGAGGGAAGGGGAGAGAGAGTGAAAAGATAAAATTATAAAAGTGAAAATGATAAAATGTGAGGGATGAAACGACGATTAATACTGGGGGGAAGTGTGACGAGAGAGAGAGAGAGAGAGAGAGAGAGAGAGAGAGAGAGACAGATGAATAATAAAGTTTCGTGTTTGACAATAACCCCTACAGTCCAACAACATTCAATAAATTATATTATTACTGTTACTATAAATCTTTCACCTTAATGTGGCCCAGATATTCGTCCTTCCGCGGCTTAATTTACACATCTTAATGGCAAAGATAATGCTACGGCATCACATCCTTTTCATTGCACTTATTCGTGACTAGCATCGTGTTCTACTGCTAATCTTTTGCTACAAGTGAGCATTCAAGATGTAGATATAGCACTTTTAGGCAAAGTTAATGTGAACAGGGTATAGACCAGTACACCGGGCAATGAGAGCTGCATAGTACTGATTGAATTACTACTCTCCGGCTCCTATGACTCACCCGTTACTGAACGTAAGCATTTACCTTTAGCCAAATAAAACAGTAGGGTTGACGGGACAGTGGTAGAGTTAATGGAGACAGCAGTTACACTTTTAGGCTCCTTTGACGCGCTCTTAGCTCTGTATAATCGTTGGTGTTAAACCAAATATAAGCGATGACCCAGAGTGAAAGGGATAACAAGGAATTAATCTAACCTCCCTGGAAGAAAATTGTATCGTAAGGTTAACAAAATAGTTCTGAGCAACCAGGAATTACGTAAAACGTAATTGGTGTGAAGGAATGAGGACACAAAGGAAAATGAATAATGAAATGTCAAAGGAAAACGTGAAGTAATGGTAAAAAAAGGAGTAAAAGAGAATATAACATGAGATGGGAGAATAAGGTGAATGTGAAGAATAGCGAGGAAGGGCGGAGGCGATAATGAAAAGAATGGAGGATGGATAAAGGTGAGAGGGAAAGAGTGGAGTGGTATGAAGGTTAAGAGAGAAAAAGGACGAAAAAATGAGAGGGAGAAGACTAGAGGAGGAAGACGTGAAAATGAACAAGAGAGAGAGAGAGAGAGAGAGAGAGAGAGAGAGAGGACCACTCAGACGCAGCAGTATTTACGACACAAAAATGAATGAGAAACAGAACATCATCATCATCATCATAATCATCAGCAGCAGCACCAGCAACATTATCACCATCACCATCATCACCAACATTTTCATCACCGTCATCGTGATTATCTTCATCAACATCACCACCATACCATCATCATGATCATCATCATCGTATCGTCATCACAGTCACCATCATCATCATCATCGTCATGGTCCACTCCGTCATTATCGTCATCCTTCACCTCCTCCTTTTCATCATCATCATTAGTAACAGCAGCAGCAGCACTACCATCATCGCCAGTCACCATCTTCTGTTCATCATCACTCCTACCGTCATCATCATCATGATCACCGTGACCATCATCATTATCATCGTCATCATCATCAGTTCCACTACCGTCATCGTCATCTATATCCTCCTCATCCTCATCCTAACCATCATCAACAACATCGTTAACAGCAGCGGCAACAACACCGTCGTCACTGTCGTCAGTACCATCATCATCATCAGTGCAGCCACCATCATCATTAGTGTCACCATCATTAGCGTCATCATCACCATCACCGTCATCATTATAACCTTCACCTTCATAATTGTCTTTGGGATAAAGACATCTTTCTCTCTAAACAAAAGAAGGACTGGCATGATGCAGAATTATGAAAATGAAAATAAAGGGCTCTCAATATCAACTAGAAAGAACCAAACATTATTCACTCATTATTCAGCCACCAAACTGAAGTAGCATTGGTGTATATATATATATATATATATATATATATATATATATATATATATATATATATATATATATGGAAAAAAAAAAGTCCTGTATTTCAAAAGTTTTCGAGTCAATTCTTAATAGAAAAATTTTAAGGCATCTTTCCTATCACAACCTTCTTTCCGATCGTCAGTATGGGTTCCGTCAGGGACGCTCCACTGGCGATCTTCTCACCTACCTTTCAGACTCCTGGTCATCCTCCTTTCGGGACTTTGGCGAAAGCTTTGCCATTGCACTTGACATCTCAAAGGCTTTCGATCGAGTCTGGCATAAATCTTTAATTTCCAAACTGCCCTCCTACGGTTTCTATCCTTCTATCTGTGCCTTCATCGCTAGCTTCCTTTCTGGTCGTTCTATAGCCGCTGTTGTAGACGGCCATCGTTCTTCTCCTAGATCTATCAACAGTGGTGTTCCTCAGGGCTCTGTCCTATCACCAACTCTCTTCCTTTTATTCATCAATGATCTTCTAAGCTGTACATCTAACCCTATCCACTCATACGCTGATGACTCCACCCTTCACCTTTCCATTCGGTTCCCGCAACGCCCATCTCAACAGTTACTTCAAGAAACAAGGGATGAGGCTATGCACACCTAATGTCTGACTTGGCTCGTATCGCTGACTGGGGTAAAAATAATATGGTTGTCTTTAATGCATCTAAGACTCAGTTCTTACACCTATCAACCCGACAAAATCTTCCACAGGTATACCCATTAATGTTTCATAATATTCAGCTTAATCCTGCATCATCCTTGAACATGCTTGGGGTTTCATTTACTCGGGACTTATCTTGGAAAGACCATATTACATCTCTTGTAAAATCTGCTTCCAAGAGATTGGGTGTGCTAAGCCGACTCCGCTCTTTCATTACCCCTGCACAATTGTTGACTCTATACAGAGGTTTTATCCGCCCCTGTGTGGAGTACAACTCTCATGTGTGGGGAGGCTCCCCACATACAGCCCTTCTCAATAGGGTGGAGTCAAAGGCTTTTCGTCTCATTAACTCTCCTCCTCTTACTGACTCCCTTCAACCTCTGTCTCTTCGCCGCACTGTTGCATCTTTATCTCTTTTCTATCGCTACTTTAATGGTCACTGCTCCTCTCAACTGTCTGCTTGCATTCCTCCACCTCTACGACGGGCGCATAGCACCCGTCTGGCAGCAAACTCTCATCCCTTTTCTGTCCAACTCTCTAATGCAAGAGTTAACCGTTACTCCCAGTCTTTCATTTATGCAACAGGTCAGCTCTGGAACTGTCTCCCTCTGTCTGTATTTCCTGCTGCCTATGATCTCCAGTCTTTCAAACGCAGTGTGTCCAGGCATCTCAAAATGATCGGATCTTGAATTTGGCTCTCTATTGTATTTTGTTTTTCTCTTGGAGGGAACTATTACTGCGGGCCATGGCCTTTGGTTCCTTCTTGCTCGCATAAAAAAAAAAAAAAAAAGATTACTGGCATCCTCCATTCATAAAAATATCTGTAAGTATTGGACTTGAACAGCTGTAGGTTGAAGTCTGGGGGGAAACAACTCTGGGGAAGCGAATTCCAGAAAGATGCTTTTTGGGGAATAAAAGAATTCTGACAGGCATAAGTTCTGCAATATGGCTGTGTGGCAGTCCAGTCATGAGCGCTACCAGATGCCCATGTAGCACAAAGGAAAGCATGGAGAGGTGGCACAATGGACGCAACTTCGTCTGAGTATTTGCAATAAAAGTATCTGTAAAGTAATGCGAGGGAGGCAACATTCCTTCTCACTTGTAGGGGAGGTAGTTTAGTTATAATAGCAGGGTTATTATTAATTCCAACAGATTTGTTCTGAATTTTGTCTAGTTGTTTTAGTGCAACTTCTTAACCATTCCACAAGGGAATGCAAATGCGTCACACCATAATAAAATGAGCAACCATCGATTAACAGATAAGTGTTATTTCCCTAGTTTGAAGAAATTACTGAGTTCTCTACTCCATTGCTTTCGTGAATCATTATTTCTGCTTCTAACCACTCGACGTATTCCACAAACATTCCTCAATAATCCTACTTCCACTGCTCTTACTCTAGCCATGCCGGTCACTTGCCATACTCATACATACGATAATGAGTAATAACACATCTTCATGCAGTTCTCCTTGCTGGTTCTTCAATCAGAACCTTCCTTTGGTATCAAGGCATTCATATGAACTGCCACCTTCCCTTCCTATGCAGGCTGCTCATTTACCTCTTTTCTGTTACTGCAACAAGATAATTAAACTCTCTAACAATTTCAAGTCTTTCTCCATTCGCCAGAACATCACAGAGATATATCCATTCCCTTGGCAACCATCACTTTGTTTTTAACTACAGTTCCAAACACGACGCTCACAGACATTCACACAACTCTGCATGAATCTGCAAAACTTCCATTCTCTATTGGCAAAGCAGCATCATTTACATAAACACCAACTAAGCTCTAACTTCCTTTATTTAATACTAACTCTACTCCTCTCTCCAACTCGAGCTTTAACCTCTCTCATAACCCCGTCTATATATAACACTCTATACTGAGTTGCCATTAGAACATCACATACCCTTTCATCACTCAAACACCGATTCTGAACCACCTACTTTGACCATTAATAATCCTAACAGCAGTCCAAAACTTCCCAGCCACATCGGTTGTACGTAGAACCCTTGTTACATAGCCTATGATTTCATCATCCTTTGTGTAATTCTAACGTACAGTATGCGGCATGTTTGATCACGAGCGTGTTCTACCTCACTCCCCCCGTCCTCCCTTATAGTAGAGTAAGTCGTTCTTTCTGTTGTTCAGAGCAGGATTGTCAACTCTTTGTCCCCATGGCTTCATTTGCGCGTCCTTCTTGCAAGTTGTATCAAGCTCTGCCGGCCCCTATATAGTGAGCTCAGTCTCTGCATTAATTGCCACTTAGATCTACTCCTCATTTTGTTCACATTTTAATTTGTATCTGTATATTCCGGTATCTTACAAATGAATGAGGGCCTTGGTTGGAATACAAAGTCATTTTGATGCACGCTCAAACACGAGGGAAATCGACCAATCACTGCCCGGTGCATCGTGTAGTGTTACCAAATCCACCTGTCCTCGGCTGGCAAAATCAGTGTGTCAGACTCCGTGAAATCGAATATAGTGGTTCTCTGGAAATATGGCGATAGGATGGAATGTGGAAATTGTAGGGAATAAGTATAATGGATACTTTAACCAAAAGTATATGATACATTACTATTAAACAAGTTACGACTGTGCCACAACATTGATAAATGTCGAGCAAGAGATCAGGAGAAAAAAAATTACACATAACGAACAATGACACTGATTATTGACACATTTAGTTCTTTTTATGATACCGAAACTTTAGGTGTTATTTATTGATTTTAGTAAAGCCTATGATAGAGTCCCCCGTGACAAGGTGGTGGAACACATGAAGTCATTAGGGTGCAGGAAGATTATGTTTTTTGCAGTAAAGCTGATGTACAATCAAAGACAAAAGTCGTGTCCTGATTTTGTCAGAAGATTAAGTGTAACACTTGAAACACTATGCCAGCTCTATCACAGTTACATGTTCGTGGTCTTCTTCATGCTTCATATCTGCTGCTGATGGGATGGCAGTATAAATGAACCCAGGAAACTGGAAAGCCTTAACATCGACTAGTGAGAATTACCAAGTCCGAATATCGTATGAAAGACGAAATGCGAACAGTCAGGTGACAATTGCAACAAGGTAAAGAGAATATGAGAGGTAGGTTCACCGCCCCCACTTCGCGCAGAGGCTGTGACGTCAAGGATAATAAAAGAGAGAAAATTAGAGCATGAAAGAAAACGAATGTAATGGTATACAAATATAAACTGGCGATTTCTGGATCATTTGGTAGGTGTTTGGAGTTGCTGTGCTCTCAACCAGTGATCGCTGTTGTTACGGAACAGAGAAAGATTATGTACACTTTAAGTGAGAATACTAAAAATCACCACTGTCCCACAAAGTTCCAGGTTCAAAACAAAAGAGTTTGGTAAAATTACAAGTTAAAGTTTAATGCACAAACTAACAACAAAACATTCAGGACTCATAAGGATAATGTAATGGCAAAAAACAGGTTAAATATATGGTTAACTGCAATAGCCTCTATTAACACGAAATTAGCATGAGTAAATTTATCTAAGTCAGCCCTGATAAAATGAAATTACCAGATAATACTCAGTGAATGCAAGATATATTATTACAGATACGAAATAATATGAACAATGGCTGCTGATATGAAACTTTACATTAATCACAAAAACCTTACTAGGCCTAAGAATTAACACCTTATGCTACACAGTACAAGAAAAAATGCAGTAACACTTATACTCAAATTACACAGCTACTAGATGGCTGGAGACTTCCTGAGCACTCACAATAATAACACCTGTACAGGACAGGACAGAGATGCGAACAAAATGAGGAGTAGATCTAAGTGGCAATAATGCAGAGACTGAGCTCATTATATAGGGGCCAGCAGAGCTTGATACAACTTGTAAGAAGAACGCGCAAATGAAGCCATGGGGACAAAGAGTTGACAATCCTGCTCTGAACAACAGAAAGAACGACTTACTCTACTATAAGGGAGGAGGGGGGGAGTGAGGTAGAACACGCTCGTGATCAAACATGCAGCATACTGTACGTTAGAATTACACAAATGATAATGAAATCATAGGCTATATAACACCTCCCCACAAAGAAAAAGAAATTTACAAAGGAAATTTCTTATTATTCTAAAACAATCTTTCTAAAGTCTAGATAAGCAATCTGCAATAACATTTTCTTTCCCCTTGACATGTTGTATGTCTAATGAATACTCCTGAAGAAGTAGACTCCATCTTGTCAATCTCTGATTATTATCTTTAAACATACTAAGGAATTTCAGTGGGTTATGATCGGTATAAATGACTATGGGGTCAAAACCACAACACAAATAAAATGAAAAATGCTGTAAACCCAAAATCAAGGCCAAAAGCTCTTTCTCAATAGTGGAGTAGTTCTTTTGAGGGTGAGTGAACTTCTTACTGTAATAAGATACAGGGTGTTCAATACCCTGATCATCATCTTGCAGCAAAACAGCCCCAGCTCCTGTATCACTTGCATCAACAGCCACCTTAAAAGGCTTAGCAAAATTTGGAGTAGCGAGCACTGGCTGACTTAATAGGATAGCTTTAAGTTTGTTGAAAGAGGATTCACAGTTATCGGTCCATACAAATTCAACTCCCTTTTTCAGTAGGTCTGTAAGTGGTGATACAAGAATTGAAAAGTTAAGAACAAATCTCCTGTAATAACCTACCATTCCCAAAAATCTTTGTAGCTCTTTCCTACTTTTAGGTCTGGGAAGATCACTTATAACCTGAACCTTAGCTCCTGGTGGTGCAACATGTCCATCACCAATTACATACCCAAGGTATTGAACTTTAGCTTGACCAAACTCACACTTTGATAAATTAGCTACAAGATTAGCCTGAACCAAACGCTCAAGAAATTTACTGGCATGGCATAGGTGATCTTTCCAGTTGTCACTGAAGATTAATACATCATCAATATAAACAACACACCCTGCCAAACCCTCTGTTACAACATTCATGAGCTTCTAAAATGTGGCTGGTGCATTCTTCATACCATACGGCATTACAGAACATGCAAAAGTCTTTCCTAGTGTTACAAAACATGAGATCTCCCTAGCACGTTCAGTCATAGGTACTTGCCAGTATCCCTTTAACAAATCAAACTTACTTATGTACCTAGCCTTTCCGATCTTGTCTATGCAATCTTCCATACGTGGGAGAGGGTAAGTGTCTGTTTTGGTTATCTGATTAACACGTCTGTAGTCAATGCAAAGCTGCTGTGACCCCCCTGGCTTAGGGACCAGAGTGACAGGAGAACTCCACTCGCTCTGACAGGGCTCAATCATCTTGTGGTCCAACAGGTAGCCAAGCTCCTTCTGGATGAGAGGAACTTTCACTGGGTTCACACGGTAAGGAGGCAGTTTAATTGGCTTTGCGTCTCCAACATCGACATCATGCATCAACACAGTGGTTCTTCCTGGAGTGTCACGGAACACTTGCGGGTACTCCTGCAGTAATGCCGAAAACTCCTGCCTTTCCTCGGGAGCTACATGAGAAAGCTTAGTCTGGAGATCATTCATGATATCAGGATTCTTCCCCAAACTATCACTCAGGCTCATACTGCATGGGAGAGCTTCACTTGCAGACTTGGGTGGAACAGCTACAGTGCAGACTGGATTATTTTCGTCCCGCCTGTGATATAACTTTAGCATGTTGATGTGACAAAGTTGCTTGTTCTTTCTACGATCTGGTGTGGCAATGACATAGTTGACATCACTGAGTTTCTTCTCCACGAAATAAGGACCACTAAACTTGCCTTGAAGAGGTTGCCCATGAACCGGTAGCAGAATCAAAACCTGATCTCCTGGCTGAAAGTGGCGTAACCTGGACTTCTTATCATACCAAGTTTTCATCTTCTCCTGAGCAGCTCCTAAATTCTCTCTCACCAGCTGTAAAGCAGTGGACAGCCGTTCTTTGAACTTCATCACATACTCCAGCAGGTTGACGTCATCTTCCTCCGACAGCCAGCATTCCTTGAGTAGCTTAAGGGGCCCTCTTACTTCATGGCCAAACAGTAGTTCAAAAGGTGAGAAGCCCAGTGATTCATTTGGAGATTCTCTTGCGGCAAATACAACAAATGGAAGACCTTTATCCCAGTCTTTCTGATGTTCCAAACAGTATTTCTTGAGCATCGATTTGAGTGTTTGATGATATCTCTCTAACGCTCCTTGGGTCTGGGGATGGTAAGCTGAAGACGTGATCTGGGTGATGCCCAACTCTTTCAGAGACTGCTTGAAAACATTTGACATGAAATTACTTCCCCGGTCAGACTGTACCTCCTTGGGCTGACCAAACTTTGTGAAGAACCCTAGCATTTCCTTAACCACGTTCTTTGCTGAGATATTTCTAAGTGGAATGGCTTCAGGATAACGAGTAGCCATATCAATCAGGGTCAACACATAAGAAAATCCTGAAGAAGTCTTAGGAAGAGGGCCCACAATATCCACCAACACACGGGTGAAAGGCGCCTCAAAAGGAGGAATGGGAACTAGAGGTGCAACCTTTTCGGTCTGATTACACTTCCCCACAACTTGACAAGTGTGACAAGACTTACAATAGCAGGAAATATCCCTGAAGATACCTGGCCAGTAGAAGTGTTTCAAAATGCGTGCCACAGTCTTCCTCACTCCAAGGTGTCCTGCCAAACTGGAATCATGAGCCACTCTAATGATATCCTGCCTACAAACACGAGGGATGACAACTTGATGTACAACCTCCCATTCACAGTCGGCTGATGCTGTTGGGGGTCTCCACTTCCTCATAAGTACTCCTGACTTTATATAATAACAAGTAGAAGCACCAGCTGACTCTTCCTCACTGCAAGCAGAGTTAGCTAGACCTTTCAACTCAGGGTCAGCAACCTGCAACTCAACCAACTCTTGACGAGACAAATTATCAACACTACGCGGTACTGCCTCATCTGGTGAGTGGTCCAAATTAGCAAGAAAAGTGTCAGCTAGGATAACATCATCATCATCATTATCCTCTAAGTCACCAGTAACTTTAGACTTAGCCCTAGTGACAGCACATGCAGAGAACACATCAGGGACATCACAATCCTGGGCCGCAGCCACTGGCTCACTAGACAACTGAGGAGCTGGACACACTTGACTTCCACCAATATCATTTCCAAGTAAGAAAGTTACACCTGACATTGGGAGTGTCTTAACCAACCCAACCATAACAGAACCATTAGCAAAACCAGACTCTAAATTCACTCTGCACGGAGGGACAGAGAAGTAATTATTCCCTACACCTTGTAAGATTACAGTTTCATCAGAGGAATTAACATTAGAGCCTAGAACACTGGTCAGCATAAGGGATTGGCAAGCACCTGTATCACGATATATTTTAACTGATATCCTGTCATTACTGTCCAGAGGACTGACAAAACCATCAGACAGGAAATTAGCACATGAACTCCTGAGAGTGTCACCCACGTTACTGCTCAAAAGAGGAGCTTCATTATGGGAATTTAATTTACCCCTCAAAGCAGGTTCAGTTAACTCAGTTAAAGAATTCTAGGAACTCTCAAGGGTGGACACTAGACCAATTAACTGAATATTTAAAGACTCCTTTTTGTTCACATCACGTTGTCTCCTGAAACATTTCTCCGTAGTATGACCAAGCTTACTACAATAAGTACATTTACTTTTCTGAAATCTAGAGGTGACGCTGGTATTTACTTCCTGAGAAACATCATCTTTATTCTCTTTCCTGTTACCTGTACACTGAGTAGAGGCAACGTACTTACTCTCAGCTTTCCTTCTTTCTCTAGAATATCTCTTGTGAGTGAGAACATATTCATCAGCTAAAACTGCAGCATCAGACAAATTATCTATTCTTCTCTCATCAAGATATAGGCTTACTTCTTTATAAATACACCTTTTGAAGTCCTCCAGCAAAATCATCTGCTTAAATTTACCAAAATCAGAATCCACATTCTTAGAATTTAACCACTGCTCTAACAGATCTTCTTTGATTTTTGCATACTCAACATGGGATTGCTTATCTTGCTTATCAGTTGTCCTAAATTTTACTCTATAGGCTTCAGGAACAAGCTCATAGGCCTTAAGAATCAAGCTCTTAACTACATCATAATTATCAGATTGATCCTGAGGCAAAGATGCATAAGTTACTTGATCTTTACCGGTGAGAACAGTTTGAAGGAGTACTGGCCAATACTTTTTGGGCCAATTAAAACCTGTAGCTACCCTCTCAAACAACTGAAAATACTTTGTTAAATCAGATTCATTAAAAGGAGGGACAAGTTTAACATTTTTAGCCACATCAGAATCATCAGAGCTAGATGATCCAGTTCCACCTTGTTTCATACGATACTCATGGTCTGCCTGAATCCTAGCAATTTCAACTTGTGCCTCAGCCTCCTTAGCTTTTGCCTGAAATTCAGCCTCATTAGCACGAGCCTCCTGCAGGGCTAGCTGTAACTTAGCTAATTCAATCTGCGTTTGCTCATTTGGAGGAGTTACATTAAACAAGCTTTCATTAATCATGTCAACAATTTGATCTTTAGAATGATGAGAGCGAACAGCAATTCCCAATTGTTGAGCAACAAGCTTAAGTTCATTCTTTGTTCTGTTTTCTACATCACACACTGTTTGCACATTTGACAAAAAATCTTTGGCTTCATCAAGCGTAGTAATAGTAGACATTATGAATAAATCACAGTTACAAAGTATCAAACAATATCCTTATGATAATATCCTGAATATCCTGATAAGAGGTCGCCAAATTTATGTTACGGAACAGAGAAAGATAATGTACACTTTAAGTGAGAATACTAAAAATCACCACTGTCCCGCAAAGTTCCAGGTTCAAAACGAAAGAGTTTGGTAAAATTACAAGTTAAAGTTTAATGCACAAACTAACAACAACACATTCAGGACTCATAAGGATAATGTAATGGCAAAAAACAGGTTAAATATATGGTTAACCGCAATAGCCTCTATTAACACGAAATTAGCATGAGTAAATTTATCTAAGTTAGCCCTGATAAAATGAAATTACCAGCTAATACTCAGTGAATGCAAGATATATTATTCAATCAATCAATCAATCATCACACACACACCACAACTCAGCCAGGAGACAGGGCGTGTGTGCTGGGCATTCCCCAGGCCCTGTCTTCCCCCTTACTCTACTGAAGCCAACCACCACCAACCGGGCTACAGCAAGGCCCGGTCTCCTTTAATGAGGAGAGAATCAAAGCAACAAGCAACAACAAATCAATCATTTCCTGTGGCACCCTCAGGGATGCATAGGGCCTCGATGAACTCACACCACCACATCCTATCTTGTGCTAACTCCTCAAGATCTCCCCAACACTCATCTCCAGCTTCCCGTCTCATTGTCCTCACCCACGTCTCTTTTTTTTTTTTTTTTTTTTTTTTTTTTTTTTGTGTCCGACTCTGGGCAAAGGCTTCATGGCCTATATCTCGGGGGCAGTAGCCTATCCCAAGGCCCAGTAGTCCTCCTACACCTCCACATGTCACCACTTCGGCGCTAACACCCACCGTCCATATTGAATACATGCTAGGGCTGTCTCATGCAGGACTGGTGTATTGGTATTAGCGGGGGTACTTTTATGACATGTCGGCGGGTCATCTGGTAGATCAGGAAAGTCTGCTTCTATGAAATTCAAATCCATAAACTGTTCCCTGCCCCAGCCGGGATTCGAACCTGGGTCCATCAGGACTGTAGGCCGCCTCTCTACCGATTCAGCCACCGCCTCCCCCTCTACCTCTCCTACCAAGTGCCACCCACCCTGGTGTACCTCGTACTATTCCCTGTCTCCTATACACATGTCCTAGCCACTTCCATCGTGAGAATCTAACATATTCATCGATCGGCTGCACTCCCGTTATTTCTCTAATTCTATTATTTGGTATCCTTTCCCACCATTTAACTCCTAATATTCTTCTAAGTGCCTTATTTTCAAACACCAAGAATTTATTTTCCATAGTCACTGTGCTGTACCAAGACTCGTGTCCATAAATTAAGATACTCCTAACCATTACCTTATAAAGTTTGATTTTTGTATGCACAGAGAAATTGTTATTATTCCAAATATTTTTAAGCATTCCCATTGCCTGATTAGCCTTCTTTAACCTTTCCTCGAATTCAAAGTTCAAAGAACCATCCTTGGCTAAATAAGTACCTAAATATTTAAACCTATCAACTTGCTTTACAACCATACCTCCAATTACACATTCCTGCGCATTTTCCATATTCATATTGATTATTTCAGTTTTTCCACAATTAATAACCAAACCCACCTTGCGACCTTCACTCACCAAACAGTCCAACACTCTCTGCATCTCTTCTGGGCCATCACAAATCAAAACTATATCATCTGCATAATCTAAATCCAAAAGTTTCCTGTTCTCTCCCCAAAGTATACCTGCACCGGTTTCTGTTCCAACGCGTTTCATAATGTAATCAATGACCAATATAAATAGTAAAGGCGATAGAACACCACCTTGAATTACTCCGGACTTGACTTCAAACGAATCACTCAGACAACCATCAACCATCACTTTACAAAATGTGTCCTCATGCATGTTCATAATGACCCTCACAAACTCCTCTGGTATTCCATAATGTCTCATGATCTTCCCCATAGTCTCTCTCGAAACACTATCAAAAGCCTTTTCAAAATCAACAAAACAAAGACTTAACGGTACTCTCATTTCATTAACTTGCTGCATCAAATGCCTAACTATAAAGATCTGATCATTGCAACCACGTCCCTTTCTAAAACCAGCCTGTTCATCCCTCAGAATACCCTCAACCACCGGCTCCAACCTATTTAACAACACTCTACTGAAAACTTTCAAAGCTATCGGTGACAAAGAGATTCCCCTCCAATTACCACATTCACTCAGGTCTCCCTTCTTCGGAACTTTAACAATTACACCATTCTTCCAAACTGACGGTAGTAACCCCGTCACCCATATCTTATTGAATAGCTTGGTCAAGATCATTATTAATCTATCCCCTCCACTTTAAACATTTCCGGAAATAAACCATCCTCCCCTGGTGCCTTATTATTCTTTAACTGTTTTACTGCTTTCTCCACTTCTGCAAGCCTCAACTCTCCTGTTTCTATATTTAAATCTTCCTGAGCAGACGGTATATCCTCTTCTGGTGGTATTGGTCTATTAAGAACTGTCTCAAAATGCTCTTTCCATCTGTTTTTAATATCTCCATCTTTGGTCAATAAATTTCCTTCCCTGTCTCTAACTGGTATTTCCTTGCGTTTACCTGCATTACCACTCAGTTCTCTAATCGATTCATATGCTATTCTTTGACTCTGTCCATCATTTTTGTTTATTAAGATTTCAGTCTCTGCAACCTTTTCATCCACACATCTTCTTTTATCTCTCCTAGCTAACCTTCTTACTTCTGAATTCAAACTCCAGTACGCAGCTCTTGCTAATTCAATCTCTCGTTCATCAACGCATTGCATCTCACTCCTCAATTTAGCCTCACCTCTCTTTTTTATCATATCCCACGTTTCCTCCGATATCCATTTCTTTCTCCTGAATCTATGTCTCCTTCCAATCGTACATTCAGCAGTCTCATGCAAAACTTTGTTCACATCCTCCCACATCTCATCTACACTTCTCTCCCCCTCTTCCAACGTTTCCAACACCAAAAACCTATTTCTGCATTCTAATCTGAATTCCTCCTTTTCTTCTCCTTCCCTTCTAAGCTTAACAATATCGTATCTACCAACACCAGATTTTTCCTTCTTCTGATTTTTTAGTTTAAACCTTATTTTTGCAATGCTGAGTTGATGGTCACTACCAATATCCGCTCCCCGTTTAACATGAACATCTAGCAGAGAACTTCTATGCCTCCTACTGATAGCGATGTGATCAATCTGATTTTTATATTTTCCACACGGCGACACCCAAGTTGTCTTGTGTATATTGCAATGCTGAAAGAGTGTGCCCCCGATGACTAAGTCATTTGCTAGACAGAAGCTTCCAAACCTCACTCCGTTTTCACTCATCCTACTACCAACTCCCATCTTACCCATACATGCCTCAAATCCCTCATTTGAACAGCCCATTACTGCATTAAAGTCTCCAACGCAGATCAAAACATCATGTCTAGGTACCCTTCCTACTCCTTCTTGCAACTTTTCATAAAATGTGTCTTTCCTTTCATCGAGTGCATCATTAGTAGGTGCATAACACACAAACAGACTGATGTTGCCATGATTTGATTTAAACCGTGCGTATAACAATCGCTCATCTATAGGATCCCACTCACATAAAGCCTTATTTGCCTTACAACCCAGCAACAATCCTACTCCCTGATAATGCATTCCGTCCTGTCGACCAGATATCAATAAACGTATACCATCCTCCAAATCCAACTTATCGACTCCAGTTAATCTAGTTTCTGTCAGAGCACAAATATCAAGTCCGTAATTTTGAAAAACCTTCACTAACTCATCGATTTTACCGTCATGATTTAGCGTTCTCACATTCCAGTTACCAATTTTAATTGTATTTTTTGCATTGACAAAGGAATTAGATTGTAATCGAGGCAACCGTGAGATTCTTAGCACCCCCTGCCCATTTAAGGGCTGCACGGGACTGGGGGCCATTATTGTTCTTTCAGAGTCCATCAAGGTTTCTTTGGCTAACTTCCTGAACACCTCGCCATTGTGTTGCAGTCGCAGTAGGCAGCTAACTTGCCTGACTGCCCACACCCGAAAGACCCAGCTATGCTGTAGCCAGTCACGTGCCGGCATGCTTCCCAGCCATTTCACTCTTAAGGAGTTCCTCTGCCTGAGAAAGCAACCACCCCCCTGCTCCCGAGGGCTTTTGATCTGTGTAGGTAGAGGGCGATCACTCCCTCACTAGCCATATACAGTGTATATACAGTGTATAGGCTACACTCACCATATAGGCTACACTCACCATATTATTCACCATATTGTTCATATTATTACAGATACGAAATAATATGAACAATGGCTGCTGATATGAAACTTTACATTAATCACAAAAACCTTACTAGGCCTAAGAATTAACACCTTATGCTACACAGTACAAGAAAAAATGCAGTAACACTTATACTCAAATTACACAGCTGCTAGATGGTTGGAGACTTCTGAGCACTCACAATAATAACACCAGGGGAGGACAAAGATGTGAACAAAATGAGGAGTAGCTCTAAGTGGCAATAATGCAGAGACTGAGCTCATTATATAGGGGCCAGCAGAGCTTGATACAACTTGTAAGAAGGACGCGCAAATGAAGCCATGGGGACAAAGAGTTGACAATCCTGCTCTGAACAACAGAAAGAACGACTTACTCTACTATAAGGGAGGAGGGGGGGAGTGAGGTAGAACACGCTCGTGATCAAACATGCAGCATACTGTACGTTAGAATTACACAAAGGATGATGAAATCATAGGCTATGTAACACTGTCAATATTTTCAGTTGTTTTTTTCATAATCAGCTAGCCTACAGGCACCTGTGATGTCGGATCTGTGTCTATATGACCCTGTATATGACATTTCTATATTCTCTGAAAACAGACAGTTCTTCTTGAAGACATATTGTATAGTATCTCAAAAACATAGCATTAACCTTTTCATTGCTCTGCATGCAGTTTAGGATGCAAGAAAAAGTAATCCATATAAGCCAGGGAGCTCATATCACAGGGCAGGTAGACTTGCCTTACTACCGCCTGAGATCCCCAGTCGGGATTATCTGTGACGTAATGTGCGACCGAGACACTTTTTAGCTCCTTGCCCCCTGTGTGAAACTACCTCGTATTCTCTTTTCCCTGGATCACAAGACATCTTACACACCTTACCACAAAGCATCAAACAGACCTACTATACCTCGGAATGGAGAAGCCAAACAATATGCATTCAACTACATTATTAGGGAGATGAGAGGCGGCATGAGTTGAACAGACAGCTCAAACATTTAGCGTAAGCATAGCTGTAGAAGGTGGAGTAGGCAAATTCGGGAGGAAGGCACAATGGAGAACCTTGGTCATCCTCGTGTTACCACACCACTATAGGACCAGGAAATAATCACAACACTGGAATCATCACCTGAAAGTAGTGCTTCATGGCCTAAGGAACAAACTACACCTAGAATGACACACACGAAATTGTGCGTGGGCTGCGGTCGTCTTGTTTATGTGTTCAAACTCATTTGTTGATTCAGTTCGCTATCCGTTCTATTTGAACAATCGCTTATAATGATACAGTAACTCTTTCATGTTTAAAAAATTTTAGTCAGTCTTATATATACATATATCTGTTAAATAACATCTCAGCTCATAATTATCAACTTGACTAGCTACTTTACAAATTGATAAATACTGAGAACTGATTTCCGGACACTTATTTAGCTAATTGGATTGCCACGTTGCTGATGTGATAGTAAATATGAAAAGATGAGAAATACTCCATATATGTGAAAAAAAATTATCAGTTAGAAAGACAAAATATATGAATTAGTTTCGTTTAGATACCAAAAATATACTGACATGCACAGGCTGGTCACCTGGAGCATATGGCAACTCATGTCAGTGCTGCCAACCGTCTACATGGCATAAAGCAGATCGTACCAATACTTTAGTCTTGAAGCATATGTTCTCAACAAATTTCAGGACACGACTTTAGTCTTTGAATGAACAGATGTACAGTCTTCAGCATAAATTCGCTGCAAGGCCACTCGTGTGATGTGCGTCCTTTTGTCTAGCAACAGTGTAAGGGCAGTGGTTGCCACATAGACTTTTATACACTTTAAAGACGTGTTTGGAAGAAAGGCTACTAGAGACCGCCTAGAGTACAATATTCTGTATATGGTATTTGATTAATCTAAAAAAGTGCAAGAGTTGACCCAACAATGTTATGGAACGACGTACGAGCCTAATATTCTGTCACTCGTCATTATAATTGTCTAAGCTCCCTTCCCCTTTCTCCTCCTTACTCCTGATGTCCCCTCCACCCCTCCTCTCCCTGCTAGCTCCCACCCACGTTCATGTCTCTCCACTTTCTCCTCTCCCCACCCTCTCTACCTTCATTCATTTAGCCACGGCACTAACCCGACTGGTGCCTCGTAATTGTCTGGACTGTTTACTAAACCCAGGCCGTCCTGTTCTCAATTGCTGGCAATACTTTAATCCAACTAACTGCATCCAAAGCTAATTATCAATATTCCTTCCTGTTCGAGTCCCATTCTCACCCTCCCTGTCTCCTTCCCACTCCTTGTATTCAAGTTGTCAGTCTTTTCTCCACCCCTTGTCACTACCAAAAGCCGCTACATACACACGTCCCAGCTCTCCTTCCTTTCACGGATTCCTTACTGTTTTTTTTTTTTTTTTTTTTGTGAGCCTGCCGGTCTGTGACTATTATTTCAGTAGGCGGAATTAAACATACATTCGTGCCCATTCCTGCTATTTGTCTCTCTCTCTCTTTGCACCCCAAATGTTGCCATTTTCTTGATACTGTTCACTGATTCATGAAGCAGTATCAGAGCCCTAATGTTTGGAATTGCTTCATCATGTTTGAAGTAATGAGTGGCAGAAAACGACTGAGGCCTGGCAAGAATCTCACGAATGTAGAGAAACAAAAAGTTAAGGAACAGACAAGAAAAAAAAGAAGAGTGCGGTTTATTGCGTCGATTAGCGCCGTGGATAATATAAGATAGACAGGGTGGGGAGAGAGGGGAGAAGACATGAAGGAGAGCAGTGAGGGAGGTGTGGTGAGAGATAGGCTGGGGAGGGTCATCGGGAGGAGTACGGGGGAGAGAGCGGAAGTTTCACCATTCCACAACATTCTTTTGTCATCTTTGGCACATTATTTTTCTAATCCAGTATAAAGAATATTGCACTCTGGCCGACTTACATTACTAATTCTTACAAACACGTCTTAAGAGCGTAAACAAAGTTTATGTGGCAACTAGTTCCCATACACCGTTGCCAGACAAAACCAGCCACATCACACCAGCAGGCTTGCAGCCAATTTGTGCTGACGACTGTACCGTTAACATTTTACTGTGTGCCATGATGTCTGCGTCCTTTGTAGATCGCCAGCAGGCCCCATCTAGCTGTTTGTTATTTGTTATCAATGTAGATAAAACGATGAGAATATTGAAAAAAACTATCCCAGTAGACGGCTTTCTAGGGTGTTCATATTCAGTGATATTTATGGACGATATGGTTATTCTGGCAACATCACGTGAGACATGCAAAAGAAATCTGGCCATCGTCATGAACTACTGCAGAACGTAAAAAAGTCTGTAAATAATAGGAGTGAGGATGATGAAGATCCATGAACTACCCAAGGGTGTGCTGTATGCTGCTGCGCTCAGTGCCTGTATCCGGGTGCGTGGTTGAAGGACGACGATAGGATCCACTCTGCCCTCACGTTGCATCAACCACATAATCGACAGACGACAAACATATTTGCCACATTTTATGCTACAAATACAAAGATGCCATACCATTACAGAATAAAGGTATCTGAAGCAGTCGTGACATCATTGTTTTATGGATCAGAAACGTGATTTACAGCCATTCTCTGTGGAGTGGTCAAAGTAAATAATCAACTTGTCCTCTTTGTGTAACATCAGACACTAGTATCAGTTTGTGTTTTGCAGAAGCTGGAACTGAACCAGCAAAATTCATGGTAGATAAAAGAAGAAAAACTTTCCGTATTCAAAATTCCAAAATCAGAATATGGAAGACCCATACCAAATAGTAATTAAAACCAATTCGCCAGGTTATAGATTTATACAAAACGCTCAACAGTTTGACATGAATGCTGATCCTTTAGAACCTATTGTAGCCCTGATTACGAACTTACCAAATTATGCACGAAATATGTTACATAAAGATCAAAACCTAATACAAGCCTCACAATACACAGCATTAATGAGATAATTTATATTTCAGACTATATTCGGGTAGCGTTTACACGACTGAGACTCATGTCACTGTAATTTAAGGACAGAGTCTGGTAAGCGAGTCGAACGCCACCTGAACAACGATTATGTTTGTGAGAGCAACAGTGTGCAAGATGAATAATATGTAATAGTGGACTGTTCACTGTCAATTCAATGTCATCAGAAGTACCCTACACTTGGGTTCAGTACTCTGAATTCGGTTTTCAACGAAAGCCAAGACATTGCCATTATGTGTACATATGTTTATGATGTATTTCAGGTTTATATATAAATATGAGGAGAGAGGTGTCGGTTTATATATCTTTTTCTTGAATTGACGCACTGAATGGATTTTTTGTTTTGAACATTATTCTTATACTTTTTTTTAAAATAAAGAACAGAGCAAGGAAAAAGAAATGAATAAAAAAAAATCCATACACCAGATTACTGGCGTCCTCCATTCATAAAGTATCTGTAACATTTGGACTTATACAGCCGAAGGTTGAAGTCTGGGGGGAAACAACTCCAGGGAAGCGAGTTCCAAAGAGATGCAACTCGGGGTATAAATGAATTCTGATAGGCAGAAGTTCTGCAATATGGCTGTGACATTCCAGTCATGAGCACTACCAGATGCCAGTGTAGCACGAGGGAAGGCATGGAGAGGTGGCACAATGGACGCAACTTCGTCTGAGCATTTGCCATAAAAGTATCTGTAAAATAATGCAAGGGAGGCAACATTCTTTCTTACTTGTAGGGGAGGTAGTTTATTTATGATAGCAGGGTTATTAATACGTGTAATTCCAACAACTTTGTTCTGAATTTTGTCTAGTTGTTTTAGTGCAACCTCTACACATCCATTCCACAAGGGTGAGCAATATTCAAGCTGAATATTAGGAGGAGGCTGTAGCACGTGCCGAACAGGGTAGTACTCCCGAGGGGAATGGGAATGCTGGTGATAGGGAGAGCTGGAGCTCCTATTTCACTAGCTATCTAACCATCCTCCTTTGCTGACCTTTTCAGTGTGACAGTAACATGGAGAGTAGACCAGCATACTCTCCCAAACATTTCCTCTAACTATCTATGCACTACACCACATGCACTTTACATTTCACACAACGTATCCCACCACGTTACAGGGGTTGGCACCAGCAAGGGCATGCGGCCAGAAAACTTTGCCCCCGCTACCTAGTGGTGGACTTCTGGGGGGAGGCGTGGCGGGGGTTCCGCCGGCATAGATCTTGGGTCCAGGGCAAGATGAGGCTCGGGCCTGTGCTAGAGGGTACAGGGCATTGCGGTTCCCAGGCTGCCGCTTCTGCCCAATAGAGAGGGGCCCGAACCTGGGAGTAGCGCCCCAGGAGGCTGCCCTATTAGTGGGTGTATAATGGCGGGATAGTTGCAGTGCCAAGACGCGCTTGGAGGGTGTCCCTGCAGCTGTCCTGGCAGGGTGCCCCGAGGCCACTACCACAGCCACTGGTAAGCTGGTGGGCTAGGGGTCCCAGATCCATTGCCTGGACCTGGGACTGTGCAGTGAGTGGGACCTGTGTTGTGTCTGTCCCCCTTTATTAATACTGAAGATGACAAAACAAAATAAGTTTCAAAGCAAGCCTGAGGACAGTAAATCACCCATGGGGATGAGGGTGGGTTCATGGAATGTGGGAAGTTTGTGGGGAAGAGCAGGGGGAAGTCGTTGAGGCATTCAGTAGGAGGTGGGTGGATGTGGCATGTTTGCAGGAAGTCCGGTACAGGGATGGATCAGCCAGAAAGATTGTTGGGAAGGACTGTTGCTATAAGTTGTTTTGGCAGGGGGGGACAGACGGATATGGAGGTGTTGGTGTGATGGTTGCGGAGAAATGGGTGGAATATGTTATGAATGTTTTGAGAGTAAGCGGTAGGATATTGGTAGTGAAAATTCTGTTGGGAAGAAAGATAGCTGCGATTATATCGGCATATGCTCCACAGGCAGGATTGGATGAATCAGAGAAAGATAGATTTTGGAATGATTTAATACGTGTAGTGGGTGGTATGCGGGATGATGAGATAGTGATTTTGGGAGGGGACTTAAATGGTCATGTAGGTGAAGCAGCACAAGGTTATGAAGGAGTGCATGGGGGATGTGCGTTTGGTCTAAGGAATGCAGAAGGGGAAAGGATACTCGAGTTTGGGGAGGCAAAGGACATGATTGTGTGCAACACATAATTTAGGAAAAGAGACAGTAGGTTAATTACGTATGAGTCTGGGGGAAATAGCAGTCAGATAGATTATTTTCTGGTTAGGAAGGCCGATAGGAGGTTAGTGAGGGATGTTAAAGTTATAGGAAGTGAGGAGTGTGTGCAGCAGCACAAACTATTGATTTGTGATATGGTGCTTAAAGAACAAGTGATGAAAAAGAGGACTTATGTACCTAGGAGGAAAATATGGAAGCTGAAAAACCAAGTAGTAAGGGATGCCTTCTATAGCGAGTTGAGGAGAGTGGTGGCTGAACAGGGAGCAGTAGATAGAGGCGTTAATGAAAAGCACAGAGCCCTCAAGAACAATTTCTTGAGAGTTACTGACGTAACATGCGGCTGGACAAGAGGATCACCAAGACATAGAGTAACTTGGTGGTGGGATGAGGGTGTAGAAGCTGCAATTAAGGAGAAAAGAAGGCTTTTCCGGGAATGGAAGAAGGGTGGTAGCAAAGAGGAATATTTGGCTGCCAAGCGTAGGGCTAGAAGAGAGGTATACAGGGCAAAGTCTGAGTCACAGAGACAATTACTTGATAACCTAAATCATGGGGAAAGGAAAAATATATTTAGGGTGGCAGGTCAGGTGAAGAAGGATAATCGGGATATCATAGATGAGCAGTGTGTGAAGAATGATGAAGGAAGGGTAGTGGTGAACAGAGAGGATATTAAAGATGCATGGAGAGAGCATTATAATCGGTTGTTGAATGAGGAGTTTGACTGGGACAGGGAAGGTTTGGAGCCAGCAGATCCAGTGTCTGGCCCTTGGCCTTTGATTGATACTGCTACTGTGAGTGAGGCAATAGGCAGGATGAGGGTGGGGAAGGCAGCAGGTGTGTCTGGGTTGACTGCCGAAATGTTGAAGGCCTCAGGCGATATAGGGGTGAGTTTAGTCACTGACCTGATAAATAGGATTATTTATGAGTGTGTTGTCCCAGATGATTGGCTGAAGAGTGTAATTGTAAATGTGTATAAAGGAAAGGGTGATGCCCTGGAAAGAGGAAATTATAGAGGTATAAAGCTCTTAGATCAGATAATGAAGGTAATGGAGAGAGTTTTAGAAGGTATGATTAGAGAAAGAGTGAATATTGATGAGATGCAGTTTGGGTTTATGCCTGGTAGGGGGACCACTGATGCCATATTCATTGTTCGACAGCTTCAGGAAAAATATATTGGTAGGAGAAGGGATCTTTATTTTGTTTTTGTTGATTTGGAAAAGGCCTTTGACAGAGTCCCTAGAGAGGTGGTGAAGTGGGCAATGAGAAAGCTTGGCTTGGAGGAGTGGCTGGTTAGGGTGGTTATGGCCATGTATGTGGGTGCTCACACCCAGGTGAGAGTGAATGGAGATTTGAGTGATGAGTTTTCCGTGAATGTTGGTGTGCATCAGGGGTCAGTCTTGAGTCCCATGTTGTTTATCATGGTACTTGAAGCCCTTTCACGTGACTTTAGAAACGGACTCCCGTGGGAGTTGTTGTATGCTGATGATTTGGTGTTGATTGCAGAGAATGAAAGGGAGGCAGAGGAAAGGTTTAGGAAGTGGAGAGATGGTATGGGGCAAAAGGGTTTAAGGGTTAATGCAGATAAAACAAAAGTGATGATATCCAGGGTTGGTGGCGGTACTGTCAAAGACGAGGGAGAGTGGCCATGTGCAGTTTGCCACAAGGGCGTGGGAAGTAATTCCATCTTGTGCGGTGTGTGTGATAAATGGGTGCATAAGAGATGTAGTGGTATCAGAGGTAGACTGCGAGATAATGCTGATTTTATGTGTACGGCGTGCCGGGGTGAGCAGGTGGAGATTGTCAGATGTGAAAGGATTGAACTTGCTGGTGAATCTCTTGAGTGTGTGGAAGAGTTTTGTTATTTGGGAGACATGTTGTGTGCTAGAGGTGGGGCTGGAGCTAGCTCTGTGGCTAGGGTGAGAAGTGGTTGGAAGAAGTTCAGGGAGCTCTTGCCTCTCCTGACATTGAGAGGGCTCTCCCTACGTGCTAAGGGGTCTTTGTATGCAGCATGTGTTAGGAGTGTAATGCTGTATGGCAGTGAGACCTGGGCAGTGAAGGAGGAAGATATTCGCCGGCTCAGACGTACAGAAACGACAATGATTAGGTGGATGTGCAGAGCGTCCCTGCGTCCAAGGCCTGGAGGGGCTGGGTTTACAATGGAAGAGTTGAGAGGTAGGATGGGACTGGAGTGTATTGGTGTTGTGATGAGGAGAGGTAGATCGAGGTGGTTTGGACATGTGGAGAGGATGGGGGATGATAATTGGGTGAAGAAGGTGAGAAGTGTTAATATTGAGGGTGGGGTTATGAGGGGTAGACCGAGAAAGACATGGGACGAGGTCACTAAGTGTGACCTTAGGGTTAAGGGACTGAACAGGGAGGCTGCCATGGATCGTGCAGCGTGGAGAGCCGCCATTAGGTGACCAAGGCCGACACATGCAAGCATGTTGGAGCCTTTAAAAACGAAAACGAAAAACGAAAACGAAAGCACACATGACTCACAAATTATAGCTAACTGCTCATCAGTGAAGAAGTTATGGACTCTAGACAATAATCCAAGTTTCTTTTCAGGCGGTTTTAGCAAGTCATCTGACATGAGAGGTCCAGCTGAGGACATTGTTAAGTCTATCTATCTGTTGTCAGACGCCTCAATCCCGTTTGGGGTGGCCACAAACGAATCGCCTCCAAGTCGCCCTGTCCCCCGCCATTTCACTGCCCTGCTCCCAACTCACACCCCCCTCTCTCATATACCTCTCCACCCCATCCCTTCATCTCATCCTCGGCCTCCCCCTCCCTCTTCCCCCCTCCACCTCACTCACATACACTCTCTTCGTCAGTCTTTCACCCTCCATCCTCTCCACATGGCCAAACCACCTCAGTGTATTCCTCCTAACGCTTCCTATCACATCCACATCCACACCACAACGCTCCTTTATATCCTCATTCGTCAGCCTGTCTCTCCATGTGACTCCACAGGCTCCTCTTAAATAACTCATTTCCACTGCTCTCACTCTTGACTTGTGTCCTTCCAACAACGTCCAAGCTTCACTTCCATACGTTAGAGTTGGTATCACAATACTGTCATGTAGTAACTTTTTCACTTCCATGCTCACTTCCCTGTTTCTTATCATTGCTTTCAAAGAACCAGCAACCTTTCTTCCCTGCTGTACCCTTTCAAGCACTTCACCCTCCAAACCTCCATCCTTACTCATCACACTACCCAAGTACTTAAACGTACTCACATTTTCCAATTCCTCACCATCCAACCTCGCTGTACATGCACTGACTTCACCTCTCTCAAAGACCATCACTTTACTCTTCCGTACATTCACCTTTAGATTCCGTTTCTTACACTCTCTCCCAAACTCATCCACCAAACCTTGCAGCTCCCCTTCGTCTTCACTCAACAACACAGTATCATCTGCAAACAACAGTACAGGGAGTTTCCAAACACCATCCTCTCTCATCAGGGCCACTCCAACACCCACTACCCTACCTTGTACCTCTTTTATTACCCCATCCATGTACAGATTGAACAACCATGGAGACATGACACATCCCTGTTTCAACCCAACTTTCAAAGAGAAAAATTAACTTAGTTCACCATCCACACGCACTGCAGCCTTCGCACCATCGTACATACTCTTCACAGCATTCAAGAACTGCCCATCTACTCCATATATTCTTAACACTTTCCAAATCCTAGTCTATCCACCCTGTCATATGCTTTCTCCAAATCCATGAAAGCCACATACACCTTCTTTCCCTTCTCTAGAAACTTTTCCACTAAAGATCTAAGAATGAATATCTGATCTACACAACCTCTTCCCTTCCTAAAGCCTCCCTGTTCCTCTCCAACTTATTTCTCTGTTCTTTCTCTAACTCTGTCCATAAGTATCCTACCATACACTTTTCCTATTATACTAAGAAGACAAATGCCCCTATGATTACCACACACTTCTTTTTCCCCTTTTCCTTTGTACAAGGGAATAATTATACTTGACTTCCAATCCTCCGGGACTCTACCTTCCTCCCAGGCCAATCTGCACATCTTCCACATCCATTCTACTACTATCTCTCCCCCATGCTTCATCATTTCACCACACACTCCATCAATTCCTGGGGCTTTCCCTGATTTAACTTTCTTCATTGCTTCCACAACTTCTATCCTACTGATTTCTTACTGTCTTCTCACCTCCCTCCTTCTCCCAGCCATTCCCCAGCCACTTATACTCGCATTACTTCCATCCTCTATGTTCAACAATTCCTTAAAGTGTTCTCTCCATCTGCTCACTTTTTCTCCCTTCTTCACTAGTAATCTACCATTTTTATCTTTCACTCCCCTGCTAACTTCACTTCCACCCTGTCTTACTCTTTTCACCTCTTTCCAGAACATTTTCTTACAGTCCCTCCACTTTACACTCAAATTCCTTCCAAATTCCTCATCCACTCTCTTCTTACTCTCTCTTACTAATCTTTTCACCTCTCTTTCTTTCTACATATAACTTTCTCTTCCGCCTCTCAACTTCTTCCATGCCCCTATTTCTCATCCATTCATTGTATGCTTACTTCTTTTGTGCCACAGCCTGTCTCACCTCTTCAGTCCACCACACTGTTCCTTGCACCCCCCTCCGTCTTCTCTTCCTTCCACACACCACATCACATGCTGCACATTGTTAAGTGAAACGCCAAGAATTTCAATACTTTTGGAGATGGGAATATTAGTAGCACTGAAGGTAATATATGAATCAGGCAATATCTGTCTATTAGTAAATTCTATATATATTTGATTTTACTAGCATTAAATGAAACTAGGTTATTTTGCCCCCATTCATTGATCTTAGATAAGTCTTGATTTATGTAAATGGCTGTACCGAGATAAGAAATAGAGATATTAAACTTTGTAAGTGGGTGTTTGAGTGTGAATGAACTGTGAAATGTTGAGTCATCTGTGTCAGGACTACATATTATAATTACAAATCATAATAGATAGATAGATAAATAGATAGATAGACAGCCCTCTGCGAGCCTGGGAAAAGGAAATGAGTTTGCAAGTTACACTGAGGAAAGCTGACGACAGCGGCCAGTAAGGAGATGATGCAGTTAGTTGTCAGCAAACCACCCGGGAACAAAGCCCTGGTGACCACACGCATATATACACACATACTCACACAGAGGTTTCTTAAACTTTCCATCCACGAGGAACACACGTGATACGTCTCCTGTTTCACCAGAATTTAGGAAAGAGAGCTCAGAAGGAGACAGGCCTTAGAAGAGACAGGTCACAGGGAGAAGGGCTTGGCTACTTGAGAGAGAGAGAGACAGAGAGAGAGAGACAGAGAGAGCGAGACAGAGAGATAGCTAGCGGGACGGGACTCTATACTTACGCTCTGTGTGAGAGACTTATTAATATTTCCAAGACAAATAAAAATAGTCCCATACTATTCTTTACCTCTCCTGTCACTACATGACAAATGGGAAGCTACTCCAAGATATAAAAACCGCTCATCCACAAGTCTAAAATATATATATATAACTCAACCACAAAGGAACCACACAGTCTTTTATGACACAAAGTCATTTATGACATTTGGTAGCAGCGAACGTATACGAACCTCGTCTACGAATCAACATTGAATTCCTACAAAATATCAAGATTGAAAACAAAAAGAATACCTCTCACAACCAACAACATCAGCTCCTGACAGTATTCTCTCCAACCAGCCCCCTCCGTCTCCCCGATCATCATGCTGATGCAGAGGTCAAGAGATCACACGACGCCTTGCAAGTAGTTTAACAAAATATTGATATGATCTTGCAATTTCTACGACGAACCAGCGAATCTACGGACATCGTCTCCGAATTAAAAGCAAATTTCTACAAAAGCAACCGAGACTCTACAAGATTAGCTTCAGTTCTACAGTGAATCCCTACAAAGTGCAGCCTACAATGCAAATAGTCTACATGTCCACAAAACAACTCTATAATCTTCACATAACTTCAAGCAGCAACAAGAAGAATATAAAACAAACCAAGTAAAGAAGAGGAAACACCGAAGCAACAAGCACACAAGCCCCCATCACTCTCTCCCGCCTATGCTGACCCAGAGGTCAAGACACGCAGCAAAACATCAAGTCCATATTCACAACTCGTCTTACTCACCCATCTTCACTCAAGTTACTCATCGCTACTCATTCACTCACCACAGCTACCAGTGTGGGAAGCCGACGTCACCATGTGCTGAGATGACATCACAACGCGAGTCTGCCATGCCAAGCAACGTGTGACTGACACCAGGCACTTCTCACCCACTACTCATTACTCATTATTCACATAGCTCCTACTCATACTCATTTATTTTCACAGTTAAGTTGGAAATTCGACGTTCTATGCTGAGGTTTGCCTGGGACAGCCGTTAACCACCATGGAATTTCCCGAGTAATATCGTCCATCAACACACCACTAGAATTATCAAGAGATCTTCAGTCAAACCTGTATTTTTCTTCCGAGATCGACTTTTGTATCGACACACCTCTACGATCTGTATCAAGTGGGTAAAATTATACTTGCTCATTTCTTCTCAGTGCTAAAATTAGCTATATTCAACTTATTTACTCATCTATTTTGCTAGGACATATATAAACAAGAGGCGTATTTCATAACACCATATCTTAATGACAGGAATATTTCGCCACCACCCACGTTAATACCAGATGACACAATTTGCCACAACAACAGACTCACACTTAAGAGATCCCCAAGGCAACACACCAGATAACACACAAATTCCCACAACATCAGACTCACAATTAAGAGGCAGCCCACCCCTTGTACAAACCTCACCACACACTAAAGATAAAGAAACAAATACGGGAGTTTCAGATGATGAGTGGGAAACCCCCTCTGACATAGAGAGTGTGGACTTTGCCGCTGCCTTGCACACGTATGCCAATATACATAACAGGGTTCACCGGTCCGGTCATACATATTCCACCATTCCCTCACACAACGATAAACACGTACAAGTTGAATTAACAGGGCAATAATTAAAAATGGATCAAGAAACAAATACCGCTGATCTAACAACCACACCTCACGTGTTTGTGTATCACGAGGATAAAACTGCCCCAAAATTCTCTGGCACAGACAAAGATCGCATTGATGTCATTTCATTAGTCAGTCAGTGTGAACAAATGTTCATCAAGCGCCACATACTAGATGAACAAGAGAAAATTGCTATTTTTTCATCTTGCATAAGCCAGGAAAGATGTCCAGCAAGCAATTTATTGTGCTCAGATAAGCTCCATCGTGCTAGGACATATGATGAATTTAAAACTGAATTTCTGAAGAAATTTTCTGGAGGTATGAACTTCTTGCCAGGTATAATTCCAGAATTACATAAAATTGTAGATCTTGTAAGGGAGCACACTACAAACCATGTGCTCAGTGAAATAACTGCTGATGTCTCCACAATCAAGAGAACTTTGTTAGCTACTCTGGAGAATTCTAATTGGATAACAGATGATGGAAAGATGTCCCCAGACCTCGCCGTGGACATCATTGGTTATGTAGCTGCCTTGTGTAAATTACCTGATAGGACCCTTAAGATCGCCAAGACGATCGCGTACACCCCAGGAATGTGCTTGCTAGACTTAATGAACGAGGTAGAGATGCAGTGCAGTAAAGCAGGTGTGGTCGACACACATGCACATTCTGGTAGAATCAGGGTACCTGAGACAGTATCAGCTGTGAAAACATCTACACCGACCCCAAACAGAGAACAAAATCGATCGCGACCAGAAATGAGGCAGCCCAAACAAACAAAGACGACTAGACCTCGTTCCCAGACGCCTTCCTACAGGCAGTTTCATAAGTTTTCGCGCAGCCCGAGCAGGTCTCGCGCCATAAACAACACTTCTTAAGGGAAATCACCTCGTAGGTCACAGTCAAGGGATAGGTGCATTCTATGTCATTATTGTGGAAAACCAGGACACACAAGGTATGAATGCTTTATCAAGGCAAAAGAGGACAAACAAAAGACACAAGGATTTGGTCCTTACTGTAGGCATCATAGATACCAAGGGCACTGGACTAGTGATTGCAAAACAGTAGAAAAAATTGTGTCTATGTTCAAATCGGGGGAAGACCAAGTCATGACAAAAAACGAACAAACGTAAAGAAGAACAAGGCTAAACTTCACATAGGAGGCATGTTGGGAAATGAGTGTATCTTGATACCAGCTGTATGTGAGGATCAAAACGTTTCCTTATTTTTAGATACAGGCTCTCCAGTGAACTTAATAACACATGAAGAACTAAATAGAATTCTTAAAAATAAAAAGAAAGTAACTTTTCTGGATGAAGCTGATTTAGATTTATACACAGTAGATGGACAAGAGATTACAGTGAAGGGTATGATAAGAATAAATCTCAGTTTCACAGAAACTACAAGACCATTCTCTGCATTTTTCTATATCGTTGAAAACTTAGCAATTAAAGCTCATATGTTACTGGGCTTAAGATCCATGAGAGCTGAGAACATAACTATACTCCCACAAATGAATGGAATAGACTTTGATAATGAATTCATAGAGGAAATAACTTCAGAGCCCTCACCGATTGGTAGAAGAGAGCCAAAACGAATTGGTAATATTAAAGGCTTAAACAAACATACACAAACAGATGAGTGTATAGATCCACTCGCACCACCAACCCCATCCTCCAAAATTAGTGACCCAGATAACAGTACTGATTTATCAATTTTTCCAGCCCATCTCACTAATGATTTAGTTATACCACCTAATTCATACATGAAGGTTACATAAAGAGCAAATTACGGAATAGTACTGTTCTTGTCTTAGAAGAATTATGTAAAGTAAAGGGATTGTCAGTAGAGAACGCATTATGTCATACAAACGACGAAGGGCAAACTCAGATATTCATAATTAATCACATGAATGGGGAAGTTCAGTTGAAAAAGGGAACTTGCATAGTTAATATTGAAAAATGTCCCGCCCCTGTGAAGGAAATAGTTATAGCTGGAGTAACAAGTGAGATAAAATCTACAGATAGAGAAAGAATAAAAGAGAATTTAATTCACTCAGGTGAATTTGACGAAGAAAATGATTTGTTAACCCTGCTGGAAACACGCAGGGACACCGTAGCATTGCCCGGAGAACAATTAGGGTGTACTAACTTGATTAATCACATGATTAATGTGCACCCAGAAACACCACCAATTTTCGTACCAGCTTACCGCATACCACACTCCCAACGTACACTTGCAAATCAGTATGTCGATGAAATGTTAAAACTTGGAATTGTTGAGCCTTCAGTTTCCCCGTGGAATGCCCCCCTATTCTTCGTGCCCAAACGAAATGGAGAAATGCGTGCGGTAGTAGATTACCGTAAACTAAATAATCACACAATCCCAGACAGATTTCCCATGCCATTGCTAAGCGATGTTCTACAGAATATTGGTCCTGAGAATAATATATTCTCGACCATCGATCTCCTAAACGGCTACTATCAGATTCCGGTATCTAAGGAGTCACGTAAATACACTGGTTTTTCAACAAACAGAGGCCATTATCAATATACAAGAATGCCAATGGGACTGAGGACAGCCCCAGGCACATTCCAGCGTCTTATGAATTACGTATTGTCCGGAATTTTAGGACAAGGAATATTTGTTTATCTTGACGATATTATTATCACAACGACGAATATTAAGGATCATCTAAGGAAATTAGACTTACTCTTACAAAAGCTTAGTGATGCTGGATTAAAAATTAAACTTTCTAAATGCAAATTTTGCTTTAAGGAAATAAATTTCTTAGGCCACAAATTAAGTTCTGATGGTATTCACACCACTGATGACAAAATACAGGCAGTGAGAGATTTTCCTGAACCCACTACGACTGACGAAGTTAGACAATTTTTAGGTCTGGCTGGGTACTATAGGTCATTCGTACCACAGTTCTCTCATATAGCCTTCCCTCTATTCCAACTACTCAAAAAAGATGCTGTATTCCATTGGGAAGAAGAACAAAAAAGGGCATTTAACAATCTAAAAATTAAACTAACAAATGCACCTAGTTTAGCATATCCGGATTACACAAAATCATTTCTTATTTGTACAGACGCATCAGTTAAAGGATTAGGGGCTGTACTGATGCAGGAAGATAAAAGAGGAAAGAATCAACCGACTGCATTTGCCAGCAGACAAACAAGAGGTGCGGAGAAAAATTATTGCACTACAGACTTAGAGGCACTTGCAGTGGTTTTTGCATTACAAAAGTTTCGAGATTTGGTATATGGTTACGAAATCCACTTATTCACCGACCATAAACCACTGGTGGGTATGTTTAAAGAGAAACTCCTTTCTGGGAGGAGAGCAAGATGGAAATGTACAGTTGAAAACTACAATGTACAAATTCATTATATACAAGGTAAAATGAACATAGTAGCTGACGCATTATCTAGGAACCCGAACACAATTCAGGTCGCGGCGTTAGATCTCAAAGGAAATATCCCAAACCGCGAGGATATCGCAAAGGCACAAAGACTTGATCCAATATGGTCTAAAGTAATATACAAGTTAGAAAGTGGAGATGACATACAATTACCCAAACTGCATGTCCCACTTGAACAATTCACATTGGTCAATAATACATTATACAAAATTAACTCTAAACAACCAAAACGCCAAAGAAATACTAACCAGTTGGTAGTACCTAATGACATGATACCCCAAGTATTACGATTGATACACGACAGCCCACATGCAGGACATCCTGGAAAGGATAAGACATTCAGCCAAGCCCAGCTATTATATTACTGGCCTTCATTACGAAAAGATATAAACAATCATATAGACAGATGCGAATCATGTGCGAAACACAAAGGATACCCAATCACACCTGCACCGATGGGTAATTACCCTGTACCACATCAACCATGGGACGTTGTCGCTGTTGATTTACTCCAGATGCCATTATCATACAATAATAACCTATACTTATTCGTAGCAACGGATCATTTTTCCCGTTATGTCATTTTAGCTCCAATTAAAGATAAGACAGCAGAGACAGTAGCAAAGGCAATAACAGATAATGTAATATGTCGCTTTACTACCCCAAAGGTATTAATAAGTGATAATGGAGGAGAATTTAATTCTGAGATCTTACAAGAAATATGTAAACAATACAACATCAAAAAGGTTAACGTTTTGGCCTATCACCCAGCATCGAATGGGTTGGTAGAGAGACAAAATAAAAAGGTATTAGATGTGCTACGACACATTCTCAGTGAAAATTATGCAAGCTGGGATGATTGGATTCCCAGAGTAGAAGCCTCAATTAATGGGTCTATAAATAAATCCATCGGTGACACACCACATTTCATTATATTTGGCACAGATAAAAAATTACCATATGAGCTCCTAGAAGGTGACAGCATGCCTATATACAATTACGATGATTACTCTAAACTCCGTTTACGTGAATTCCAGGACATTCACAAAAGAGTCAAAAAACAATTAACGATGTCCAAGGAAGAAATGACGGAGGCATTTAACAAAAAGGCAAAAGATTCACCTATCAGCTTAGGAGACATTGTTTACGGAGTCATTCATACAAGAGACAATGAATTATCCCCAAAATTTGAGGGCCCATACAGAGTAATTAACATAAAAGCAAACAAAGTTTTAATTAAGTCACTTTCAAGTGGCGAGGAGAAACAAGTTCATATTGACCATTTAAAACGAGTTTCAAGGGAATTATCACATAATTATTCAGCCTCGGATACAACCGAACAGGCGAACGTACCTCAAGAAACCAAGCAAGAACACAACAATGATTACAAAAAGAAATTAAGGTCATATACCAAACAATCGAACATAGGTGCAACTATTCCAATAAAATCTACAGTACATCATTTACGAGAATTAAATATCGATTTAAACTCCTTCTATAAATGAAATAACAATCAACCGTAACGCACATCATCACTATCATCAACCACAGCATTATAGGAAATTAATAGATTTTTTTTTTTCGGTAGGTTACGATGAAGGGACTTATGCTATGGATTCTCCTCTACATAGCAAGAGGATATGCGCACTTAGACCCCAAACATATAGTACGACAAGGATGCCTCATAGCTCCAACGGCCACGACTACAATCGTTAAGGACGTCATGAGTACTGAAATAAGTCTAGATTACTTGTATGACTTACCTACTTATCTAGAAAGACTTGCGACGCCGATGCGAACTCTGGACTTCATGATAGGAAATTATGTTTCACAAGCACATAACACCAAGGAAGTGAATGAAATGGTGAAGTTAGCGAAATGGAAACTAGAACAGGCGAAGTCAACTATGCTCGTCATGATCCAAGATCTCCCATCTTATGGAACGGAGGTCCTGAGCGACAGGAACAACATCACACGTACTCGCCAAAAGCGCGGTTTGTTCGACCTGGGCGGTGCAGTTCTTGGGAACGTCTTTGGATTGGCTACAGAGGATGACCTTAAAGAAATAAACAACAAATTTAATAAGATAGCTCAGGTACTAACATACCAAGATAAATTCATCACAGGACAGAACTCAGCAATGAAGACAATTGTGAAAAATCTGAAACAAGCAGAAAACGTAGCTCTCGAGAGTGTAGATAAAATAAATGAATTAGAGGGAAACGTTACTCTTTTTCAGCACTTCTCCATCATCACAGAACATATTGACACGATTCTACTACAATTAGAGAACACTAGAGATCGTTTCAGGGCACTTATGCAAGGAATTTCGAATGCTGGTGATGGCAAGATCACAAATGACTTACTCCCAGTTCATGAGCTACGTCAGATAGTTAGTCAAGGCATACATAAACATAAATTGAAGCCGTTGTTCCGCAGTAGGGAATTTATGCAATATTACCCGTATTTAGAAGCAACACTAACACCAACATCAGTGGTAGTTCATGTACCATTCATCACTGAAGACCTGTTCACAGTATACCAAATACACCCCTTCCCCTATAAAAATAACAACACTTTGGTCATCATCAGCATCAACACAGACACCGAACTCATCATGGTCTCCAAGAGACGGGACACTGTCACTTTCGCAAGTGAGTCAACGATTGAACGAAAGTGCCGCACATCCTTACATGCTGTTCATCTTTGTCCTGCGTACATTTTCATTAGGACTATTAACTGTCGATGGTTTCAGCCTACTGATACAGTCCCTTGTGAAATGGCTATCATCAGAAATGACAATATTCATCATCATTGCAACTTCACTTTTGCTCCAGATAAACTTGTACACCATCAACGCAATGGACACTCACAGTTTTTTTATTTTCCTCATAACACATCAGTTTATATAGTCTGTCCAGATATACCACCATCTCATACATCAGCATCAGGATTATACATAGCACCAGACTACTGTGCGGTATTTACACCAGCCATGTCTACTTTATCCACCATCAATCACTACGCCATTCTCAATCATACACACAAACATTTCCACCCACTGCCTGATATGAACTTAAACATGAGCACAAGTATTAAGCTGACTTCACCTAAGTTTGAAACTATGCAGCTGATCAATGAAACAATGAAGCCCTGGGAAGATTTGAGTTTGAGTATGTTCAACCCATATTATGTGTATAGCCCAGCACCTACTGTCTTTATAATCGTCTGCATTGTAGTTGCAGTACTGCTGTTCGCAATGCACAGAATGCATGCAAGAATTGCTAATTTGGAGTCATTATTTAGTGGGAGGAGAGTTAACATCACAGTTAACCACCCTGAATGAAGTGTATATATTTTGTATATAGTATTAATTATATATATATAAATAAAAATACAAAGAAAAATGACCCACATATGGCAGACCAGTACCATTATCTTTAAATGAAATATTAATAACTCTTACCATAATCTTAATTTTAAACTATTTTTTATTCTTGCATGTATGCATTTCACTATAATAACCCAAGTACATACTGTATTACAGTTAAATAATTTACTTTAATGCACTTATTCAAATATGTATACAACTTGTTTAAAATGTAATATGAATAATA
>NC_136955.1:15237223-15244723 GCF_032717465.1 Coenobita brevimanus | reverse complement strand
CTAAATTCCAATCTTCCACTATATTGCCACCCGTAACCCATTATATTATAGCTAGATCCTCTGTTTCAATGATGGTTGTACGTGTCGTGCATTTTAATGACAAATCAAACCTATGAATTTTAATTTTCTGTCGGTGTAAGATATTTGGTGAGCGATGGTCAATATTCACGATGTCATCATTCACTGAAATCTGAAATCTAGTTTCTTATATATATATATATATATATATATATATATATATATATATATATATATATATATATGCTCACCTACCGGTATCTATGTAGATACTGTACATAGCTAGATAGACAGATATTGAGACGAATGCAGAAAAAATTGTAATTCTCTACAACGTTCTTGGTATAAATCTTCCGACCACACCCCTTTCATCATGAGCTCCTCGTATGGCTCTTTGCATAACCTCGTACATCCAGCGTCATACTGAATAAGTTTGTTCTTGTTACGTCCATGCGATTTTTTTAAGCCTGAGAAAACATCTTTGAGTAGTAGTAGTTGCTGTTGTTGTTGTAGGCCCAGGTTCTAATGAAATGTGAACCCAGTGGAATGCAGGTTACACCTGTGTGTGTGTGTGTGTGTGTGTGTGTGTGTGTGTGTGTGTGTGTGTGTGTGTGTGTGCGCGCGCACCTGTGTTCGTGAGTGCCTGTGTGTGTGTGCATGTTTGTGCATGCGCTCATGCCCTTGTGCCTTGTGTGCTCCTGACTGTATGCGCGTGTTTGTGTGCGCTTTTTTGTTGGTACTTGTTCGTGTAATTGTTTGTTAGCTTGTTTGTGTGCGTGTTTTTGTGTGTTTGAGTGTGCGTTTTTGTGTATGCGTGTTTGTGTGGATTCGTGTTTGTGTGTGCGTTTTTGTCCTTTTGTGTATAAAGGTATTTGTGATTGTATGTGGTCGTGCGTATGAACGTGTGTGTTTGTTTGTGAGTGTATGCGTGTGTTTGTGTATGTGTGTGCTTGTTTCTGTTTGTGTATTTGTTCATGTTTGAGTGTGTGCGTATGCTTGTATGTGTGCGTGTGCTTTCTGCGTTTTTGTGCTTCTTTGTGTGTTTGTACGTTTATCTCAGTTTTTGTCTGTTTGTTTGTGGGTGTTTGTGTATGCGTTTATGTGTTTCCGTGTTTGTGTGTATGAGAATTTGTGTGTACGCTTGTGTTTGTGTGTGTGTGTGTGTGTGTGTGTGTGTGTGTGTGTGTGTGTGTGTGTGTGTGTGTGTGTGTGTGTGTGTGTGTGTATGTTGGTGTTCTTGTGTTAGTGTTTGTGTTTGTGTCTGTGTTTGTGTTTCTGTGTTTGTGCGTGTGTTTTGATACGTTTTGTACGTGTGTGCGTTTGTGTGCGTGTGTGTGTGTGTTTGTGTGAGTGTATGTCTGTATGTCTGAGTGTATATATTCGTGCGCGTGAACATGTGTGTGTTTGCGTGTGTTTGCGTGTGTTGGTGTTTGTTAGCGCATGTGTGTGTTTTTGCTTGTTTGTACATTTGTACATATTTGTGTATGCTTGTGTTTTTGTGTGTTTGTGCTTGTGTTTTTTTTTTTTTATATTTCTTTGTGTGTTTTTGTGTTTGTTTGATTGTGCGTGTTTCTCTGTTTGTGCCTGTTTGTTCTAAAGTGTTTGTGTGTTTTATGGGTTTGTATATGCGTTTATGTGTGTGTATGAATGTCTGTGTGTGTGTTTGTGTTTGTGTGTTTATGTTAGTGGTAGGTGGTGGCGACCATCATCCACTCACTTGATGTAGTGTTGCCTACTTCTTCCTTAGCCTTTATCATTCTTTTTCTGTGCCTGCCATCCTCTCGTCCTATTTCTCCGATCTTTCCTGTCACTACTTATTGCTTTTCTTTCCGTTACAGGTGGCTTTACATTGAGTGACAAGCCAAATGATTTCCTGTAAGCCAAGAAACCATTTACGACGGTGGGTGGTAACCATATAACCAAACCATACGTGCTCCCTACGTGTCAAGTGGGTTGGTGGAGGGTTAGTGCTCCTCCCTGTAAAACAAATAACTCAGAGTCAAAGGGCCACCCCATACGGGATTATGGCGTCTGGCAATAGATAGATAGATAGTTTATGTGTGTTTGTGTGTGCGTTTATGTTCATGTGCTTCTGTGCATTTGTGTTTGTGTATTTGTGTTCCTGTATATTGTATTCATTTGTGTGTGTGTGTGTGTGTGTGTGTGTGTGTGTGTGTGTCCGCGTGTATCCGTCCTTGCGTGAGTGTACTTGCTTGTGTGTGTGAGTATGTCTGTGCGTGCATTCGTGCTTTTGTATGTGTGCGTCTGTGTGCGTGTGTGTATGTATGAGTGTGTGCGCCTGTGTGCGCGTGTGTGTATGTATGAGTGTGTGCGCCTGTGTGTGATTACGCGCTCGTGTGTGCGCGCGCCTGTCTGTGTGCCGTCCATGTTTTTCTGCGCCAGTGTGTGGGCCTGCATGTATGCCAGTGTTTGTTTATGGATGTTTGTGTGCGCGTGTTTGTGTCCTCGTTTGTGTGCTCGTGACTGTGTGCATAATTATGTGTGCTTATTTGTGTGTGCTTGTTTTTATGCGTGTTTGCGTGTACATTTTTTGCGTGTGTTTTTGTGGTTTGGTGTTTGTGTGCGTGTGTGCATGTTTGCTTGCTTGTGTTTGAGTGTATGTGAACATTGTGTGTGTGTGTGTGTGTGTGTGTGTGTGTGTGTGTGTGTAAAGTTGCAAGCCATCTTGTAGTGGTCTCGGCTTGGCGACTGGGTAAGTTGGTGCATGAGTGGGTGGGTGGACATGTGGGGTGGGTGGAGTGGGTGGGTGGACATGTGGGGTGGGTGGAGTGGGTGGGTGAGCAGCGTAGCTAGATGGGCGGGGTGGGGTGATCTGGTGGGTTGGGCACTTGGGTGGAAGTGTGGTCTCTGAGGGTGACAGGGTGAGCTTTCTGCGTGGATGAGTGGGTGGGATGGTTGGTGGGTTAATTTTTTGAATGAAGAAAAATAGGCCAACTGGGGAAAAGTTCTACGAAATATGTAGGTCCATGGGTGGAATAGGTCCATGTGAGAATGTAGGTCCATGGGGTATGCCTTCTTGGGGGAAGTGGGCCCAAGTGGAAAAGTCGGTCAAGTGAGTACAAAAAATTTCCATGCAGAAAATAGGTCCATGTGAGAATCAAGTCCATGTAGGGATTTGGTGTGTTTCCATGGATAGATAATAACCGTATTTGGGAATATCGGTCCATGGAGGGAAAATTGGTCCATGGGGGAAATAGTTTCATGGAGAAATTAGGTCCATGGGAAAAATAAGTCCATGTGAGAAAAAAGCTTCGTAGAGGAAAGTGCTTCGTGGGGAAAATGAGTACATGAAGTGAAAAGAGGCCACTGGAGAATAGGTCCACGGGAGGCAAAAAGTACATGGGGAAAATCGGTCTATAAGGAAGAAATGGGCCATAGAGGAAACTATATCCATTGGTAAAATAAGTCACAAGGATAAAGTGGTCTGTGGAAGAATATGGTCTGTGAGAGAGAGGTCCATGGAAGAAAATGGGTCAATGGGATTAAATGGATTTATGGGGAAAAATAGGAGTTTGGAGAGATGATCCCGAGGGGGTGCAGCTGGGGATGGGTAAATGTGCTAGAATTTCCGTCATACAGATGCAGCCATTGCCTATTACTAAATAAAACATATTCACAGATTATGTTCCCATCATGTAGGTTCTTCCAATGACATATACAAACTCTTGCATACTTAAACATAACAACTAGTGTACAATTTCCTCCATTTTTATATCCAACTCTTTCTATAGACATCCTTCCCATTCGTACTTCGCCTTAATGGGGAAGGTTTAATTCTGGGCCTCTCTCATCCTCCGACTGCACAATACAGTATTTCCACATCCACATGCATCATTCATCCTACAGATTCCCCTTTCATTTTCTCACACTTAGTCAGAATGGAGAAAGATAAATATTTGTTGTCATTGTCCTTTCAAACAGAAGGTCCTGTCCTGTACTGAATCTAACAGGGACTAATGAAGATACAGGTACAGAATGAAGCTAAAACTGCAGGAATATGTTCAATGGAGAGAAGACCTAACAGTAAACAATTAGAAAATATTCCCACTGACTTTTTCTCCATACTTGACATAGCAATCATATACCTAACTGTAGTTTTTCATCTATCTATAGTCAGACGGCTTAATCCCAGAGAGAGTGGTCACAATTAAACTTCATCCATAACCACGTCCTCCATCATCATCCGGCACTCCCTCCAGTTAACACCACCCTTACGTATACTCGTCTTCATCACCTCTCTCAACCTCTCCCTTAACATCTTCCTCCACCTTTCCTCCTGCAGCTCACTTTCATTTACTCTCTTAGTCAGTCTTCCATTCTCTTCATAAGAACAAGCCATCTCAAGGTACCCCCGATTGAAAAAGTATCGGCACCCTGGAGTCAGATAGCCTAATATGTGAAATGCTACGTCTCTGGTTCCATCGGTGGTGCTGGCTTGCCTGTTTAGTTCACAAAAATGGCTGAGTTGCCATGTAATACAATGTTACTATGACGGATCCAGCTATATATCTGTAAAATGTAAGATAACAACACAAATGAAGGATACAAAGCGACATAACCGTGTCATTTCCCGTAAATCATAGACCGAGTATCATAATGTCTCACGCTGAAACGGTGCCGATACTTTTTAAATCGAGAATTCTTCTGACACTATCCAGCACAACCATAACAACACTCAGGCTAATACAGACTTGTTTCAATAGAGAGAGAAAACTGGTGAGCAATATTCTTGCTTACCTTTGTATATCCTATCAAAATGAGACAGCTGTTTATGCACTATATCAGACAGAATATCCACACTACTCGTGCATCCTTCCCCTCTCGAAGCTAGAAGGTGACTGACGTGATTCGGAATTTCGGAGCTTCTATGGTTTACTGAGCCCCAGTATTGCTCCTTTATTCACGTTTGTCTGTACATTTGGCCTAAAATTGACTTCTCTCGCCTCTGCCTGCTGAGCTTAACAGTAGAACAGAATATGGTGCTATGTATATAATAATTTATTCTTGATGCTTCCACATGATTTTTCTCAGGTTATTATAGGCTTCTCTTAACGGAAAATTTAACTAACCCTTCAGTTCAAAATAGCCCTCCTAAAAAAAATAAAAAATAAAAAAAAAATCATCCGGAGGTAGCAAGACCAATTTACTGGTGTCATAGGACTGAGGGGATAATAGAATTCAAGTCCGTTAGATCCTGTAGTTACTCTAAAGCTGATTAAAACAGTCTGGTCGTAGCTAATTACTACTGCTGCTACTACTTTTACTACTATAACTATGAATAATAATTGAAATCATCATCATCATCATCATCATCATTAACAGATTTTATTATAACTGGTAATTTTACTTATATTGTTTCAGTATTTCTCATTACGGAATTGTTTTCGTAACGTGAACAAAAGCATGTGGCGGTAGCACAAATAAAAAAAGCACATAATTAGATACTGGACCATCAGACCCGCTGTATATGCCTTGGCGTAAGTCGACGGGAATAAAGCTCGCGTCCGATAAATGCCAGTGAAACAGGCAAACAGGGCCGCTCCTAGTGTTGATGCTGTTCCCGCATTAAAGATAAATAGATAAGTAAATATACAAAAATAAAAGGAATAAAAAGGCAAAGAGGCAAAGTATAGCTCTGCCAGATGTAGCACCCGTGTCGTGCTATATGGAAAAGGGAAACTAAATCTTTGCCTTCAGACCATGTATTTCTTCCACAGCTTTACAGAACCATCTAGCAGCAGCCTGCTAAAAGCAGAAACAACAGTCATTGTAACGGTGGATGAGACTGCAATAACCACTGTTTATCAGTCTGTTGGCGAGTCCACGTCATTCTTGTTACCTGCATACAGTTTTATGCAGCTTGGGGGAGACGTCAGAGTAAAGGAGTCAATCAAGCCTCCATAATCGATTTACCTACTGCAGCGCTTTCAAAAGCCGGATGTCAACTGGAGGTAATAAAGAAGAGAGAGAGAGAGAGAAGAGCACACGTTATTGAGTTATAATGAGGTATTGAGGGGAAAAGAGAGAAGAAAAAGAAAACACGTTATCGGGTGGAAGAGGCAAAGGGGAATAATTTCCGCCGCCTTCACCATTTTCAGGAAGTCTCAAGTTAGGGGAACAACATCGTCTGGCGGCATCACGAATAAATAAAAGAATCCATCATGGTACTGAGTGAAGGGCTAAAGTAATGCCAGACCCACATCTGATCGAGGACCCCCGTCACGCCTTATAGAAAACGGAAATTAAAATGAGGCTGGGAGGGGGAACTATTCGACTGATATGAAATTCTTGAAAGTGTTGAGGGGTGGCCCTTAGTATGCCGCACCTTCATCAACACAAACTTGGGGCGAACTTTCATTGTGTGCCTGTGTGAGTGAGAAGTGGGGGAGGGTTGGGAGAAAGATAGAGGAGCGAGATTAAAGAAGGAAGGCCTGAGATGAGGAATGGTTTAGGATGGGGAGATAGGAGAATAGGGTAGAAAGAACTGCAAGGAAAAGCAAACAGCAGCAGAGGGAGGAAGGGCCAAAGGTGTGGAGTAGTAGACAGTAAAGAAGGGAGTTTAAAGAATAAAGAAACTTATAAGGGAAAAACACCACCAAGACTTATTAGTGTTATCGAGACTGTCCAATGAAGGAAAGGAGTATTAGTGCACTGTGATCCCCGTGGAAATGAAACTTGGACTTTTTCGAATGATAAATGCTAGAGTGAGAGGAGTGGAAAAGATTCATTTGAGATGAGCATGTTGACCTACGTGAATTGTTTGAAGTTCATTACTCTAAGCATAGTTCGATATACGTTCTGTGAAGTATTTTTATACTGCCATAGCATCACATTCTTTGAAAAGCTTGTTTACTTAGATTAACCTTTTTCCTAGTCTGAGCTGATTAAACAGACTCTGTTCTTTTAGATGGCCTTGGTATATCGATCCATATTGAGACTGTCACTGAAACCATAGAAAGTTTCTATGAATTAATATATATTAGATACAGTATGAAAAGAATTTGAAAAGTCGAGATAGACAAGTTCCATACGTTTAATTAAGTCGTAGATATTCAATATATCACTGAAAAATTCCAAAATATATAAATCTTTGGACAAGAACAATTTTTCTACATTCATGTTCTGAATTTTTTACTATACTTTTTTCTGAGTGGCTACCAAACGAGTCTATGGTAACAGTTTTGATCAACTTGTAAACTAATGATATCAGGCCAACTGTATGGTATTGGCTGACTGTGATTTGATACTTCACGTTTGCTTGCCTTCATTAGTGTGGTCTCTTGCTCTTTTTTTGATTCAGTATCCTGTACGGAAAAGTTTGGTTAAAGAATTTGATATTTTGCACGTTACTCCCCTTATTGCGCGAGAATATAATGTGGCCGAAGTTTTTTTTTTTTTTTTACTTAAGTTTGATGACTGGATGCCACATAATTATCTCTTGGTAATCGTAATATTGGTAAT
>NC_136955.1:15204723-15232223 GCF_032717465.1 Coenobita brevimanus | reverse complement strand
AACGTCAGAAGGTTTTACTTTCCACAGAGAAATCTCACTGACATTGAAGGGTTATTATGCAGCAGACGATCGTTTTTAGTACATATGTTATGTTCTGGTTAACAGCAAATAGCTTCTTTGGACATAAAGAAACCTCGTTGAAGTGTACGGATAAAGATAGAAGAACTGGAAGTTACTTGTTTCATTAATGCATGTGTCTGAGTAAGATCTTCACCTCAGATTCTGGTATTCCAGTGCCAGAGATGTTGGAATGAGGTTGACCATATCGTTGTAAGTAGTAGTCAGTGGAGAATCCTGCAGAGCTGAAAATTCTTAGAATTGCAGAGTTCTTTGTTACTGATCACAGACTTGCTGCTACTGTGAAACTGCAAAGCAAAACTAAGAGGATTTCAAGATGGTACCTAAGATGGGTTCATCTTTAAAAAGGGACTAGAGCATTGCCATGAGTATGTAGTGACAGACACTAATCGGTTTGAGGTAGTCACTGCCCGTGGGAACCCCCTTGAAGGATGAGATGCCTATATTCGTGTTACTTGGGCAGTAGCTGATGAAAGCGTTGCAGTTTGCCCGAGTCCAAGTAGGCTGATTACATGTAAGGAGAAACATGCTGCACACTCGTGTAGATTTATTTTGTTTTCGCGGGAGAATGATATCTGAGACTAAACAACATTTAGGTGTATTCGGCCATCGCTGAGGGAAGAGAAATGATACAGCTACTTGTATATGGACATCATGGGAGTAGGGAATACTTCAAATTAGGTAGCACGAGGACAGGAAGACAACCAAATCTGGCACCGCTTTATCATCACACTGAAGCTCGTTGTAAACGTATGGTTTGTTGCATCTGTTCAACTTACATTTTCTGATGTTAGAGCATGTTTGGTAAGTTGGGGCGCTCTTCATAAATTTATTCGACGTAGTGAAATCGGTGACTCTACGCTGATCCTGTAATTAAGGAGACCATTCACTAAACTGGGCGGTAATATATAAGCAAATGAAGCCTGGTCGTCTAGTGTATTAAAGCGTTCCAACTGGATCGGGCCCGTAAAGGTAATAGGGTTTTACTGCTCACATAATGCCACCCAGGTACCAATGCGGCTGGTCAATCTCGTTTTAAAATGTCAGGACTGAGTGGCCTAGTCCCGGGCCTACATGCTTCTGATGGGGCAGAAAAGCACTGAATGGTTGATAGATGGACAAACAACACTTTCTACAGTTTCCATTTTTATGTAAATAACTGAGTTTATTCTGAGTGTAACTATAGGTTTAAATTTGCATTATTCTGCATAAACTGTAAAAAAAAAATGATTACAAAAGATATTCCCCCTGACACATCTGTACGGGGATTCATCCTCCCATCTACACCAGTGATGCTGCCAGACTGGCCATGGAACGGGGGCAAACCAAATTTCCATTTCATCTGACAAAGAGGCAGATGGTCACTTTTACGCAGCTGACCTTCACCCTGCTTATTAAGCTCAGAAGTTACTCCGGTCCCGGGCCACCTCTCAGGTTAACTCTATTCTCAGAGTAAATGGATGGCTCATTTCAGAGACGAATGGATATAGGGCTTGCTGGTCCGAGTACTTTGAGCTGTTGTATATACTGTAGCATAGTCCTACAATGGACGGCCGTACTGACTGGTATACAATCGCTTGCTACTGTTTCACCAATGCCTAGACGAAAGGAAGTAGGCCAGGACAACGCTGGAAAGTGATAAAGTGGCTAATCATTGCCGTCCCTGCTGAACACCAAAGCTGGTGTCGAAACCATGATCCAGAGATTACATGCAATGATGGAAGCTGTTCACCAGGGTGGTATCACTGCTTATGATTGGACAAGGGTATTAGTAATCCCTCTCTAGACGGGTAACGTAACTCCTTTACTTACCTTTGTGATACAACGCTAGTTATACTCGGCAAGATTTTTCCTCAAGCCCATTTGACGGGAATCTTAGGCCATTTGTTAAAGATTCAGATGCCTGAGCAGCCCAAATTTAGGTCCAAGAATACTACAGTTGACCAATGACCACACTTTAGTACTTTGAGCTCACGTGGAGGGACTGCTGGGAGTCAGTGTCCATCTCATGAAGTGTTTGAATAAGCAAACCAGGAGACGCTATAGGAATTTCAGCAGACCGCAGGGAGGGGAGGGGTGGAGGGGGCAGGGTGGTCGATGGGTTACTTGGCTCATGGCTGGTTTGTGCTTAGACACTGGCAATACCTGGCTGAAGAGTCCGGTTTTCTACAGTCCACAGGGATCAAGTCGAAATAAAACCGGGAAAACGCAGATTCGAAAATTAGAAGGTTTGAGAAAGGAATGAGTTGATAATTGCTGAACCCATTAACCTTAGCTCACTGTTATGTTTAACTTCGTGCTTTTATTTTTCCTTTTTTTTTTTTCCACTTCCTACAGCCCATTTAAAATAGAATAAGCTTTGTTATTTGAGGAGGATAATAATGATAATTATGATGATGATGATGATGATGATGATAATGATGAATCTGGCAATACCAATGATAAGGAGCGGAGGAGAACATGATCAGGAGGAAAATGATGGTGATAATGATGATGACGATGATCTAAATGATGACGACAACGATGATGTTGACGGTGAGTGAAAATTGTGATAATAATACAGATAAGACAGTGTTTATTATATTGCCTCTGGGAATCTTGATAATAACTGAAAACCTTAAAAACGACCAATTTCCTATCTTCCCCAACATATCGTATTCTGATGTGACACTACCAGCCTTCCATCACACCACCATCTTCTTCACGAAACCACTTTGAGTACACCACAGACACTCCATTACAATAAACATGGGAAAATAAATACCGGTATCCACTCTCCATTGGAATCTCTCTCTCTCTCTCTCCCAGCCAATCTGTGGGTAGAATACCCGACCCGACCTCAGGGGTCAAATTAAAATTAATGTCGGTAGAGCTTCTGACCTGACCTGGTGTTCCCAATTAACCACAAACTATTTTGGTTTGCTTCCAATTACTGTCTCACCTACTGATACATATGTATGTAAAAATTGATAAAATAATTAAAAAAAAACAATAAACGAGTTAATAAAACCAGTACTGTGCAAACACCACCATATACAACATACATGTATACATATACAAATGTAAAAAATATTGCACCGGCCAGGACAGCCGATGCTAGACAAGCAAAGTGAAAACGTGAATGCATAGCTGCATACAAATGTATCCTTCATAAGTAAAGATGAAAACATCAATATAACGTATACTTATAAAAACATAACACAACACGGAGAGGAATAACTGCAGTAGGACGGTTAGCCCATGCTAGACGCCTCCTATTACTATACAATAATAAGATAAGGATAGCAAAGAAGAATCATCCATGTTTACATATACACACAACCACACAAACACGTATACTCTATCTATCTATCTATCTATTGCCAGATGCCTCAATCCCGTTTGGGGTGGCCACAAACAAATCGCCTCCAAGACGCCCTGTCCCCCGCCATTTCACTCCCCTGCTCCCAACTCACACCCCCCTCTCTCATATACCTCTCCACCCCATCTCTCCATCTCATCCTCGGCCTCCCCCTCCCTCTTTCCCCCTCCACCTCACTCACATACACTCTCTTCGTCAGTCTTTCACCCTCCATCCTCTCCACATGGCCAAACCACCTCAGTGTGTTCCTCATAACGCTTCCTATCACATCCACATCAACACCACAACACTCCTTTATATCCTCATTCGTCAGCCTGTCTCTCCATGTGACTCCACAGGCTCCTCTTAAATAACTCATTTCCACGGCTCTCACTCTTGACTTGTGTCCTTCCAACAACGTCCAAGCTTCACTTCCGTACGTTAGAGTTGGTATCACAATACTGTCATGTAGTAACTTTTTCACTTCCATGCTCACTTCCCTGTTTCTTATCACTGCTTTCAAAGAACCAGCAACTTTCTTCCCTGCTGTACCCTTTCAAGCACTTCACCCTCCAAACCTCCATCCTTACTCATCACACTACCCAAGTACTTAAACGTACTCTGTCTATCTATCTATCTATTGCCAGACACCTCAATCCCGTTTGGGGTGGCCACAAACAACCATGGAGACATGACACATCCCTGTTTCAACCCAACTTTCAAAGAGAAAAATTCACTTAGTTCACCATCCACACGCACTGCAGCCTTCGCACCATCGTACATACTCTTCACAGCATTCAACAACTTCCCATCTACTCCATATATTCTTAACACTTTCCACAATCCTTGTCTGTCCACCCTGTCATATGCTTTCTCCAAATCCATGAAAGCCGCATACAACTTCTTCCCTTCTCTAGAAACTTTTCCACTAAAGATCTAAGAATGAATATCTGATCTACACAACCTCTTCCCTTCCTAAAGCCTCCCTGTTCTTCTCCAACTAATTTCTCTGTTCTTTCTCTAACTCTGTCAATAAGTATCCTACCATACACTTTTCCTATTATACTAAGAAGACAAATGCCCCTATGATTACCACACACTTCTTTTTCCCCTTTTCCTTTGTACAAGGGAATAATTATACCTGACTTCCAATTCTCCGGGACTCTACCTTCCTCCCAGGCCAATCTGCACATCTTCCACATCCATTCTACTACTATCTCTCCCCCATGCTTCAGCATTTCACCACACACTCCATCAATTCCTGGGGCTTTCCCTGATTTAACTTTCTTCATTGCTTCCACAACTTCTATCCTACTGATTTCTTCCTGTCTTCTCACCTCCCTCCTTCTCCCAGCCATTCCCCAGCCACTTATACTCGCATTACTTCCATCCTCCACGTTCAACAATTCCTTAAAGTGTTCTCTCCATCTCCTCACTTTTTCTCCCTTCTCCACAAGTAATCTACCATTTTTATCTTTCACTCCCCTGCTAACTTCACTTCCACCCTGTCTTACTCTTTTCACCTCTTTCCAGAACATTTTCTTACAGTCCCTCCACTTTACACTCAAATTCCTTCCAAATTCCTCATCCACTCTCTTCTTACTCTCTCTTACTAATCTTTTCACCTCTCTCTTTCTTTCTACATAAAACTCTCTCTTCCCCCTCTCAACTTCTTCTACGCCCCTATTTCTCATCCATTCATTGTATGCTTTCTTCTTTTGTGCCACAGCCCGTTTCACCTCTTCAGTCCACCACGCTGTTCCTTGCACCCCCCTCCGTCTTCTCTTCCTTCCACACACCACATCACATGCTGCACATATTTCTTCTGTAAATATTCTACACACACCTTCCACGTCCCCCATCTGCTCCAATTCATATTTGCCTAATCGTTCCTCCGCTTCTCTCTTATACTCTGCCTTTTTCCCATCCTCTTGTAACCTTTCCACTCTCCTTGCAACTACTCCTTCCTCTCGTCTTTCCCTTCTTCTATTCCTCCATCTTACTTGAACTTTAATTCTGGCCACCACCAAGTAGTGGTCAGAAAGTCCACTCCCCCAACCTCTATAAACTCTTGCATCCAATATACATCTTCGCATCCTTTCATCCACACACACATAATCAATCATTGCCTTCCTTTCACTCAGTTCACCACCCACCCTTCTCATCACTCGCCATGTATACCTGTGGATCATTTTATGCCTGAAGAGGGTATTGGCTATCACCAACCCCCTCCCAGCACAAATGTCCACTAACGCACTCCCATTCTCATCTACCTCAGCAGGCACACCCCACTCGCCAACTATTCCATCCACCTTCACATTCCCAACTTTACCATTCATATCACCAATCAAAAACACTCTCTCATTCCTTCCAAACTTTTCCATGCACACTTCTACATTTGTCCAGAACTCTTCTCTCACTCTTCTAGCACGATCTTGCGTTGACGCATACACACAAACAATCGCCCACATTTGTATTCCAACTTTCAACTTTACCCACACAATCCTTGATCCAACTGATCCATACTGTCTTATGCTCTTCTTCCATCTTTTACTCACAACTATACATACTCCTTCCTTTGCCCTCTCATTCTCACCTACTCCTGCACATATACCCCATCCATACTCCCATTCTCTCACACTTTATCCTCTCCATTTTGTTTCAGTTATTCCACATACATCCACTTTCGCATCCTCAAGCACCTGGACAATCTCTCTCTCTTTCACCTCATCATTTGCTCCCCTTACATTCCAAGTTACAATTGCAATGTCCTTTGTCCGGTCCTTGGTCGTCAACGTTTGGTCAGTCCTTGTCCGAGGCTTCTTGTTTGTTTTTTTAGTTAGTTGTTTTCCGGGGAGGGGCACTAACCCTCCATATACTCACTTACGGTAATACTTGTAATTTTTACACATATATGGAACTAAATATTCAGACAACATTTATTACCTCCCTTAGTATTATTATCCTTTAATAATAACCTCAGCAATATATCATCTACTTTACACAAACCATCATTCAGATACAGCTTTCATCTATCTATCTATCTATCTATCTATGCATATATACATATACTCGTACATATAAAAACATATACAGTATATGCATATAAATATATGTATATACGTACAGTACGTATATACATACGAGTATCCATTCATATATATATATATATATATATATATATATATATATATATATATATATATATATATATATATATATATATATATATTAGCAGGGGTACCAGGCGTTGCCCGAACCAAAAAGGCGAACACTCTAATCTGTTTGTTCTGGTTCAGTCTTTCTTTCTACTCCATAAAGACCATGTACCTCTTATGCTTTTGCAGAGGGATTATTAGAGGTCCAGGAACTTTCTATTTCAGCTTTCGCAGACTAATATTAGTACAGTATTTGCGCACACATGTTTACCAGTGACCTCAGATGACCTCCGATCAGTGACCTCAAATGACCTCGGAGTTCAACCTCACAAAACCTGTGTCCGAACTGGAGGTCATGTGAGTCTCCCTGCCAAAAACTGGGCTGCTGGATCCAGTCGTTCGAGATGTATTACCGATTACCTCAAATGACCTCCGACCAGTAATCTCAAACGACCTCGGAGGTCAACCTCACATATCCTATATTCGAACTGGAGGTCATGTTAGTCTCCATGCCGAAAATTGGGCTGCAGGGGTACCTGGCGTTGCCCGGGCCATAAAGGCGAACACTCTAACTGTGACCTCAAATGACTCAGATTTGCATTTTGACCCTCCAAAAACCATCATTTGGTCACCCTGATTCAGAGTATGTATGGGTCTGGGGGTATCTGACCCTTGGTTTGGGCGTGACTGAAGGACAAACAAATAATGCGGCTCGTGTATATATATATATATATAGATAGATAGATAGATAGATAGATATAGATATTGATAGATAGATAGATAGATATAGATATAGATAGATAGATAGATAGATAGGTAGATTCAGATTAGTGGTTTATGCATATTTAGTAGCGATTATTTGGCGATCAGGGCTCTTTCAAGCATTTTCAGGGCAACCTCATTCGCCCTACACTCCAGTGAAATGCCATCGCCAATGCTTATGAACACATACAACTTGAGTGTTGCCTCACTATACACCGTCATCCCACACCTAGGAAGCCGAACCCGCTCCCCCCCCCTCCTCCTCCTTCCCAGAAATCACATTCTGTTTGCCAACACTTGCACTCAACACCACTTGGCGAACGGATCCCAGACTTAACACATCATCTCCCCATCATTTTCACTGTAGATGCAATGCAAACCAGAACAATCACGCTTCACCGACAAAAACTACAAGAAAGCAGACTGGACAAAATTCACTAAGGAAACAAAAAACACCTCAGTGCACTAAAGAACACACCCATCACCAACATTAGCAGACATTTTACAAAGTTCAGCAACACCGTACTCATCACAGACAAACACCACATTCCATGACGCAACAGAAGACATTACGACCAACATTTTACACCGGAGATTGCTCTCCTCATAAGACAACCCGACAAACTAATAAGTAAACACGACTCATCTCTCCCACACATACACAAGACACCATCACAATACTCCAAGAACTAAACACTGAAATTAGCGACAAAATCCGTACAAAGAAAATGGAAAACTTGAGAGCGTTTGTGACAATAATTAATCACTCCACAGTCTCCTCTCGGCTTTACAGAATATTTAATAACACAATCACTAAATCATAGACATCCATTTCCAAGACACACGCCGCCATCACCTCCCCAACACATCCCTTCCTACAAAGAACAAGCAAACATACCCTTAGACCCCTAAGCAAACGTAAGTCACTTAATACCAACAGGCACCGAATCTGAAGAACAACTCTCACAACAAAGGCAATCCTTTCCACTCGATCACAACCCTTCAGAATGGGCACGCAACATTATCAAGCAAAAGAACTCCACATGCATAGGGCTGGATGGTATCAGCAACCTACACGTAGAACATTTAGGGTGACAAGGTATCCAGGTCCTCACAAACATCAACAACTGTTCATAAGCATACTTTAGTATTCCCAGTATTTGGAAAAAATAGAAAAATATTCGCAATACTTAAATCAAACTTAGACCCAACACTCCCTTCTTCACACAGACCCATAACACTACTAAGCGCACCAACGAAAGGAAATGAATGCCTCATTCTCGACGAAGTCACTCCCCATGTCTCTAATGGTCCTTCACAACACGGATTCAGAGCACTACACCCTACAGATACCTTACTAACTTGCCTCACAATCCGTGGGGCACACTTCTCACAACAATTTATATTAGTAAAGCCTTCGATGCAATCCCCCAACACAAATAAATCACCTAAAGAACATAGAGAACACCACCAAACGCTGGATTGTCAGCTATTTGTCAGGTAAACAAGCACATGTTACATTCCAAGGCAAGTCATCACGATCGCGGAATTTGCCTAACGAAGTTTTCACAGGGCTCTGCTCTCTCACCCACACTCTTCAACCTCTACATGCATGATATTCCCACACCCCAGTCACCCGATAACATTGCCTCATGCAGATGACATTACCATAACAACCGCACACCAAAGTGCAGAGACAACCTGCACACTGCAACAGGATTATCCCAACACACCGTAGACTTGGTTGAAGTACAACAAGCTGACGATCGTCCCAGCCAAGATCCACCACCACACTGATCACCAGCAGTAAACACTAACACATGTACTCCTTCCCATGTTAGGTGTGCCACACATAGCACCTCCACTAAGATCACTGGAGTGACATATGACACCGGCCTCACCTTCAAGAACGACGCACAAGATATCAACGGGAGGTGAACGCCTAGATTCAATCCATTCAGGGCAACTACAGGGCCAAAATTTAGACAAAGAAAGGAAACTCTCCTTACTCTACAAACAGTACATTATATCAGTGATGTCCTATGCTTCCCTTACATGGCTTCCCATCCTATCTAATGCCCACTACAACACCTTGCAAATCATACAGAACATCGTCCTACTCATCACCATTAGCTGCGCCAAATCCACTCCCACTGTTCACTTACAATCTGAAACTAAAGTCCTCCGTGTTAGAGACTACCCTGATATGCATGGAATACAGTTCTGTGCAGCAGCCTGTCCCAGTACACAACACCCCAGCCATTTCATGACAGAGACACACAACACACACCCCGTAAGCACATTAAACAATCATCACGCAAACATTATTCAGCCCTCTACAACGATATTCCGCCTCCAGACATTCCAACACAGTTAATGAAGAAACACATACCTATTCACTTCACGAGCAGGGTAATACGACGCCTAGATAGTAATACCATACTACTGACTTCCACCCATTGGAGGTGTTCCTAAACAGAGATAATTGAACTCACAGTAGTTATGCTTAAGGCAAGACATCACCCAGCCCTCATCAGCTACCAGCTTAGATTTGGGGTTGGATGGAAGCAGAGATAACACGTGCCCAGCCTGAAGAACATTCCCACACAAAGTAGTACTCGCATCTGGAACACTGCACAGCATTTGACACACTAAGACACAGACAAATTCACTGGTGTAGGGAACCTATGCGGCAACCCCATGGAGCAGTTACCAACCCGCGGTCGACTGTTCTGCTCGCTCAGATCGATCGGAGTTGAACAACAACAAAAACAACAACCAACTGCGTGTTAGCACGCTAGGGTCCCCCAGACGAAGTCTCTTTTAATCCTGGCCGTAGACAGCGGATCCTTTGTTACGCGATGATCTCAGGTTTTATAGACGCTATGTTAGAAAATGTGAGCCATTAACCGGGTGGTATAAAGATGCAAATTATTTCTTTAGCATATAAAGAAGTAACTTTCACTTTTTTCTTGTTTCTTTCCGCTGCTTTCGTACCTCCCAACTTACCATATTGTACATCTTTGCCTACGTCTGTGCCTGCCTACTTACCTACCTGGCTGCCTAAATACCAACCTTCTTAAAGAGCTCAGTGCCTGCTATGAGTTAGCGATGCAGGTGAGTATTAATTAATTTACTTATTTTTAAACTTATTTATTTATTTACTACTGGATTCTTCCAGATTTATGATGAAATGAATTTTGAACCCCTTCTCCAACTACACAAATATTATACATAACAGTATACTCTTGTAAATAATAACGCTTTTGGTGACCTAAGGGCTGCTCTGAGCGTGTAGATCATTTCAACGATGGTACGCCGTCAAGTGGAAAGGCATCACCTGACACATCAGTTGTTAAAATCGGTCCATTAATGCGGCCGTTAAACCGATAACAGACAGACGGAAGGATGGACGCTAAATTGTAATCCAGGCTCAAGCGTGCTAAGATTCTTGACATCGGGAACACTCGAGTACAAAAAGTCACTTACATTACCCCACCTCCACTTCAGTAAACCCCATAGATAGAGAAGTAAATCTTCCCAACTCCACATTTAATCTCTTGTTCTAGGCTTCATGTTTTCACCGAATTATTTCTTTGCCAATAAAAATAACGTCACCCAAAGTAAGTCATACTAACTACTGTATATCAATAAAGGCCGCTAAAAACATCAACCGTCCAATACAGTAAAATTCACACACACACACACACACACACACACACACACACACACACACACACACACACACACACACACACACACACACACACATTCCGCCCCCCCACTGTATATATACTGTAGACATGGAGACAATAAAATACGGGCCTAGAAGAAATCCTGTATATTACATGTGGGAATGTGGGAATTACACAGACACACACACACACACACACACACACACAAGATATAGAAAGATATAGAGACAGAACGCAATAGATGAAATCCTGCTTACCAGTAAGGTGCACTTTGTGAGCACGTGACGAACGAGTGAGCGTTTGTACACCTACTAGGAAAATAATCTACACTCTTTTAGCGTGACAAACTTTGACACACCGGACGAGGGATCTGAAAATAAACTCCTGTGTTAACGTGCCACTGCCTGGTTGGCATCCCTGATCTGCTGAGCCTTAAGTCCGTATTTACATTGGTATCGGAAGCTTCGTAGCATCTCTTACTTAGCAGCTTGTTTTGCCTATAACTATCACTGTCTTTTACGTCACTTAAAGAGAGTTTGAGTTTCAACATAGTTTTCATAGAAATTATAAATGAGGATGATATGTGGTGTGCAGAAAAAATCGTTACCAAAGAAGTGTTATGAAAGAATCCGAAGCCATTTTGAATATAAGCTCTAGGTTCGAGTACTCCGTAGTATGTAACTGGTAGCATTGGAATTTTTTGCCCGGAATTCGCAATTTCTAGCACGCTGAAATATCATATAGCGTATTTTACATGTATATGAAACTCGGCTACCACTATGTATTGTGCTGCCGTATTATTTAAGATTATACTTGCCTTGTTAGTGTGACTGGTAAAATATATGGTAGAATACTCATTGATAGGGTTAGGCATATGACAGAGGAGCTAGTTGGAGAAGAACAAGGGGGATTTAGGAAGGGAAAGGGTGTGTAGATCAGATATTTGTTTTAAGATGTTTAGTGGAGAAGTATCTATAGAAGGGAAGGAAAGTGTATGCAGCCTTCATGGATTTGGAGAAAGCTTATAACAGAAATGATAGGCAAGGTATGTGGAAGGTATTAAGAATATATGGAGTGGAGGGGAAATTGCTGAGTGCTTTGAAGAGTATGTACGAGGGAGCTAGGGCTACGGTGCGAATGGATGGTGAGCTGAGTGAGTTCTTTGATCTCAATGTGGGACTGAAACAGGGTTGTGTGATGTCTCCATGGCTGTTTAATATATACATGGATGGGGTTGTAAAGGAGGTGCAGGGTAGGGCAGTGGATGTGGGAGTGGCTCTAATGAATGAGGGTGAGATTTGGAAGCTTCCGGTGTTGCTGTTTGCTGATGATACAGTACTGTTGAGTGAAGATGAATGGGAGTTGCAAGGTTTGGTGAATGAATTTGGGACAGTGTGTAGGAGAAGGAATCTGAAAGTTAATGTAAACAAAAGTAAAGTTATGGTGTTTGAGAGGAATGAAGTCACAGAGTGTGCAGTGAGGTTGGATGGTGAGGATATGGAGAATGTGGGTGCATTCAAGTACTTGGGTAGTGTGATGAGTAAGGATGGAACTTTGAGGGATGAAGTGCGTGAAAGGGTACGGCAGGGAAGGAAGGTTGTTGGTACACTGAAAGCAGTGATGAGAAATAGGGAGGTGAGTATGGAAGTTAAGAAGTCACTGCATGATAGTATTGTGATCCCTACACTGACGTATGGAAGCGAGGCATGGACCTTGCAAGAGGGGAACAAGTCAAGAGTGAGAGCAGTGGAAATGAGTTACTTGAAAGGAGCATGTGGAGTGACGTGGAGGGACAGGTTGACGAATGAAGAAGTGAAGGAACGCTGTGGGGTGGATGTGGATGTGGTTGAGAAGATTAGGAGAAATACACTGAGGTGGTTTGGACATGTGAAGAGAATGGAGAATGAAAGACTGACTAAGAGGGTGTATGTAGGTGAGGTGGAGGGAGGGAGAGGGAGAGGTAGACCGAGGATGAGGTGGAGGGATGGAGTTGAGAGGTATATGAGGGAGGGGGAGTGAGTTGGGGGGAGGGTAGTCAAATGGTGGGTGACAGAGCGACTTGGAGGCGTTTTGCCTGCGGCCACCCTTTGCGGGATTAGGGCGTCGGGCTATAGATAGATAGATAGATAGATACTTGCTTTTTAGAGAGTTGAATACTTAATGAAACAAAACTGCTACACCACACATCGTTTTCTTGTTACCGTATGAGATATCATGAGCTTAAGGCAAGTTACTGACTGACATAACAAACTAAGAAACTCTTCTTAAGGGAAATGCAATGAGCTCGTATATACAGCTGAACTTCATTCATTTCGTCTAGCGGTATTCTAATAATGTTGTAGGTTATTTCCTTTATCTTAATGACATTATTAAGAATACTACTGCCTACCATATTTTCAAATACATTTATTTTGTGGTTATTGTAGTTGTGATAATTTTATTGTCATAGCTTTCCATTAATGATTGAGACTGCCTATCAGTCCCTGGACAAAGTAAAGGCACAGTGTAAATGAATAATAAGAACCTAGTGCTACAATAGGATGAGATGTAGGGTCATTGATGTGAATGAGGGTAAAAGACAGGACCTTTAAAAAGCTTTGCCCCAGTTACAGGAGATTTCCAATAAGAATACGATACTGTATATTGCAGAAAACGACAGAACATTAAATGAAAACGGCTGATAAGAGAGACCGGATATTAAAGATTAGTAGACTAAGAAGGGAATAATAAAACTTAAAATTCCTGAAGGGGGAAAGATGCAGTGCAATGAAAGAACCAGAGGCATCTCAGAGATTTAATACTGTAGTAGCCTATAGTTCTTTGGAGGTAGACGTGTTTAGTTTAATTTGATATGAATCTGTTCTTAAAATGTTAATGGTGGTTGTCACTGTATCACAACGTGTAAGAAAATCCTAAGGTGGTAACCTGAATTACGATGGGTGCCAAGCAGACAAATGGCACTTTGATTTGTATATTATCTGATGGATAACGCTTTGAAACTTACCTTCAAGCATGATTTTCACTGCTATGAATTAATGGTTGTAGGCTACACGACATGAAGCTTCGGAAGTTATACTATGTCTGGAGAGAGAGAGAGAGAGAGAGAGAGAGAGAGAGAGAGAGAGAGAGAGAGAGAGAGAGAGAGAGAGAGAGAGAATGGGAACAGAAGAGGGAGCAGAGAGGTTGAGAGAGGGAGAGAATCAGGTGTTCCAACGCTTACCACGTATTCGCGGCTTCTGCGCCAGGGATAGTTGCAAAGGGTATCGAGGTATCGAAGCATGGTGTGCCGATAATTATTTTAGTGGCTGTACATGCACCTATCATCATAATTCCATCATGGTGTAAAATTTCAGCATTTCTGGTGAGGTAGTTGAACTAGTACAGAGGAATAATTGAGCTACAATGTTTACTTTCTCATATATATTTTTTCTCTCTCACACACACACACAATTAACATGAAAGTGAAAAAAAAAAACATACCTTGGATGTGCCACTTTCACAGTGCTCTAAATTGACTTCATAGTGGAGCATGTCAATTGAAGCCCTCTGTACTCTCCCTTGGAAAGCTGGGATCCCATGGGGTATCATTGGTTTCGTGAGTAAATATATAGCTAAAAACAAAATTTATTGAATGTATCCACTACCTGCTGCAAGAATCTCTTCTCTATCCCACATTGTAGAAAAGTTATTAGCCTCTGAAAACCATCTCGGTAGGTCCGTGTTGTGTCGGTCCGGGCCGGGTCATGTCGGGCTGCTCATTTCTCACCTGAACGTAAACATCACTCGCTACGCTTAGCTAGCTGCTCTCGCTAGCTCGTAAATACATGAAACACACACACACACACACACACACACACACACACACACACACACACACACACACACACACATACAGAAAAGTCGGGCTGCTCATTTCTCAGCTGAACGTAAACATCACTCGCCACGCTTCGTCTGCTGCTCTCTCTAGCTAGTAATTACATGAAACACACACACACACACACACACACACACACACACACACACACATACAGATAAGGAGACAGGAGAAAATGATCCCAGATGAAATCCTGTATGTATCATGTGGGGGACACACACACACACACACACACACACACACACACACACACACATACAGATAAGGAAACAGGACAATATGATCCCAGATGAAATCCTAAATGTATCATGTGGGACACACACACACACACACACACACACACACACACACACACACACACACACAAACATATATCACATTCATAACTCACTCTCCACTGCAATATACTTCCCACCTTCCAAATCAATCATCGACTCTTCATTTCAATAAACTCCACAGAAACACAAACAGCAATTAAATCCTTAACTCCGCTTTTAATTTCCTGCGCCCGGCCTCACATTTCTCACCACCTTTCCCATCTCACAGTAAAAATGTGGTCCTCGTATTCTTTCTCCTCTCCCCTCAGCATTCGCTCCCTCCCAGAGTCACTTTCTCGCCCTTAATTTATTTCGACCTCGAAGACACTCAGCTGCTCGTGAGAATCTTCCCTGGAATTTCGTGGGGTAATGAAAGCTATGTGTCCACAGAATTGATCCTGGAAATATAGGGCGGGGATTTTGTTTTTGTGAGGGGATAAAAGCTGTCTGTCGTATCATTAACCCCTATGATCCAGTAACATGGATTTTATTTTTACAATCACCAAGCGATTTTATTGACCGTGAAGGAGTTGGAACGAATTAAGTGGGAGGAAATGAATCTGGGCATACTTTGGATTCATGCAGGGAATTCGTAGTATGGAAAACCAAGCGGTGTGTGTGTGTGTGTGTGTGTGTGTGTGTGTGTGTGTGTGTGTGTGTGTGTGTGTGTGTGTGTGTGTGTGTGTGTGCCGTGAGGTTAGGAAGTAAGAAGGAAAGCACAGCTTGGTGGGATGAAAAGGTTGAAAGAGCAGTGGATGAAAAGAGGAAGAAATGGTTAGAGTGGATGCAGCAGAGGGACTGAAATTTCATAAGAAAATGCACTGAGAGTAAGAAGCATGTGAAGAGACCACTAAAGAATATAAAGATGAAAAATAAGGATCTTGGAAGAAAGAACAAAGAAAATCACCCTGAAAATAGGAAATTATTTTGAAAAGAGGTGCAAAAATCTAGCGGTAAAAGTGGAAAGAAATGTGAGCGTTTGAAGGATGTAAGAATATTAACCAGGAAGTGAAGGGAGGAGATGAAGGGCTGATGAATGCTAAAAATTCCCTGTATGATGAATGCGAATGGTCAGAGCAGAGCGGATGTGAACTTAATTGGCTTCGGTGGTGTGCAGAGGAATGTAGTGCCAGGAAACGTAACATCAGCTAAAGTGATGAAAGCTGTGAAGAGTCTGAAGAATGGGAAAGCATCGGGGATTGGTGAGGTGTGTGAAGAAATTATTACTGTACGTGTCATGAAAAGTGTAATGAAATGTTTATATGAGTTATACAAGAAGGAAGGAGTGAGTGAAACTGTACTAGCACGGTGGAAAAGGATTTAGTAAATACCCCTGTACTAGAAAATATACGAGCGAAATTAATGCATAACTTAGCATATATCTCTTGAGTACTGTAGAAAATGTACATGAAAGAATAATCATAGAGAAAGTAAGAGATATATTAGAATGCCTGGTGAGTGATGAACAGGGCTGCTTTAGGAGTGGTCGAGGACATGTGGATCATATATTTGCAGTGGGACAGACAATGGAAAAGACTTGCAAGAAGAACAAAGGATACTTATGGCAGTTATGAGTATGGATCAAGAAAAAGCCCACGAAAAGGTAAACAGAGAAAGATTTGGATGCTTTTTGTACGTACGGTGCAAATGATAAACTGTTGAATACAGTTAAGAGCTTTTACCAAGTCGGTGAAATGGGCGTAAAGGTGGGTGGACATCTAAGTGAATGGTTGAAGTTCAGGTGTTGGCATAAGACAGTATTGTGTGATGTCCTTGTGGCCGTTCACTAAATATACAGTATACATATTGTTACGGAACATAGAAAGATAATGTACACTTTAAGTGAGAATACTAAAAATCACTACTGTCCCGTAAAGTTCCAGGTTCAAAACAAAAGAGTTAGGTAAAATTACAAGTTAAAGTTTAATGCTCAAACTAACAACAAAACATTCAGGACTCATAAGGATAATGTAATGGCAAAAACAGGTTAAATATATGGTTAACTGCAATAGCCTCTATTAACACGAAATTAGCAAGAGTAAATTTATCTAAGTCAGCCCTGTTAAATGAGAATACCGGATAATACTCAGTGAATGCAAGATATATTATTACAGATACAAATTATTATCAAAAATGACTGACATAAAACCACATGAATCACTAAAACCTCATTAGGCCTACAAATCAACACCTTATGCAATACAGTACAAGGAAAAAATGTAATAACAGTTATACTCAAATTACACAGCTGCTAGATGGTTGGAGACTTCCTGAGCACTCACAATAATAACAACTGTACAGGGGAGGACAGAGATGTGAACAAAATGAGGAGTAGATCTAAGTGGCAATTAATGCAGAGACTGAGCTCATTATATAGGGGCCGGCAGAGCTTGATACAACTTGTAAGAAGGACGCGCAAATGAAGCCAGAGGGGACAAAGGGTTGACACTCCTGCTCTGAACAACAGAAAGAACGACTTACTCTACTATAAGGGAGGAGGGGGGGAGTGAGGTAGAACACGCTCGTGATCAAACATGCAGCATACTGTACGTTAGAATTACACAAAGGATGATGAAATCATAGGCTATGTAACACCTCCCCACAAAGAAAAAGAAATTTACAAAGGAAATTTCTTATTACTCTAAAACAATCTGTCTAAAGTCTAGATAAGCAATCTGCAATAACATTTTCTTTCCCCTTGACATGTTGTATGTCTAATGAATACTCCTGAAGAAGTAGACTCCATCTTGTCAATCTCTGATTTTTATCTTTAAACTTACTAAGGAATTTCAGTGGGTTATGATCGGTATAAATGACTATGGGGTCAAAACCAGAACACAAATAAAATGAAAAATGCTGTAAACCCAAAATCAAGGCCAAAAGCTCTTTCTCAATAGTTGAGTAGTTCTTTTGAGGTGGAGTGAACTTCTTACTGTAATAAGATACAGGATGTTCAATACCCTGATCATCCTCTTGCAGCAAAACAGCCCCAGCTCCTGTTTCACTTGCGTCAACAGCCATCTTAAAAGGCTTAGCATTTGGAGTAGCGAGCACTGGCTGACTTAATAAGATAGCTTTAAGTTTGGTGAAAGAGGATTCACAGTTATCGGTCCAGACAAATTTAACTCCATTTTTCAGTAGGTCTGTAAGTGGTGATACAAGAATTGAAAAGTTAAGAACAAATCTCCTGTAATAACCTACCATTCCCAAAAATCTTTGTAGCTCTTTCCTACTTTTAGGTCTGGGAAGATCACTTATAACTTGAACCTTAGCTCCAGGTGGTGCATGTCCATCACCAACTACGTACCCAAGGTACTGAACTTTAGCTTGACCAAACTCACACTTTGATAAATTAGCTACAAGATTAGCCTGAACCAAACGCTCAAGAAATTTACTGACATGGCATAGGTGATCTTTCCAGTTGTCACTGAAGATTAATACATCATCAATATAAACAACACCCCCTGCCAAACCCTCTGTTACAACATTCATGAGCTTCCGAAATGTGGCTGGTGCATTCTTCATACCATATGGCATTACAGAACATGCAAAAGTCTTTCCTAGTGTTACAAAACATGAGATCTCCCTGGCACGTTCAGTCATAGGTACTTGCCAGTATCCCTTTAACAAATCAAACTTACTTATGTACCTAGCCTTTCCGATCTTGTCTATGCAATCTTCCACGCGAGGGAGAGGGTAAGTGTCTGTTTTGGTTATCTGATTAACACGTCTGTAGTCGATGCAAAGCCGCTGTGACCCACCTGGCTTAGGGACTAGAGTGACAGGAGAACTCCACACGCTCTGACAGAGCTCAATCATCTTGTGGTCCAACAGGTAGCCAAGCTCCTTCTGGATGAGAGGAACTTTCACTGGGTTCACACAGTAAGGAGGCAGTTTAATTGGCTTTGCGTCTCCAACATTGACATCATGCATCAACACAGTGGTTCTTCCTGGAGTGGCACGGAACACTTGCGGGTACTCCTGCAGTAATGCCGAAAACTCCTGCCTTTCCTCGGGAGCTAGATGAGAAAGCTTAGTCTGGAGATCATTCATGATATCAGGATTCTTCCCCAAACTATCACTCAAGCTCATGCTGCATGGGAGAACTTCACTTGCAGACTCAGGTGGAACAGCTACAGTTCAGACTGGGTTATTTTCGTCCCGCCTGTGATATAACTTTAGCATGTTGATGTGACAAAGTTGCTTGTTCTTTCTACGATCTGGTGTGGCGATGACATAGTTGACATCACTGAGTTTCTTCTCCACGAAATAAGGACCACTAAACTTGGCTTGAAGAGGTTGCCCATGCACCGGTAGCAGAATCAAAACCTGATCTCCTGGTTGAAAGTGGCGTAACCTGGACTTCTTATCATACCAAGTTTTCATCTTCTCCTGAGCAGCTCCTAAATTCTCTCTCGCCAGCTGTAAAGCAGTGGACAGCCGTTCTTTGAACTTCATCACATACTCCAGCAGGTTGACGTCATCTTCCTCCGACAGCCAGCATTCCTTGAGTAACTTAAGGGGTCCTCTTACTTCATGGCCAAACAGTAGTTCAAAAGGTGAGAAGCCCAGTGATTCATTTGGAGATTCTCTTGCGGCAAATACAACGAATGGAAGACCTTTATCCCAGTCTTTCTGATGTTCCAAACAGTATTTCTTGAGCATCGATTTGAGTGTTTAATGATATCTCTCCAACGCTCCTTGGGTCTGGGGATGGTAAGCTGAAGACGTGATCTGGGTGATGCCCAACTCTTTCAGAGACTGCTTGAAAACATTTGACATGAAATTACTTCCCTGGTCTGACTGTACCTCCTTGGGCAGACCAAACTTTGTGAAGAACCCTAGCATTTCCTTAACCACGTTCTTTGCTGAGATATTTCTAAGTGGAATGGCTTCAGGATAACGAGTAGCCATATCAATCAGGGTCAACACGTAAGAAAATCCTGAAGAAGTCTTAGGAAGAGGGCCCACAATATCCACCAACACACAGGTGAAAGGCGCCTCAAAAGGAGGAATGGGAACTAGAGGTGCAACCTTTTCGGTCTGATTACACATCCCCATAACTTGACAGGTGTGACAAGACTTACAATACCAGGAAACATCCCTGAAGATACCTGGCCAGTAGAAGTGTTTCAAAATGCGTGCCACAGTCTTCCTCACTCCAAGGTGTCCTGCCAAACTGGAATCATGAGCCACTCTAATGATATCCTGCCTACAAACACGAGGGATGACAACTTGATGTACAACCTCCCATTCACAGTCGGCTGATGCTGTTGGGGGTCTCCACTTCCTCATAAGTACTCCTGACTTTACATAATAACAAGTAGAAGCACCGGCTGACTCTTCCTCACTGCAAGCAGAGTTAGCTAGACCTTTCAACTCAGGGTCAGCAACGTGCAGCTCAACCAACTCTTGACGAGACAAATTATCAACACTACGGGGTACTGCCTCATCTGGTGAGTGGTCCAAATTAGCAAGAAAAGTGTCAGCTAGGATAACATCATCATCATCATTATCCTCCAAGTCACCAGTAACTTTAGACTTAGCCCTAGTGACAGCACATGCAGGGAACACATCAGGGACATCACAATCCTGGGCCGCAGCCACTGGCTTACTAGACAACTGAGGAGCTGGACACACTTGACTTCCACCAATATCATTTCCAAGTAAGAAAGTTACACCTGACATTGGGAGTGTCTCAACCAACCCAACCATAACGGAACCATTAACAAAACCAGACTCTAAATTCACTCTGCACAGAGGGGACAGAGAAGTAATTATTCCCTACACCTTGTAAGATTACAGTTTCATCAGAGGAATTAACATTAGAGCCTAGAACACTGGTCAGCATAAGGGATTGGCAAGCACCTGTATCACGATATATTTTAACTGATTTCCTGTCATTACTGTCCAGAGGACTGACAAAACCTTCAGACAGGAAATTAGCACATGAACTCTTGAGAGTGTCACCCACGTTACTGCTCAAAAGAGGAGCTCCATCATGAGAATTTAATTTACCCTACAAAGCAGGTTCAGTTAACTCAGTTAAAGAATTCTGGGAACTCTCAAGGGTGGACACTAGACCAATTGACTGAATATTTAAAGACTCCTTTTTGTTCACATCACGCTGTCTCCTGAAACATTTCTCCGTAGTATGACCAAGCTTACTACAATAAGTACATATACTTTTCTGAAATCTAGAGGTGAAGCTGGTATTTACTTCCTGAGAAACATCATCTTTATTCTCTTTCCTGTTACCTGTACTCTGAGTAGAGGCAACGTACTTACTCTCAGCTTTCCTTTTTTCTTTATAATATCTCTTGTGAGTGAGAACATATTCATCAGCTAAAACTGCAGCATCAGACAAATTATCTATTCTTTTCTCATCAAGATATAGGCTTACATCATTATTGATACACCTTTTGAAGTCCTCCAGCAAAATCATCTGCTTAAATTTGTCAAAATCAGAATCCACATTCTTAGAATTTAACCACTGTTCTAATAGATCTTCTTTGATTTTTGCATACTCAACATGGGATTGCTTATCTTGCTTATAAGTTCTCCTAAATTTTACTCTATAGGCTTCAGCAACAAGTTCATAGGCCTTAATAATCAAGCTCGTAACTACATCATAATTATCAGATTGATCCTGAGGCAAAGATGCATAAGTTACTTGAGTTTTACCGGTGAGAACAGTTTGAAGGAGTACTGGCCAATACTCTTTGGGCCAATTAAAACCTGTAGCTACCCTCTCAAACAACTGAAAATACTTTGTTAAATCAGATTCATTAAAAGGAGGGACAAGTTTAACATTTTTAGCCACATCAAAATCATCAGAGCTAGATGATCCAGTTCCACCTTGTTTCATGCGATACTCATGGTCTGCCTGAATCCTAGCTAGTTCAATTTGTGCCTGAGCCTGTGCCTGTGCCTCCTGAATGCGAGCATTTGCCTGAAATTCAGCCTCCTGAATGTGAGCATTTGCCTGAAATTCAGCCTCCTGAATACGAGCCTGAGACTCCGCCTCCTTAGCCTGAGACTCAGCCTCCTTAGCACGAGCCTGAAACTCAGCTTCCTTAACACGAGCCTCCTGCAGAGCTAACTGTAACTTAGCTATTTCAATCTGCGTTTGCTCATTTGGAGGAGTTTCATTAAACAAGCTTTTATTAATCATGCAAACAATTTGATCTTTAGAATGATGAGAGTGAACTGCAATTCCCAATTGTTGAGCAACAAGCTTAAGTTCATTCTTTGTTCTGTTTTCTACATCACACACTCTTTGCACATTTGACAAAAATCTTTAGCTTCATCAAGAGTAGTAATAGTAGACATCATGAATAAATCACAGTCACAAAATATCAAGCAATATCCTTATGATAATATCCTGAATATCCTGATAAGAGGTCGCCAAATTTATGTTACGGAACAGAGAAAGATAATGTACACTTTAAGTGAGAATACTAAAAATCACTACTGTCCCGTAAAGTTCCAGGTTCAAAACAAAAGAGTTAGGTAAAATTACAAGTTAAAGTTTAATGCTCAAACTAACAACAAAACATTCAGGACTCATAAGGATAATGTAATGGCAAAAACAGGTTAATTATATGGTTAACTGCAATAGCCTGTATTAACACGAAATTAGCAAGAGTAAATTTATCTAAGTCAGCCCTGTTAAATGAGAATACCGGATAATACTCAGTGAATGCAAGATATATTATTACAGATACAAATTATTATCAAAAATGACTGACATAAAAACACATGAATCACAAAAACCTCACTAGCCCTACAAATCAACACCTTATGCAATACAGTACAAGGAAAAAATGTAATAACAGTTATACTCAAATTACACAGCTGCTAGATGGTTGAAGACTTCCTGAGCACTCACAATAATAACAACTGTACAGGGGAGGACAGAGATGTGAACAAAATGAGGAGTAGATCTAAGTGGCAATTAATGCAGAGACTGAGCTCATTATATAGGGGCCGGCAGAGCTTGATACAACTTGTAAGAAGGACGCGCAAATGAAGCCAGAGGGGACAAAAAGTTGACACTCCTGCTCTGAACAACAGAAAGAACGACTTACTCTACTATAAGGGAGGAGGGGGGGAGTGAGGTAGAACACGCTCGTGACCAAACATGCAGCATACTGTACGTTAGAATTACACAAAGGATGATGAAATCATAGGCTATGTAACAATGTATATATATATATATATATATATATATATATATATATATATATATATATATATATATATATATATATATATATATATATATATATACAGATAATGTGTGTGCGTGTTTGTGTGTGCATGTGTGTGCGTGAGCGTGTGCGTGTGCGTGTGTGTGTGTGTGTGTGTGTGTGTGTGTGTGTGTGTGTGTGTGTGTGTGTGTGTGGAGAAAGGTAATGACACGAGCAATGGAGAGAGGGATGACGTTGGTAATGAATGGTCAGGGATAGGTTATCTCAAACCAAACGTATGCAGATGATGCAGAACTGATTGTAAACAGTGGAAAAGAGCCTGGCAAAGTGGTGCATAGTTTTGTGCATATATGTGAACACCGTCCCTTGAAAGTAGATGTTGGCAACAGTAAAGTGACGATTGCTGAAAGAAACGATGATATCTAGTGTGATGTTTTACCGTGAATGAAAGAGACTTCAGTTGGTGAAAGAGTTGACGTACCTTGGTGCAGTGGCAGAAAAAAAGAGGAATAAATGTGCAAAACAAGTGGAAAGGAAGGTGGCACTTGGAGGAAAGTTGCTGGTGGTATAAAGTTCTTGAAGAGCAAAGGTCAAATTGTGGTGGCTGCTAGAGGCTTGTATGGAGTTATTGTGCCTGCTGTAACACATTGGTGTGAGACTGGTGTGGCAAGAGAATGAAAATTAAAGAGTAAGAGCAGCAGAGATTTGATAGTTGACAAATGTGTGTGGAGTGCGGATAATGAACAAGATAAGTAATAATGCAATTCGTGAAAGATGAGGATTAAGGAAATATGTGGACACCAGAGCTGAAGAGAGTGTGCTTAGAGGGTATGGGCAGGTGGAGAGGAAGGGTGTGAACTGAATGGTGAAAAAAGTATAACTGAGTGAGTATGAATGTAGCAGGAGAGGTGTTAGGCCTAAAAGAAGGTGGATAAATATGGAAAATGAGTGTGTGAAGAAATGAGGTATAGCAGCTAACGAGCGATCGATCCGGCTGGGTGAATTTTGTGCCAAGGAGTGTATGAGCAGGGTTTCACACCCATTTTGAATTTGACAGTTGTTGGATTGACTCCGTCAGACAAGTGAGTGTGAATTTACATGCAGAATGTTCTTTGACCTATCAGATGGAACTACGAGTCTATGGACTTGAATGATGAGTAAGTGGCAGTGACTCGTTTAACTGAGCAAACTTTCTTTCATATCTCCTTCTATCAATTTTTTTTTTTTTTTTTTTTAGTGACTCTTTGGACCCTACTTCACCCTTCCTTCGTTTTTTTTTTTTTTTTAATTCGAGGAAGAAGGAACCAAAGGCCATGAGCCCACAGTAACAGTTCCCTCAAAGAGAAAAACAAAATACAATAGAGAGCCAAATTCAAGATCCGATCATTTTGAGATGCCTGGACACACTGCGTTTGAAAGACTGGAGATCATAGGCAGCAGGAAATACAGACAGAGGGAGACCGTTCCAGAACTGACCTGTTGCATAAATGAAAGACTGGGAGTAACGGTTAACTCTTGCATTAGAGAGTTGGACAGAAAAGGGATGAGAGTTTGCTGCCAGACGGGTGCTACGCGCCCGTCGTAGAGGTGGAGGAATGTAAGCAGACAGTTCAGAGGAGCAGTGACCATTAAAGTAGCGATAGAAAAGAGATAAAGATGCAACAGTGTGGCGAAAAGACAGAGGTTGAAGGGAGTCAGTAAGAGGAGGAGAGTTAATGAGACAAAAAGCCTTTGACTTCACCCTATTGAGAAGGGCTGTATGTGGGGATCCTCCCCACATATGAGAGTTGTACTCCACACAGGGGCGGATAAAACCCCTGTATAGAGTCAACAATTGTGCAGGGGTAAAGAAAGAGCGGAGTCGGCTTAGCACACCCAATCTCTTGGAAGCAGATTTTACAAGAGATGTAATATGATCTTTCCAGGATAAGTCCCGAGTAAATGAAACCCCAAGCATGTTCAAGGATGATGCAGGATTAAGCTGATTATTATTAAACATTAATGGGTATACCTGTCGAAGATTTTGTCAGGTTGATAGGTGTAAGAACTGAGTCTTAGATGCATTAAAAACAACCATATTATTTTTACCCCAGTCAGAGATAAGAGCCAAGTCAGACATTGGGTGTGCCATAGCCTCATCCCTTGTTTGCTGAAGCAACTGTTGAGATCGGCGTTGCGGGAACCGAATGGAAAGGTGAAGGGTGGAGTCATCAGTGTATGAGTGGATAGGGTTAGATGTACAGCTTAGAAGATCATTGATGAATAAAAGGAAGAGAGTTGGTGATAGAACAGAGCCCTGAGGAACACCACTGTTGATAGATCTAGGAGAAGAACGATGGCCGTCTAGAACAGCGGCTATAGAACGACCAGAAAGGAAGCTAGCGATGAAGGCACAGATAGAAGGATAGAAACCGTAGGAGGGCAGTTTGGAAACTAAAAATTTATGCCAGACTCGATCGAAAGCCTTTGAGATGTCAAGTGCAATGGCAAAGCTTTCGCCAAAGTCCCGAAAGGAGGATGACCAGGAGTCTGAAAGGTAGGTGAGAAGATCGCCAGTGGAGCGTCCCTGACGGAACCCATACTGACGATCGGAAAGAAGGTTGTGATAGGAAAGATGCCTTAAAATTTTTCTATTGAGAATTGACTCGAAAACTTTTGAAATACAGGACGTTAAAGCAATTGGACGATAGTTGGAGGGTTGGGAGTGGTCACCCTTCTTTGGGACTGGCTGAATGAGAGCAAACTTCCAGCAAGAAGGAAAGGTACAAGTTGACATACAAAGGCAAAAGAGTTTGCCTAGGTAGGGTGTAAGCACAGAAGCACAGTTCTTGAGAACAACAGGAGGGACTCCATCAGGCCCATATGCCTTGTTAGTACTGAGGCCAGTGATGGCAGAAAATACATCAACTGAAGAAATTTTAATGTCAGCCATGAGGAAGTCAGAAGGGGGAAGTGATGGAGGAACAGCACCGGAATCGTCTAAGGTGGAATTGGAGGAGAAAGTCTGTGCGAAGAGATCTGCTTTATCAGTAGAAGAAATAGCTACAGAACCATCAGAGTAGAAAAGAGGAGGGAAGGATGATGAGGTAAAGTTGTTAGAAAGATTTTTGGCAAGGTGCCAGAAGGAGCGGAAGAATTCGAGTTGGAGAGTTGAGAGCATTTAGAATGGATGAAATTATTTTTAGTAGAGCGAAGAACAGACTTAGCACGATTCCGGGCAGAAACGTAATGATGATGTGATTCAGGGGTGGGTTGGCTCCGGTACCTTTTGTAGGCCCTCTTCTTGTTGCGGACAGCATTAGAACAAGCATGATTAAACCAAGGCTTTCTTGTGTTGGTCAAAGGATATGAGAAAGGAATGTATGCTTCCATGCCCGAGAGAATAACCTCCGTAATGCGCAAGGCACACTCAGATGGCTCCTGGCCACGGAAGCAATAATCATTCCAGGGAAAATCAAAGACGTACTGCCTGAGGGCCTCCCAGTCCGCGGCTCCAAAATGCCACAGACGACGTTTCCCTGGAGGGTCCACAGGCCGTACCAGAGTGATAGGACAGGTTAAGGTAATAAGGTTGTGATCGGAGGAGCCCAACGGAGAGAAAAGATTAACAGAGTAAGCAGAAGGATTAGTTGTGAGGAAGAGGTCAAGTATGTTGGAGCTCTCTCCAAGGCGGTCAGGGATACGGGTAGGGTGCTGTACAAGCTGCTCTAGGTCATTAAGGATAGAAAAGATGTAGGCTTGTTCACCAGGTGGATCCGTGAAAGGAGAGGAGAGCCAAAGGTGGTGGTGAACAATGAAATCTCCTAGAATGGAGATTTCAGAGAAAGGAGAAATGGATAGAATGTGTTCCATCGTAGAAGTAAGATAGTCGAAGAATTTTTGATAGTCAGTAGAATTAGGTGATAAGTAAACAGCACAGATATATTTAGTCAGAGAATGACAGGAAAGCCGAAGCCAGAGTGTAAAGAATTCAGAAGAATCGAGTTCAGGAACACGAGAGCAAGATAAGTCGTTGCTTATATATACACAACAGCCACCTTTGGCTTTGAAATGAGTATAGAGA
>NC_136955.1:15147223-15199723 GCF_032717465.1 Coenobita brevimanus | reverse complement strand
GATATAACTCATCACTTCGTGCCTACCTGATGCTCTAGTGGTGTCTGTTGCATTAAAAACGCGACCGAATGCTGAGAAGCCTGGTTATGCAGTGTTGTGCGAGTGCATTCTGATACAGACCTTACCGTCATGACTAAGTGGTCCGGCTTTACTAATAAAAGAAAGAATTTTTCTTTATTTGCACGTACAGAACATTAAGACTAAGACTACGACCTTCAGGTCTCCAACACTCTTATCATATAAACCACTTCATGCCTACCTGACGCTTTAATAAACGACCTAACACTGGGAAACCTGGTTATCTGGTGTATTACTAAGAGAGCGTTGTGCGATAAACAGTTACATAATTTATACAAAAAACACAGACCTTACCGTCATAAGTAGGTGGTCCTGCCTTACTACTAAAGGCAAGAATTATTCTCTGTCTACAGAACTTTAGGATAGTAATTAGTCGAAAAGGAAATTAGGTAAACGTATGACAACATTCTGTTAGAAAACTGTTTAATTACTTTCGAGCAGATGAAACACTATAGCTGAAGCTAAACATAAAAAAAAAAAAAAAAAAAAATGTTTTCAAAATTTTTTTTATTCCTCCCCTTCGGTACATCTTTCAGCTTCCCCACTGTCACCCAAAGGAAAATGGTGGACAGCCCTCCCCCCAGAAAAAAAATAATAATAATAAAATAAAAATAACGCCACTTTGGCCTGCAGTTCGTTTGGTTCATATCCAGATGAACCTGAGGCATCATCAACTTCCTCTATTAATGCAGTGGGAACTTTGGTATTTTACTCATATTTAATTCTTATTTTTGGAAGGATGTTCACACAGTAAGAATGCTACCTTATGCTATTCCTAATCTTTCTGGTTCAAATGTCTAGCCAAAGCTGCATAAAAGGCGCCTAATCTAGCAATAATAAAATACAAAATGCATTGTTTCAATGAAGGGGTTATTTTTTAAAGTTTCTTATAGTTTCAAGCTTCAGTTATTGAAAAAAAAATGAAAAACATGAAGAACTCAGCGAGTGCAAAACCCGCATCGATCAGTTGATCTAAGGATCGAATATTTGGCTTAGACCGCGACTTTGACCATCGAAAAATTGTTGTCAAAGTCGAATTATTCATTCATGCCTAACTTTTGCCTCTTACATCAACTTGGATTCAAAACCATATTACAATTGTTTGAGTTGACTTCTATAGTAACCCTGAACTTGGAACTTTCCCTGTAACCTTGGCTTTTGACTATTTTCAAAATAGCATTTAATTTTTTTAAATCTGAACCCATCCATAAGTGTAGTATACATCAGATAAGAACAGTTTAAGTTGACAATGCCTTGTGACTTTGACCTTTCCCCGGACTCTCTCAACAACAACATGTCAAACTCTCGTGTGGCCCGCAGCTCATTAAGTTTGATCCAAATCGCGTTAAAACTGTTTATTTTGCTCACAGACAGGCACATGGACCTAACTTTGACGTTGCCCTGTAATCTTGACCTCTTCAGATTGTTATTAAAATTATTTCCCTCTGTTCTTCCCTGACCCTCAACAGTGTCCCAATGTTTTGTGTACATCGGTTAAAAACTGTTGAAGCTGTCCTTGGCTTTTAACTTATTGTACTCGAAAATTATAAATGTATTCCTTGCCCAACCCCCAACCCTTCCACCAAGTTTCACTAAAATCTGATGAAAACTGAGCTATTTGTTAATAAAAGTTGAAGTTTGACCTTGTCCTGTGATCTTGACCTTTGTCTGCTTGTTCTCTAAAACTGGACAACTTCATTCTTAACTTACCCTCATTCATATCCCAAAGTTTGGCTAAAGCTGCTTAAAAATCCTGTACGTTGATTTTGCTTGGTCGCTGCTTGACCTAGCCCTGTGATCATGACCTTTGACTTATTGTTCTAAAATGGAAATAGGTTTCCTCGTGAACTATCCCTCAACCCTTCCATCAAATCGCCAAAATCGGTTAAAAACTGCTTGTTACACACACACACACACACACACACACACACACACACACACACACACACACACACACACACACACACACACACACACACACACACACACACACACACACACACACACATGGCTAATCATAACACCAGCTCTCATTGATTAAGATGCGGTTGTAAAAAGGAACTGCATTCTCGAAATACACTGATGTATTCCATGTCAGGCATGAGGCTCAAAAACCATCACATCATTCTTCTTGTTTGCCTCCAGTCGACCTGATTTAAATGAGAAGTTTACATGGATAACATGATATTAGATTGGGTTAGGTCAAGTTAGGTTAGGTCAAGTCTGGCTTGGTCTGACTTGGTGGGGTCTGGTTTGGTCTGACCTAATCTTTTCTGATTATGTGTGGTTTTGGATGATCAAATCAGGTTAGGTTAGGTTTTGTATGGCCAGGTCAGGTTAGGTTAGGTTTTGTATGGTCAGGTCAGGTTAGGTTAGGTTTTATATGGTCAGGTCAGGTTAAGTTTGGTTTTGTATGGTCATGTCAAGTTTGGTTAGGTTTTATATGGTAAGGTCAAGTTAGGTTAGGTTTGGTGGGGTCTGATTTGTTCTGGTCTGGTCTTGTCTAAGCTTATTTGGTTATACGTGATTTGATATAGTTAAGTCAGGTTAAGATACATCAGCATTAGAAATATTGGTACCCATACATTCAATGGAACAGGGTCTGCATAATATACTAACATGCTTCTAACGTGTTTTTTAATCTTGGGTAGCAAATGTTGTTGTTGATGCCACATTCAATTCCTTTAATGAGTGGCATAATGCAGGATACTAAAGGAATACTAAAGCAGGACATAGATTGCAGTGTTTCTCTCCACTTTATCCAGTATTTTAAGAATGTAAAGCTATATGCGTTTTTCAGCAATATATTCATTTATTAATTTATTTACTTACTTCTTTATCTGTTATAAAGCTGTTGTTGTGCACTGTTAAAAAATCAGTTGTATCTTGTCTTCAGTTCATTACTGCGTTTTTGAAGCGGTGTAGAAGAAACCTCTTGCGACGAAAAGGTTAATGAGATTTCCGTCCTATCCAGTTCTAAAACTCTCTCCCAGAGTAAAAAAAAAAAAAAAAAAAAAAAATGTTTGTAGACACCACGAACAATAGGCCTATGAAAAAAATGCTTCTGAAGTTAAAAGGATAAGAATGTACAAACAACAGCTCCTATAAGATTATTTGAGATTTTGTTACCTGTATGTGTTGTACTTGTATCATGCATCTAGTATTTCCTTCATCTCGAGGACGCCGTATTTTTCCCCATCTACAGATTACAGTATTTTATTTTGCTTTGGCGAGGCTTACTGACCTGGAGGGGTTAGAACTATTAGAAGAGGCAGCTACTTAACTGAATAAAACCTTTGACGCCAGGCACAACATGAGACAGACGTCATTGCAGTGAAGGGATTAGAACTACATTCTTTCTCCCATCTAAAGTTAAAAGAGCAAAGAGAAAATAGAACAAAATTAATACCGAAATTAATTTCAACATAAGATAAAAATTCTTTTCGTTGGGCTTTAATTAAACTCCAAGGAGACATTTATCATCATCATCATCATCATCATCATCATCATCATCATCATCATCATCACCATCATCATCATCATCATAATCACTGTCACTACCAAAGCTCCCTCAATTTCTGTACATTTCTTTTTCACATATTTCAGACAAAGAAGGCTGCTTAGGACAACACTACCCTATCACAGTCATCACCATCGCCATTACATTCAAACCACTATCATAATTTGTGTATCAATATCATAATTCCTTCAGCTTTCATACCCCTCTCTTTCTCTCTCTCTCTCTCTCTCTCTCTCTCTCTCTCTCTCTCTCTCTCTCTCTCTCTCTCTCTCTCTCTCTCTCTCTCTCTCTCAGACTGTCTTGTATCCTTTTAAGTCCTCACCTCTGTTCCCAGACTATAATGTATATCCCTTTCTCAATCCTCTTTATAAGCTTCCTCGTTCCCCATATCCTACGTCCTTTCCTAACTGTGGTATTTATATTCATTTGGATGCAGTCTTTAAAGTCAGCTAGAGTCATAATTCAAGTAAATTTCAAACAGAGAAATGTTTGTTTTTACAGGCATTTCGGACACATTATTTATTGGTATTAACTTTATTATCCCTTATTTCACCTACATTCTTGTTTTTGTATTGATTAATATTTCTTCTCGTATACCTTAATACCTTACCTCTTCTACTTCTCTCTCTCTCTCTCTCTCTCTCTCTCTCTCTCTCTGTAACCCCTGGCTTTATCCTTCACGTGGTCTCGGCTGCCGCATCTATATATAAGAACGCATTTTGCTCATCATTATCAAAAGTTCGGCTGTGTAACTTTAAAACTAAAGAATTAAATTCATGGACGGCATTTTTACCCTCTGTTTAAATGCACAACGTAGGTACCCGTTAAGTACTGTTAGATTTGTTCGTAACATAGATAAAAAAAAAGTAAAATAATTTCGTATCTGCTCAGGTCTCAGGAAGCCTTCATAAGAAAGGTCTCGGCCTCAGCATCAAGGTCTTAGCAGAAATGTCAACCTAGGGCTCATGTTAAATTTCTTGGTTCTCTAAAAGCTTCGGACAAGTTCTTGAGGCCGGACACAAAGCTTGGCCTTCATTTCTGCTACCGGTAGAACAACAACATGGTGTTTCTAATATAAATAAACAACATGTGTAAACATTGTTATAATTATCAAAATTTTCATTAGCAGGGAAGTGGTAACAATGTTCATGCTCCAGATCCAAGGCAGATGACTCGGCAATAACTTGAGAAATTGTCCTGAAACAAGGCAAATGAGTTTTACAGCTGAAAAATGCCTTGTGATGAATGCTGCCGAGTGCTTTCCTTTGTACTCCTTCCAATTACCTTCCTTCCTCCCTAATTATTCGATGCTTCTCTTTCTCCCATCAGCTCTCATTCTTTCTCTCCACTTCTCATTCCCTTTCCTTCTTGTAATCATTGATCTTCCTTCCCTCCTTCCTCTCCTTTCTATGGCCATGCTTCCCTCAGTTCCTGTTAATTGAAAGTGGGATGTACAATATCACGTTTCCATTCTCTCTCTCTCTCTCTCTCTCTCTCTCTCTCTCTCTCTCTCTCTCTCTCTCTCTCCTCCAAGGTTTATCTATTTATTTATGTATATCTATACCTATCTATCTCTATATGGGCCTGATGGGGTCCCTCCTGTTGTCCTCAAAAACTGTGCTTCTATGTTTAAACCCTGCCTAGATCATTTCTTTTGCCTTTGGCTATCAACTTGTACCTTTGCTTCTTGCTGGAAGTTTGCTCTCATTCAGCCTGTCACATAGAAGGGTGACCATTCCTAGCCCCCTAACTATCGTCCACTGGCTTTCACATTGTGTATTTCATCAGTTTTTTAGTCTATTCTTAACACAAAAAATATTAAAGCATCTTTCCTATCACAACCTTCTCGTTGATCGTCAGTATGGGTTCTGCAGGGATGCTTCTTTGGCGATCTTCTCATCTACCTTTCAGACTCCTGGTCATCCTCCTTTCTAGACTTTGGCGAAAGTTTTGCCATTGCACTTGACATCTCAAATGTTTTTAATTGATTCTGGTATAAATCTTAAATTTCCAAACAGCCCTCCTATGGCTTCTACCCTTCTATCTGTGCCTTCATCTTTAGTTTCCTTTGTGGTTGTTCTATAGCTGCTGTTGTGGACGACCATCGTTCTTCTCCAAGATAACTGGTTCTCTTACTGGGAGTCTTGACCCCGAAGGGGGCCACGGCAGAATTTTAGGAGGGCCATGGCTGGATGGTTTAAGTAACAAATCAGAGTGAGTCCGCTTTACACTCGGGTGAGGGTGTCTCGTGTTTAAGCTTGTCGTCTTTCTCCCTCTCGCTCCAGCATGTATTTACTACGTTTCGACACCACTGGACCAATGAGCGAGCAAGAAAAAATATGAACAAGTGGCAACACTTTTATGCAATACATAGGAGCGAACTTGTTGTCAAGCAAACCATGTATAAAGTCCTATTCGCCTCCAAGGAAAGGATTCTTCCAACAGACTTAGGACTGTGTACAGGGTGCAAGTGTGTCTCCCACGCTTGCTGTTGTAACCTCCATCTCGGCCATGACCCCAGTTGGCGCCACACATTCAAGTTTCTGAGAAATATTCATTGCTCTCAGCACAGTATTCTAGTGTTATTTGCGAGATAGTTAACTGATATTAGTATTGTGAAATTGACTTATATTTGTTTTTTCAGTCTCTCTATGTATCTACCTATAGATATACTAAGATGCAGATATACTCGTAGTTCCACAGTTTATGTATTCCTTCACTCGGCCTTCCCATCTCACTGGTGGTCTCCCTGTCATACCTCTACTTTTGATATTGCTCTCGCATATTCTCTTTGTAATCTCATTTCTGTTCCTTTTCTCATTCATTTATTTGTTTTTTATTATCAGTGGTCACTTGCACCAAACAAAAGCAGCATTGATTTAGAACATGAAGAAATTCAACTAATTCACTTTCACCATTTACACGGAAAATCAATGCAGAAAAAATTTCACAATGTTCCAATAAATTTGAATCAAAAGGCTTTCATCAAACCTAATTTGAATGCACACTGAGCAGTTCTGACTTGAAATTTGCGCCAAACAATGTGAAATTTTAATGCCGGGTAGAGCTGACTACAAATTTAAAACAGTATTTGTTTTTTTGCTACTTTCAAATAATTATCGATGTGTTTGGATGTGTTTGGATTCATATGTGGTAACATATATATATATATATATATATATATATATATATATATATATATATATATATATATATATATATTTGCACGACACCTTTTGACTATTCTTGCATCAACAGTTACTGTTAACTGTCAAAATGTGAGACAGAGTGAAATGATACAGTAATGATTATATATGATTATTCAAGGTGGAATGCTTCAATTAGCAATTTCACAAGATATTTCATGCTGTTTTCTTATAGTGTAACCATGATTTTACATAATCTTTGCATAAGTAAAGGCGACGGCGGAACCTGGCTACCACACCCAGAGAATTTGAAGAATTTAATAGTTACTATGATGCTAGACGAATCTTGCTTCAATTGCGCTACTGGTAACATCTGCATTATTTTCTCGAAACTTATTCTGACTTATCAAAAGCAAATAATAATCAACAAATGAATGCAGTACTGTTTACAAAAGAAACTAATACTGAAAACAAGTTACTTCATACTGCAAGACATTTTATTCACTAGGGTGTAGGAATAATTAAATCATTCTAGTTTGGTGAAAGTCGTTTGATGCTGGTGATATTTTTTTGATATTGAAATCAGTCACGTCAATTAATTCACTGTGGTGCAAGTAACCACATAATTTTAAACTTTATCATTTGTCTGTTTCTATCTGTTTGTCTTTTCTTATACAGATTTGCGATGGCTGCCAGTGTTGCTAAGAAGCGAGGGACAATGATGAATACCGTAGCTACAGATTTACATCAATCCTCGCTGTCAACATCGAAGATACCTCAATGTGTGTTGTGTTTCGAAGTGCTGGGGAATAATTCAATGAGGCCTAGTAAATGAAGCATCATCTGACGACAACCCACCCTCAGTATGTGGAGAAAGACTCTGATTTCTTCAAGCGCCAAAAATAGGGTTTGGGAAAACAGACTGGATGGGAGTGGTGCTTTCCAGCAACAGAACTTAAGTGTAGTAGAGGCATCATATATTAAGCCATGTGCTGTAAACATAGTCAAGCAGGTTCTTGGAGAGTCAAGTGCAAATAAGATTCAGCAGATTTCCTTGTGAAATGTCACAGTGAAAAGGAGAATTATTGAAATGTTAGCTGATATCATTGAACAAGTAACACAGATTAAATTGTCTCCAACTGGTATGTTCACAGGACAGTTGGATGAGCCAACGGATGTGAGTTCTTGTGCACTGCTACTCGTGTGTGTTAGGTATGTGCTCATGCATGACATAAAATATGAATATCTGTTCTGTACACAGCTTGAAAATACCACAAAAGCTTTATTCGTGATGGAAAGGTTGACTTCTTCCTTCACCCCTAACGGAATAGCCTGGGAACATTGTTATGGAGTCTGTACTCTTGGGACTCTGGCAATGCTGGGATCAAAATTGGAACTGAGAAAGCATGTCAAGGATGTAACTAAGAATGCGAAAGCGGTTCACTGTATGATCTTCTCTGTGCACTGGAGTCAAAGACCCTTCTTTATACCCTTTACAAGATCCTGAAAGCAATGGTAAAATGTGTGAACTTTGTGAAAACAGGAGATCTGAACTCTCGCCTTTTCCAGAAACTGTGTGAAGACATGGATTCAGAGCATGGATCCCTCCTCTTTTACTCCACAGCGTGATGGTTCTCCAAGGGCAATGTTGCGAACAGAGTATTTGAGCTTCGGAGAGAACTTAACCTTTTCCTGGAAATGAAAGATAAGGATGACCTATTAAGTCTCTTCAACCAGACATTGTGGGAGTCAGGTCATGTATACCTGGTCGACATTTTTGAGCAGCTAAACAGGCTGAATTTCAAGCTACGAGGAACGGAAAGAAATGTGTTGCACCTCATGGATTATATGTGTACATTTCTTGCTGAACTCCAGAACTGGCAAAGGAAAGTGAGTGCATAAAATGTTGCCATGTTTGAGAATCTTTCAATTTTTCTTGATGAGATTGACGCGGATCACCTACTTGACCCATCACTCAAAAATGAAATAATTGAGCTCTTGAAATTCTTGGAAAGTGAGCTAAAAAGATGGTTGAAAGAATTCAAGGAGAAAGGAGGGAAACTGGTGAGAAATCCTTTCTCTGACACTCTTGATATTGCTGCCATTCCCGATTATGTTCCGGACTAATTCCTTGATCTCAAGAATGATTCTGCTGCCAGAGACCTTTATGAAGAGAAATCTCTGACTGTGTTCTGGTGCTCAATGTATTAGCCATATCCAAAAGTTAGTGAAATCGAACATATTGTTCTCTTGCCATTTTTCACAATATATTTATGTGAATCTGGTTTCTTCACCCGTCTACACATAAAAACTATATACGAAAACCAATTGGATGTGGACACAGATATGAGATGTGCCATATCAGTGACTCAACCAAAAGTCAGTTGACAGACTGAAAGCAAACAGTGTCATCCACCTCATTGATATGTAACAAATATACAGTCTGATAGTTATAAACAGTAACATAAATGGAGAGCACCTACATAGTTATTTTTTATTGTTATTGATAAGGGAATTGAGAGAAAACTGAAGGTGGGACCACGACGATGTTAAGATCCTTGCAGGTTGGGAGTGAAGTGAAAAGGTTTGAAAAATACTGTCCTAGAGCTGTAATAGTGGTGTTTCTCAGGGTTCTGTTCTATCACAAACTCTTTTCTTTCTATTCATCAATGACCTTATAAGCTGTGAGTCTAACCCTTATCACTCATTGGCTGATGACTCCACCCCTCACCTTTCCATCCACTTCCTGCAGCGTCCATCTCGGAGTTACTTCAAACAACAAGAAATGAGGTTATAGCACAGCAAATGTTTGACTTGGCTTATATTATCTATAATTGTTGTAAAAGTACTCTTGTTGTTTATAATGCATCAAAAAATCAGTTCCTACACCTTTCAACTTGGCAAAAACTTCTTCAGGAGTGCCCTCTATTTTTTAACAATATCCCGCTCAGTCCTGCATCATATTTAAACAGACTTTGGGTTCTATTCTCTCCAGTATTATCTTGGAAAGATCATATTACCTTTCTTGAACAGTCTTCTTCCAAGAGATTTGGCTTGTTAAGCTGACTCCGTGCCTTCTTTACTCCTGCACAGATGTTGACATTATACAAGGGTTTTATTCGCCCCAGTGTATAGTACAACTCTTATGTGTGGGGAGGATCCTCACATACAGCTCTTCTCAACAAGGTCAAGGCTTTCCGTTTCATTAACTTTCCTCCTCTTACTGGCTTCCTTCAACACCTGTCTCTTCGCCACACTGTTGCATCATTATCTCTTTTCTATCGCAACATCAGTGGTCAGTGTTCCTCTGAACTGTCTGTCTGCATCCCTGCCTGCGTCCTTCCACCACTATGGAGGGCGCGTAGCACCCGTTTAGCAACAAACTCTCATCTCTTTTCTGTCCACCTTTGTAAAACAAGAGTTAATCGTTACTCCAAGTCCTTCATTTATGCAACAGGTCAACTCTGAAACTGTCTCCCTCTGTCTGTATTTCCTATTGCCTATGATCTCCAGTCTTCCACACGCAATACGTCCATGCAACACCAAATGAACAGATCTTGAATTTGGCTCTCTGTTATCTCGTTTTTGTCTTTTCTTAGAGGGAATAATTTGCGGACTCCTAGTCTTTGATTTCTTCTTCATATATATATATATATATATATATATATATATATATATATATATATATATATATATATATATATATATATATATATATATATATGCCCTCAGATTCTTTAAATTGCCCCCCTCCTTCCTCTTCTTTCAATCTTCTCTCGTCCCCATCTTTCCTTCCTCTCCTCCTTCCATCCTTCTCTCTTCTTATTTGTTCTTTCCTCCTCTCCCCCCCGCCTTCCCTCTTTTCTTCTTCCCTCCCGCTCTTTCCTTCCGTCCTAAGCTATTTTTCCTTATTCCGCTTCTTCTCATTCTTCTTTTGCCCTCTTTCTTTCCCATCATCCTTCCTTTACTCTTTTCTTCTTTCCTTCCTCAATTTCCTTTCCTCACTCTTTACATTCATTTCCCTCCCTTTCTCATCTTCCTTCAATCTCGATTCCCTTCTCTTTCCATCCTCTCCTTCACTCCCCCCTCTTTCTTCCCCCTCCTTTCCTTCTATTCCAATCCCCTTCCCAACTCTCCGTCAGTTTTGCCTGCACGCTTACAAGTTCCCTACTCTGCTCTCATGTTTGTGTTTGTAAATCAGCCCCGTGTGTGTGTGTGTGTGTGTGTGTGTGTGTGTGTGTGTGTGTGTGTGTGTGTGTGTGTGTGTGTGTGTGTGTGTGTGTGTGTGTGTGTGTGTGTGTGTGTGTGTGTGTGTGTGTGTGTGTGTGTGTGTGTGTGTGTGTGTGTGTGTGTGTGTGTGTGTGTGTGTGTGTGTGTGTGTGTGTGTGTGTGTGTGTGTGTGTGTGTGTGTGTGTGTGTGTGTGTGTGTGTGTGTGTGTGTGTGTGTGTGTGTGTGTGTGTGTGTGTGTGTGTGTGTGTGTGTGTGTGTGTGTGTGTGTGTGTGTGTGTGTGTGTGTGTGTGTGTGTGTGTGTGTGTGTGTGTGTGTGTGTGTGTGTGTGTGTGTGTGTGTGTGTGTGTGTGTGTGTGTGTGTGTGTGTGTGTGTGTGTGTGTGTGTGTGTGTGTGTGTGTGTGTGTGTGTGTGTGTGTGTGTGTGTGTGTGTGTGTGTGTGTGTGTGTGTGTGTGTGTGTGTGTGTGTGTGTGTGTGTGTGTGTGTGTGTGTGTGTGTGTGTGTGTGTGTGTGTGTGTGTGTGTGTGTGTGTCTCTTGCCTTAACCTTTTCATGACCATAACTTTTCTTATGATGCCTCCTGACGATTTATTCAACTTACGAAAAGACTTTTGTAGGAAAGTGGTTAATGAAGGCCATATTTAGCCTCCCCCCTTTCAGTGTAGAGTTGACCCCAGGAGATTCTACACTGAGTTACAAGCCAAATAATTTCTTGGGTTCAGGAAGGGTGGTAAACAAACAATCACACAGAAGCCTGGTGATCTGGCAGGTTAATGAGCTTCAAGATAATGTGACCGCTAAGTGTTTATATCCATGTACAGTGGGGGTTTGCCACTCATATAATGTCGCCGTAGGATTGGTCAAGTTCACCTTAAATGTCAGGGTTAAATATCTTACCCCTAGGCCTCTACGCTCCTAATGGGACTACATAGGACTAGATAACAGATAAAGATACGCAGGTAGATAGATAGACAGATACGGGGAAGGATGTTTAGTTGTGATTGCATTAATTAAAGCTACTAGTATATTTAACCTCTCCAGTCCGAAAAGCCTCTCTTAAGCTGAATAAAATCGTCTAGTATTAGGGAAAATAATTATAGGTACATTTCTCATAGTAGAAGGGAGGGAGGGAGTTACCACGCACAACACAGCCTCTCTTTGGCACGTCCGACACTTTCGATTATTCAGCACACGTCCACCCAATAATTTACGCTGAATAATTTCTATAAATAAATAAATACGATAGAATTTACCGGGAAAGACAACTAACCTACACATTAATAAATTTCAGTACAATACGCTTCATTGGTTCACTCCAAACGAATTAATTTCCTTCTGTCAGGGAATGGATGTGCTATTATATTCTTGCTGATCAAACAATTTTATCTAGGAATTTTATGCAGATTCGTTACCGAGGGAATTGATCAGGTCTGTATGTATGCCCTCTTGCACCACTAACCCCTCCCTCCAATAACCCTCTCTCACTACTATCTCCCTTACAACTTTCTCAATCCCCCAACACTCCCCCACTCCCCACCGCTCTCCCCATCATCCACCACTGTTCCTCTCCACCATCGCTGTCCCCTTTTCCCACCTTTCCCGCCAGTGCCATTCCTCCCCATTACTGCTCCCTCTATCACCACTGTCCTGTCTCCCCCACCGCTGTCCCTTCTCCCCCATCACTGTCCTCCCTACCCCACCATTGATCTCCTTCCCCCACCAGTGTCCTTCCACAACTGTCGTTTCTCATCCATAAATGTCCTCCCTCCTCCATCTCTGTCCTCCCTCTACCAGTACTGTCTCCCTCCACCACAACTATCTCCCCTTCTCCACCATTGTCTCTCTTCCCTTCTCCACTACTCTCCAGCCTCCTCCAACACTGTGATCCCTCCCTCATCATTGTCCTTCCTACTTCAGTATTCTCCTGTTGCCTCACCTTTCCTCTCCCTCCAGCTGACCCCTTCTCCCCACTATCTCTAACCCTTCTGTCCCATCTCCCTACCTCTTTCGCCCTCCTTCTCCCTGCCTTCTACTCCCACGCCCCCGCCCACTATCCCCGGATATAAAAGTTTTATCGGTAGTGAACGCCGTGATTTACCGTCGTGCAGTACCATGGCGTCTTTATATTCCATTTTTGCATAAGATAGACGATTGTATGCACGTGACGAGAGACTCCTGGTAGTAAAGGAGTTATAAACATTGTCCATTAACCCCTTTACTACCAGGAGTTATATTTTTTTTTATTGTCCCATGCCAAGGAACTAATTTTTGTCTTACTGTTAACGCAACTAAGCGATTATAACCAGCTTAAGAGAAATCTCTTGTAATATACTGTAGAGGTTACTGAAGGTATATCTAACCCTTGCAGGTCGGCAAGTCTATCCTTAGTTAATCATTATTTTATGTGGACTGCAAAAAATAAATAAATACATAAATAACACAAAGAAAATAAACAAGAAAAATGTCGTCGGACGGAAGGGGTTGAGAGAATGATTTACTATGGAAGAACTCCCTTAGGTTGCGAAAAAAAATCATGCAAGGTTACTGGAAATGCATTACGAACACCATTAGTGTAAGGATGATGTATGTACGTGAGACTTATTAATTTACCCGATTAAAAAAAAAAAAAAAAAAAAAAAAGTCCAGAATAATACCAAGAGCACATAATTTTCAACTCAAGGGTCAGTCTTGGGTTCTTCTGTTCGTCGGCTGGACGCGCTAACCAATATACCATTGCTCTCCTGAGTACATGAAGGTACTGCTCTCACACAAGTAATTGAACTCTGGAGACTTGACAGTGAACTCATTAAAATCAGAGCCAATGTACTGCCGACACACAATAATGGCACAACACCGGGACAAAGGAAAAGATTTACCGCTTCTAGTAAATAATGACTTAAAGCTGAGCTGCCTGCATGTCTGAGGGAAAAATATGAAATCATGAAAATAAAAAAACGGAAGGGGATGGCGGTACAATTTTTGAGCTTGTTAAGAGTGAATATTTTCCCATTCCAAGGAAACTTAACTGTCATAGGGTTGTGTATTCAAGCTTATCACTTTCCCTAAATCTACAGCATTATCAAAACGGTCACTGAGCTTTAACTGACGCGAGCAAGGATGATGTGACATGAATGAGTGTGAATTTACGGGAAAGAGTGTTAGTTGACGTGAATGATATGATTTTAATCCAGTACCGCGGGATACATGGTGTGATATTAAAATAGCAGATGATGATTTGCGAATTCAGACATAGTGAACCTGTGACATATTATTCAGGTTTCTTCTCCATGGCACCCCCCTCCTGCAAGCACACATTTGTTCCAACTTTCCTGCCAGTTATGGAAGCATCACTGGAACTTTTCCTTCTTTATGCTCTTCAGGATGATCGCCATTAAGACTGGATCTCGTGTCAAAGTGATGACTTTTGCACGAACTTCGGCTTTGGGAATCAGAGTACATACAGTGCTAAGTCGGGGTACATGGTGGATGTGGGAGTGACTGGAATACAAAGTGACCCAAACATAACGCTCCACTTCCACTCCACTAGGCGCTTTCTCTTGTGCTGTGGGGACGGCTCAGTAAGTATTATCAGAATTCAACCTGTCTCATTCATTCATTTTCAATTCCAAATGCCACAGCCACGCCCACAGTAGCCGACTGAGTCGTCGACTCGACACATTGCTCAATAACACTTGAGTTTCTGGTGGAGCGTTATTTACAGCCAACCTTTTTATTTTTCTGCCATACTTTGCAGGGTAACTGGGGCTGCGTTGCTGGGCGCAGTGTTGTAATGAGGCAGCCACCGGCCATTCTACTTTTTGCGTCGTTTACATCTCACTGCTTGATGCTAACGTTTCAATACTTCCAGGTAAAAAGCGGTATTAATACGGTAGTAATAGACCTTGGGAGAAAATTTCGTTTTAAATGTTAGAGTACCACTTTCATTAATATTGTGCAGTTCATTTGTTTCCTCTGCCAACGAAGTTGGAGTTGGTTATGTATTCACCTATGTTTGTTTGTCTGTCTGTCCAGATGATATCTCCAAAAGTTCTCAATGAATTTCAATGAAATTTTGTGGAAGTGTGGGCTCTGGGCCAAGAAGCTGTGATTAAATTTGAAGGCGGATTCGGATCCGGATCCGGAGTATCCAGCACAATAACTCCAAAAGGCCTCAGTGAATTTCAACCAGATATTGTGGAAGGGTGGGCCATGGCCCAAGGAAAAAATTGTTTAAAAATTTTGGGGCGGATCCGGATCCGGATAATTTTTAATGGCAATGGCATTGGCAGAGGTATGAGCTCTCTGAGTGCTTTCTAGTTTTAAATGTAGTAGTATACTGTACATCCACAGACAACAACATGACACTGCTATTATACTGTCTATCTGTCTATTGCCAGGCGCCTTAATCCCGTAAGAGATGGCCACAAACAAAACGCCTCCATGTCGCCCTGTCCCACGCCATTTCACTGCCCTACCCCCAGCTCACCTCCCCCCCCTCTTATACTTTTCCACTCCAATCCTCCATCTCATCCTCGGCCTTCCGCTCGCTATCCCACCCTCCACTTAACTCACATGCACTCTCCTCGTCAGTCTCTCGCTCTCCATCCTCTCCACATGTCCAAACCAACTCAGTGTATTTCTCCTAACGCTTTCTGTCACACCCACATCCACACCACAACGCTCCTTCACTTCCTCATTTGTCAGTTTGTCTCTCCATGTAACTTCACATGCTACTTTCGGCTCATTTAAACTCCTCTCACTCTTGACTTGTGTCCTTCTAAAAAGGTCCAAGTTTCACATCCATACGTTAGGGTTGGTATCACAATACCTTACTATCATGCAGAGACTTTTTTATTTTCATGCTCACTTCACTGTTTCCTATCGCTGCCTTCAAAAAACAAGCAACCTTTCTTCTTTGTTGTACTCTTTCAAGCACTTCATCTTCCAAAGTTCCATCCTTACTCATGACACTACCTATGCACTTAAATGTACTCAACTTCTCCATTTCCCCATCATCTAACGTTACTGTGCATTCACCGATTTCATTTCTCTAGAAGACCATAACTTTACTCTTCCCTGCATTCACCTTTAGATTCTGTTTCTTACATACACTACTAAACTCATTCACTAAGCCTTGCACTTCCTCTTCCTCTTCACTTAACAATACAGAATCATTTGCAAACAACAATACAGGAGGTTTCCAGTCATTGTCTTCTCTCATTATGGCCACTCCAACATCCACTGCTCTACTTGTATCTCATTTATAACCCCATCCATATACAGACTGAACAACCATGGAGACATGACACATCCTTGTTTCAATCCAACATTCAGTTAGAAAAATTCAATCAGTTCACTATCCACATGCACTGCAGCCTTAGCAACCTTACACATACTTTTCACGGCATTCAACAACTTCCCATTTACTCCATATATTCATAATATTTTCCACATTTCTTGTCTATGCACTCTGTCATATGCTTCCTCCTATTCTTGAAGGCTGCATACAACTTCTTTCCCTTCTCTGAATTATTTTTCACTAAAGATCCAAGGATGAATATCTGATCTACACAACCTCTTCCTTTCCTAAACGCCTCCCTGTTCTTCTCAAACTAATTCCCATGTTAATTCCTTACACCTGTCAATAAGTATCTTATCATATACTTTGTCTGTTGCATTAAGACAAATGCCCTTATGATTACCACATTCTTCTTCCCTTTTGCTTAGTGCGGGGAATAATTATACCTGATTTCCAACACTCCGCGACTCTACCTTCCTCTCAGGCATATCTGCACATGCTTCATATCTATTCTATTACTATCTCTCCCCCATGCTTTATCATTTCACCACACACTCCATCAATTTTTGAGGCTCTCTCCATTTTGACTATCTTCATTGCTTCCACTGTGTTCATCCTACTGATCTGTTCCTCCCTTATCTCCACTCTCCTTCTCCCAGCAATTCCCCAGCCACTTATACCCACGTTACTTTCATTCTCTGTGTTTTACAGTTTTTAAAGTGTTCTCTCCATCTGCTCATTTTTTCCTCTCTTCTCCATTATCAGTCTGTCATATTAATTTTTCACTCCTTTACTAACTTCTTTATCACCTCGTCTAGGCCTCTTTACCTCCTTCCAGAACATTTTCTTACATACCCTCCACTTTACACTCAATTCCCTTCCAAATTCCTCATCCATTCTCTTCTCACTCTCTCTTGCTTTTCTTTTCCCTTGTCCCTTCCTCTCCACATACAGCTCTCTCTTCCATCTCCCAAATTCATCCTCCACTCACAATATGCTTTCTACTTCTGTGCCGCAGCTTTCCTCACCCCTTCATTCCACCATGCTGTTCCTTGCACCCCGTTTTGTTTTCTCTTCACCCCACACACCACCTCACATGCTGCACAGATTTGTTGTGTAAATACCATCCACCTCCCTTATCTACTCCACATCATATTTACCTACGGTAATCGCTCCTCCACTTCTCTCTTATATTCTGCCTTTTTCCCATCCTCTTGCAACCTTTCTACCTTCCTTGCATGAACTACTTTCTCCCGTCATTCCCTCCCTCTATTCCTCCATTGCACTTGAACTTTAACTTTCACCACCACCAAGTGGTGGTCAGAAAGTCCACACCCCAAAGCCTCTGTACGCTTTTGCATCCATTACATACCTTCTCATTCTGTCATCTGGCTGAATCGGTAGAGAGGCGGCCTGCAGTCCTAATGGACCCAGGATCGAATCCCGGCTGGGGCAGGGAACAGTTTAAGGATTTGAATTTCCTAAAAGCAGACTTTCCTGATCTACCAGATGACCCACCGACATTTCGCAAAAATACCCCCGCTAATACCAATACACCAGTCCTGTATGAGACAACCCTAGCATGTATTCAATATGGATGGTGGGTGTTAGCGCCGAAGTGGTGACATGTGGAGGTGTAGGAGGACTTTTGGGCCTTGGAATAGGTCACTGTCCCCAAGAAATAGGCCCTGAAGCCTTTGCCCAGAGTTGGACACGTAAAAAAAAAAAAAAAAAAAAATCAGTCATAGCCTTCCGTTCATTCAGTTCACCCCCCACCCTTCTCATCACTCGCTACATATACCTGTGGATCATTTTCTGCCTAAAGAGGGTATTGGCTATACCAAGCCCCTCCTTGCACAAGCGTCCACTAGAGCACTACCATTCTCATCCACTTCTGCAGGCACACCCCATTCACCAGCTACTCCATCCACCTTCACATTCTCTACTTTTCCATTCATATCTCCAATCAAAAACACTCTCTCATTCCTCTCAAACTTTTCCACTATGCTTCCACATTAAATTTTGCCCAGAACTCTTCTTGCAGTGTGCTTGCACGAGCTTGCCTTAGCACATTCACACATACAATCGGCCACGTTTTTATTCCCACTTCCAATCTTACCCACACAATCCTTGAACCAACTGATCCGTACTGTCTTATATTCTCCTTCCATCTCTTGTGCACAACAAGACCTACATTTTCTTTTCCCTCCGATTCTCACCTACTCCATCACATATACCCCATCTTTACTCCCACTCTCACACATTCTCACTTCACCATTTAGTCTCAGTTAATCCACATATTTCCATTTGGCACCCTCAGGCACCTAGACAATCTTTCTCTTTTTCTCCTTTTTTATGATTATGTTCTATAAACATTTGCTGAATTTAGCTTAGAATAAGACAAATTGGAACACCCTTTATTTGCAGTGGAATGATTGTAGGAAAATGTGTAAACACACCACCGTTAGAGAGAGAGTGCTATGATAAACAGCCAAATTTAGTCTGTCCTGGTATATGTGTGCTGAGTTGGGGTATCAGAGGTCACATCTAGTTAACCCGTGGATGCATGGAAATTTCATCACTCATTCTTGCAAGACTAAGGTCAATTTGACCTCAGTGGTATTTTACTAGTATCTGGCTGATTTACAATGGTTGATTTTCTCAGGTTTTATCTTGAATATAACTAGAAATTTCTTACAAATTAGGATCACCGTATAACAATTTCATAAAAATACAATTGTGTATTTGAACTTAAAAGCACCACTCCAGCATTTTTTTTTTTTTTTTTTTTATGCCAGTCCCTTTTTTTCGGTTAGGGCTAGAGGACTTAGGTTTGGGCCATGAGGCACTTTATTACCTGAGACCCCTCCTGATGTCTATCTCGACCCTTCGGCCAGAGCGAGGCGCTCTAACCCACTGAGCCACAGCTGCCACACCGCTAGGTGACGGGAGAGCGCTACCTCTCCCAGCAGGGCGGCTACCAGGCAGGGCGGCTACCCGGCAGGGGCAAACTCTCGACCCTTCAGACTTGAGTCAGGCACTCTACCACTGAGCTACTCTGCCCCCGAAATGAAACCTAAGCACTACATTTGCTTGGATCCCGGGTCTCACTAACCAGACCCAGATATCTGCCTATGCTGGCTGCTGTGGTTTCTATTCACCAATACAAAACAAAACTAGCATGAAGTGCATCTTATAACTCTGTGTTCAAGAAATATGAATTTGCTGCACACTGCACACTTCTGGGAACTTTTTTTTGTCATTGATTCGTAGATAAAACGCGCATCTAGATCTTTTTCTGCCAGTTTTGGATGGATCCTGACTCTTGAGGCACCCGGTTGTCGCGTTCATGAAACACAATATGATTCACTCAGCTCCTTTCCCAGTTCAGCGAAAAATATACGGTATACATGATTTTTGTTCTGCATGTGCGATGGGAAAATTAATTTGTATATCATAGTACAAATGAGTTGTAGCAGGCAATCAAGCAACTGCACCACACTAACACATGCCGTTGTTTACCCCTGTATTTTGCACAATAGGTGTCAACCCGGTCAAACAATTGACCCCGCCTTTGGTTGTGTTATAGTACTGAATCCCCTAGGGTTTTTTCTTTGGCTCGTCCACCACGTCTGGAGACTTGTGATGACAACACAAATATGATTTTGTTCCAATTGGCCTTATAGGATAAAAGCTGTACGAATATCTGGTCTTCGGTGTACACAAACGTACTGCTGTACAGTTTACGGCGTTTTGCATTGCACAACTCTTGGAACTTCTCTTTGGTTCTGACATGCTTCCACGAAGGACAGAGACTTCGCAGACAATTCTCTGGCCAATTTGATGCTAATGAAAAAGTTGTTGGTGGTAATGTCTCTCTCTCTCTCTCTCTCTCTCTCTCTCTCTCTCTCTCTCTCTCTCTCTCTCTCTCTCTCTCTCTCTCTCTCTCTCTCTCTCTCTCTCTCTCTCGCTCTCTCTCTCTCTCTCTGTCTCTCTGTATCTATCTACCTATCAGTCTATATAGATAGATAGACAGATAGATGGATAGATACAACTATATATACCATCTCTCCACTTACTAAATCTTTCCTCCGCCTCGCTTCCAGAAAATGAAAGGGAGTCGGATGAAGGATTTAGGGAGTGGAGAGATGGTATGGGGCACAAAGGCTTGAGAGTAAATGCTGATAAAACAAAGCTGATTGTATGTAGGGTTCGTGGCGGTATATCAAAGATGGAGACTGGCCTTGTGTGGTTTGCCACAAGAGCATGGGAAGTACTTCCATCTTGTGCAGTGTTTGTGATACATGGGTGCATAAGAGATGTTGTGGTACTGGAGGTGACTGAGAGATAATGCTAACTTCATGTGTACGGTTTTTCGGGGAGAGTATGTGGAGAATGTTAGGCGAGAGAGGATTGATCTTGCTGGTGAGTCTCTCTAGTGTGTGGAAAAGTTTTATGTGGGAGACTTATTATGTGCTGGAGGTGGGGCTGGAGCTAGCTGTGTGGCTAGAGTGAGGAGTGGCTGGAGGAAGTTCAGGGAGCTGTTGCCACCCCCTGACAATGAGAGGGCTCTCCCTCCGTGCTAAGAGATCTTTGTATGAGGCATGTGTCGGGAGTGTAATGCCTTATAGTAGTGATACCTGGCCAGTAAAAGAGGAGGATATTCGCAGGCTCAAACGTACAGAAATGACAATGATTAGGTGGATGTGCAGTGCTTCCTTGAATGCGAGGCCTGGGGGGGAGGGGGCTAGGTTTACGATGTAAGAGTTAAGAGGTAGGATGGGGCTGGAGTGTATTGGAGTTGTAATGAAGAGAGGTAGATTGAGATGTTTTGAGCACGTGGAGAGGACGGGGGATGATGATTGGGTGAAGAAAGTGAGAAATGTTAATGCGAAGGGTAGTGTTGCGAGGGGTAGACCGAAAAAGATATGGAACGAAGTCACTGAGTGTGACCTCAGGGATAAGGGACTGAACAGGGAAGCTGCCAGAGATCGAGCAACATGGAGAGCTGTCATTTGGTTACCAAGGCCGAAGCATGCAAACATGTTGGAGCTTTTAAAAAAGAAACGAAACGATAATATATATATATATATATATATATATATATATATATATATATATATATATATATATATATATATATATATATATATATATATATATATATAAAAATTGATAGACAGACAGACAGATAGATAGGTATAGATATATAGATATATTTGTGTGTGTGTGTGTGTGTGTGTGTGTGTGTGTGTGCTTCACAGACCTGCGACGAAATATAAAAAGGTTTAAGTGAATTTCATGACAGCTGTAACGATGCAGTTTACATTCTGACTACACTAATAACAAGGCAAGTATAATAAAAAATACTAAATGAAATATAATTTGCTTTTTTGGCAAACATAAAAATATTCAATAAATAAATTTCATATTTGCTGACCCGACAATTTATCCCTGCGTTGCTATAGGAGATGTTAGTATTCTAGTCCCTTATTATACAGAATTAAATGAGAGAGAGAGAGAGAGAGAGAGAGAGAGAGAGAGAGAGAGATGCCTGACTGAACAAATTCCGGTAACGACATTAAATATAATTTTTATCCCTTTCACTGCAATGATGCCATTTTTATTTATATATTTTCTATCTTCAGACGATTTTCTTCAGCTTAGGAGAGGTTTTTCGAACTGGAGTGAGTTGGATATTAACTTCATTATTCCCTTTACTATTAAGGTGTTCTTAATTTATCTGTAAAGCAGCATCACTAATAATATTTTTACTATGTCCTTGGGCTGACTGGGTAATCTCATATCTTTATTTCTCTAAGTCCTTATTTTCACTGCCTTTATTACGATGGCGCACTTTTTTTTCAGTCTAACCTTACATTATTTTACTTTATTTAATTTAAGCAGGGCCTCCTCTTGCAGTGAAGGTGTTATTGTCTCTTTGTTATTGATTACGGTAGGTTTTTACTTTCAATTCTTTTACTTCGTTGGCATATTTTAATTGACAACCTACCACCAAATTTCGTTACTTAAGTTATCAAGGTCCGTTGTGAGTTGAGAAGTTAATGAGGGTTTTGCCTAATCACTCAGAATTATACGAATATTTCTCCTTACCTGAAAAACATCACCTGGAAAGCGGAAGACTAAAATAATAAGACCTCAGTGCAAGTCCTATCACTGAGCGCCAGATTTTAGATGAAAAGGATCCTAGCGGCCAAATGGCTAAAATCATTCTCATTTCTGTTACGGAAACACATGCATATTTTCACTGAGGTTAACGCCAAGCAGTATTATTCTGCTCAGCAGTTAGCTAGCACTTTAAGTTTACAACATTACCCAACGAATACACGCTTGTCGTAGTAGTAGTTGCGACCTCAGGCTTATCTGAAAGCGAACCCAGTGGACTGCAGGCTTGAGTTTCCCTTGTCCTGCGGTCAATCATCCTCCTTTTGAAGAGTAGGGAGAGAACTGAGGGACGTTTGTACGACCAGACAGTCGAGCCACCCGATCACATAAAAGCCACAACGAGACGTCCTTCTGCAGCACCAGTATAAGTTTGTATTTGACCTTTTTAACATCTTCACTCAAAACATTTCATTGGTATTCCACTTTCTTTGATCTCACAATAATAATTAAGTAGGAAATAAACCCTGGTAGTTAAATGGTTGCTGATGGCTGTATCCAACGTCTGCTGTTCAATAAGGCTCTCCTGATCCATATTAAGTAAAGGTTGTCATTGTATTGAGAAGTACAGGAGTCAGATAAGTACTATCGTTAAGAGAACAAATGAAGATTTTGCATAGATGCGAGAATTTCCAGATGACAAAAGGTAAATATTTCTCCTGTTTACACCAAAAATCCTTTTACTCGTATTTATAGCCAGACGCCTAAATCCCATAAGTAGTGACCACACACAAATATACACGTCGTCTGCCCTCTGCCATTTGGCTACCCCTCCTTTAACTCACACCCTCGACTCTCATTAATGTCTCCACTCCATCTCTCCATCTCATCCTTGGTCTCCCCCCTCTCCCTCTCCACCTCACTCTCATACATTCTTTTAGTCAGTTCCTCTTTCTCCACACACACACACACACACACACACACACACACACACACACACACACACACACACACACAGTCTCCCTCCCTCCTTCCCCCCCCTCTCTCTCTCTCTCTCTCTCTCTCTCTCTCTCTCTCTCTCTCTTCATCCAGCCCCACCTGTCACTCTCACATCCCCTCACTCTTCACACTCTATTACTCTTCTCTCATTCCCGACTGTCACATACCACACAGTTCCCCAAGATGAAATGAGTTTTGTGCGTGAGAGTGAGTGTGTGGTGTGGTGATGTGGTTGCGCCGTAAGCAGGTGGTGTAGCAGTGGGTGGCAGTGGTGGTGTGGTAGTACAGAGGTGTGATGGTGTGGTACTGGGGTGTTGTAGTTGTTAGGTGGTGTGGTAATTTGATGGTGTGGTCGTTTGGTGATGTGGTGGTGTGGTCGTGCTGTGGTGTGGTAGTGTGGAAATGTTGTGGTGTAGTAGTGTGGTGATGTGTAATGTAGTGTTGTGATGGTGTGGTGTTGACGTAATGTTCTTTGTGTGTGTGGTTGTGAGGCAGTATGTGGGTAGGATAGGTGATAATGACTTATGACTTTTTGATAGAGCAGTTGTGTGGTGCTGTGGTATTGTGTGGTTGTTTTCTGGCACGGCGGTGTGGTGGTGTGGTAGTGTGGTGGGGTCTCGTGTGGCAGTGTGATTGTATGATGATGCTGAGGCGTGGTGATGTGGTAATGAGACAGTTTGTTGATTCGGCATTATGGTGCTTTGGTAGTGTGGTAGTGTGGTTGTGTTCCTGTGTTGAAGAGTGGCTGTGCAGTTGTGTAATGGTGCGCTAGAATGGTTGTGTGATGATGATGATGTTGTGCGAAGGTGCTTTTGAGTGGTAATGTGGTGGGATGACAGTAGCTGTGCTGGTATTTTGATGGAGTGGTTGTATGGTAGTGTGGTGGAATGATAGGAACTGCTGATATTTTGGTGGGGTGGTTGTGTGGTAGTGTGGTGGAGTGATAGGAACTGCTGATATTTTGGTGGGGTGGTAGTGTGGTGGAGTGATAGGAACTGTGCTGATATTTTGATGGAGTGGTTATGTGGTGATATGGTGGAGGTGATGAGGGTAGCCTTTTCTCAGTGATATCTTTAGATGAATATATTAAACTTAGGAATACAAACATTTACAAGGTGGTCCGTAAATAGCATTCCACTAGACATTTCAGTGGCAGTATCTTTTGCGATGTGGGTACGGCTCAGTTAGCTAGTGTGGTGGGTGTGGCTGTGGTAGTAGAAGATGAATAAATGATACAGGGTAGATACTGATAACACTGACTTCCCAACAACACACGAGAAATCAACTGGCGGGGTGGAAGTGGGGCGTTATATATGGGCCACACTGTGCAAAGGAGGGCAAGCTGCAGCAATCTCCGTTCGTCATCTTAGTATAGTATCGCTTATATTGTAGCTTAGTCTTACTGTTGCCACACAAAGCTAATCAACAAAGAGATCCATATATAATCCTTTTACTTTAACTTGGCCCAGATAAATTTTGTCCTGTTGAACTTATTAGCCCAGTGGCAGGGTAAGGGTGCGTCCACATGTGTGCTTGAATAAGTGGTGGCAACATGTAGGCAAAACAATGACGAACACGCTGCAAACATATTGGGAACTGCACTGTCTAGATCATGTTGGCAACATCATGATAAAGTCTTATCTGCCTAGTCTGGACACATCCCTTCGCCTCTGCTGCCAGTGTTCGAAGCTGCACTGAAATATGTTTGCATAGGCCTACATCTGTCCAAATACATGTACCCAAACATGTTGCCAGCTGTGTTGTTAACACATGCTCGAGGGCACATGTGGACGAGACCTAAGACGGTATTGTGACCCTTTATCTTTTCCACAGTACTTCTTCATGACTAGCACCATATTATAGTGTTAACCTCCTATTACAGCTCAGCTTTCAGGTATGGAGAGGTGGAAATTTTTGGCCAAGTAGAGTATAATACTGAGGGTTACGTAAGTTTGGCCTAATTCCTAGAGCTTCAAGTGACTATCCCAGGCTGGATGCAGTGACTACCAGATAGGCAGAGAAGATATAAACAAGCGTACTCAGGTTGAAAGGGTTTATAGTTTTAGCCTCATGACATCACTGAGATTTCCTTGTTGCTACCAACGGATGGTTTCATTTGGCTTACAAGCCCCCTCCCCCCTTTCCCCAATACTTAACCGAATAGAAAACGCCTCCAGTCCAGAACTCCCTTAGCTCAGGTGATGCATTTCTGTAATTTATTCTTGCCGATACCAGACGATTTTATTAAGCAAAGGAAAGCTACCTATAACGGGTAAATGAATGCAGTGCCTAACCCCTCCAGTTCCATAAGTCTATCTCTAGTTGAATCAAATCGTCTGGAGACAGTTATAATAATATACTAAACGTCATCGAATTTGTGCAATGAGTTCTTACATCTGATTCGGCTACCTTTGAGCGACTTTATTCGGTTTAAGAGATATGCCCTTCGTCCTGAAAAATTTGCAGCATTCGATCCAGTGACGTATTCCACATTAGATTCTTTCTATTGCCAAATGATTTTTTCAGTAAGAACTTAATAGAACTAGGGAGGTAAAAGATAGCTTTCTCCGACTCCACTTCAAAAGATCTTCCCTAAGATAAATATAATTACCTGGACATAGTGAGAATAAACCAGCAGATTATATCACCGAGCTGTAGAGTTATTATTATTATTTTTTTATCCCAGACTCAGTTAAAACATGAGACCAGTGGACTGGAGTTGCCATCAAACCATCATCATCCTTTTGTGAGATAGGGAGTAAGTTAAGGAAAGTTTATGTAATCGGATTGTGTTGCCGCCTATCGTTGCCATCAAGTGAAGGCGTCCCTTTCCAACACCACTGGAGTGCCAAGTAAATGACAAAAAATGAAAAATAACAGACGAGCCTCATGAACACACGGCAGTTTACGAGATATTGTACTTTTTTTTTTGTCTGCGACACCGTATGATTTTAAAAGCAATTAGCATAAAACTCCATGAACATTTTTCACATTCTTTTTTTCTTTTATAATGATCAAAGGCTATGGCCTCTGGGTGTGATGCAAAATGCATACTTTTGAAACACTTTAGAAATAGTGGATATTAGCACCAGTATTTACAGAGCATTTTTCCGTCTTTTATTTATTTGCCAGAGGCCATAGGAAAGTGAAAATGCTCAGTTTGACGATTGCACATTAAGTGACAAATTGCTGTACCTGAGTCTTAGGCTTGTGAAGAATATGACGCATTAATTTTTTTCCAAGGTGAATGAGTAACTGACGAACTAAATGATTCAATGATTTATTCTCCAGCAAACAAAGTGACTTGTGAATTAGGTGGCCGAGTACATGAATTTCCGCAATTATATACCTTCTTCACCCTCAGTAAGGGGGTTGGAGAGGGACGCCTTCGTGTGGTGGCACTGATATAGCTGGATGGTTCAACTGCCTCATTATACAATCGTCCTAATCTACATCCCTATCCCCCAAATGGTGAATGAGAGACTGCACGAGGTAGATCATCTGAGCCTGTAGATCAATGGGTTCACATTTCAGATGAACCTGGGAGTACGGCAACAACCACAACTACTACCCCAGTAGGTGATGCGTATCATATTCCTGCTGTCACTAGACGATTTTATTAAGCTCTCATGATCCCACTGGAAGTGAAGAATTGAACAATGCCTCATCTAATCTTTCAAGCTCGAGAAGTTTATCCTAAGTTGCACTAAAGATTTCATCATTATAGTGTAAGGGTAGAAGCAGTTGTAGCCCAAGCTTTACCTGAAACATGAACGTGGTGGACTGCAAGTTTAAAGCTCATCTTCTCCATTTCACCATCTCCTTTTTGAGGCTAGGGAAGTAGTTGAGGGACATATATAACCAGGCAACTGAGCCACCTGGTTATGTCAGTGCCACCACATGTACTGTGCAGGCCCCTCTCCCCCAGCATAGAGTAAGAGTGAACCTCTTTAGAACGAGGACGAGCTTTGTAATCAGTTTTTATTACAACCAGTTAATTTTTTTCATCTTAGGATAAATGGGAGAAATGGAGTTCCCCCGAGCTAAGCCCTGTATTGGCCTATATAGCCCCGCTAGGGTTACAGGAGGGAGCTACCCCTCCCAGCACGGCAGCCTGGGCGAGGCTCGAACTTGCAATCCCCCGATTACAAGTCCAGCGCGCTACCACTGTGCTACCGCGCCCCCGATCATCTTAGGATAGGATTCTATTAGCGAAGACGAAAGCGGAGGCTATAACTAACCATTTCAGTTAAATATGTATATATATCGTAAGCTGAATAAAATCGTGAGGAAGTAACAAGAATAAAAACAATCCATCAATTTAATGTAAAGGTGGTAGTCGTAGCCGTAGTCGTAATAGTAGTAGTAGTAGTAGTAGTAGTAGTAGTAGTAGTAGCAGTAGTAATAATAGTGGTAATGGTAGCAGATCAATCATCCATCAAGTTTTACTTCGTATCACGTGATACATATAAAATTATACCATTACAATACATAGATAAAGGGCAGAGTTATGCATGAGTAAAGTTCACGAGCTATTAAGTTCTGCAGTCATCTCAGAAGGGAATCATATAGCTACATACAGCACTGAATTCTATTTTATATTATAAAGTACGTTCAGCTTATACAATTTGCATCCCTCCAACTTGATAATTTTTTACCCAGTGTATTCTTGCATTTATCATGTATTTTCTCTTATTTTAGTGTCATAAGTTTTTCTAAGTATTGTCAACAGACGTGGATCATGTTGATCCGAGGTAATAAAATAATGAAACAACACCACCAGAATATTAATTTTCCTATTAAATAATTTTATATACCGAGCCTGAACAAATTCTACATGGTGTCTTAGTAAAAGTAGCCCTGCTGCCTTTGACACCTGTTGTTGTTTATGAGTCTGGTAAATTATATGTCATTTTTTTAAACACTTGCATATACACTCTCAAAAGTTTTAAAAAATTATCTTAACATTTCTTTCTTGCTCCAAAGATACAGCCCACAGTCAGGCACACAGTACACTTTTAAAAAAATACAGGTCTGTTCAGAATACGAGGTCTGTTCCGAAAATTTTCATTTCCACCAATATGATATATATTGCCCTCAAGAAATAAAACTGCAGTATTTTTCAGTACCGTAGGCACAGTCCCAACAAATTATCAGTGTCTTACAGCAATTACCCTTACACTTAAACCGATAACTCACCGAGAGTGCACGCTAATTCTTTCATTCATTCATTCATTTATTCATAAGTTCATTCATTCATTTCTTTATTCTGTCTGTCTGTTTCTGTCTCTGTCTGTCTGTCTGTCTGTCTCTCTGTCTGTCTGTCTGTCTGTCTGTCTCTCTCTCTCTCTCTCTCTCTCTCTCTCTCTCTTTCTCTCATCGTAACCCCAGAAGCTTAAGCCACGCTGGGAAGTTTATTATGCAATCTCTTCCCCTCAAGAAAAGGTGCTGGGAAGTCACATATACCAAAAAGAATACAAAAGAAAGTCTCAGTAACTGGAAAAAAAAAAAAAGGCATAGAGTTCATCATGTACACCATAATAATAAAAAAAATGGTTAGCCCTTTAAACAGTGGACGACTTTTTATTTATTTACTTATATTTTTTGCTCGCCACGAAGTATTTTTTTTTTTTTTTCGATTACTAGAAACCTCTTTGAACAAAGGAGTTAATGAAGGCCAAATTTCATGTTTCCAGTTCGTAAAGACTCTCCTAACTTGAGATTAATCGTTTTAACCTGAGAAAACGTCGCAGTTATGATGAAAAACAAAAAGATAACGTGACGATGAAGAAAAAGGGTCAGAAAGATGAACTTAAGAAGACGGATTTAAAATAAGAGGAAAAAGACAATATCTTACGCCAGAAGGGAAGACAAACACAAAGTGACGAAATGCATCTGAGGAAAATTTGACCCTAAGTGAAAATCAATTAAAGTGAAAGGTTTATTGAGACAGTGAGGTCTAGCGAGAGTGATGGAGGGAGGTGCGGCGTGGATGCAACCCGTGGGAGACCTTATACTCGGTGGTAGAGAAAGAGAGAGAGAGGGGGGGGGGTAGGGGGGGTTTTCAAGAATACTCTCCCAGTATCCCTGCTTGTCGTAAAAGGCGACTAAAAGGTTGGCGGAGGGTTAGTGCCCCTCCCCGGAAAACAACTAACTAAAAAAACAAACAGTAAGCCTCGGACAAGGACTGACCAACGATGACGACGACCAAGGACTGGACAAAGGACATGGTTATCGGAACGTGGAATGTAAGGGGAGCGAATGATGAGGTGAAAGAGAGAGAGATTGTCCAGGTGCTTGAAGGTGCGAAAGTGGATGTATGTAGAATAACTGAAACAAAATGGAGAGGAGAAAGTGTGAGAGAATGGGAGTATGGATGGGGTATATTTGCAGGAGTAGGTGAGAATGAGAGAGCAAAGGAAGGAGTATGTATAGTTCTGAGTAAAAGATGGAAGAAGAGCATAAGACAGTATGGATCAGTTGGTTCAAGGATTGTGTGGGTAAAGTTGAAAGTTGGAATACAAATGTGGGCGATTGTGTGTGTGTATGCGCCAACGCAAGATCGTGCTAGAACAGTGAGAGAAGAGTTCTGGACATATGAAGAAGTGTGCATGGAAAAGTTTGGAAGGAATGAGGGAGTGTTTTTGATCAGTGATATGAATGGTAAAGTTGGGAATGTGAAGGTGGATGGAATAGTTGGTGAGTGGGGTGTGCCTGCTGAGATAGATGAGAATGGGAGTGCGTTAGTGGACATTTGTGCTGGGAGGGGGTTGGTGATAGCCAATACCCTCTTCAGGCATAAAGTGATCCACAGGTATACATGGCAAGTGATGAGAAGGGTGGGTGGTGAACTGAATGAAAGGAAGGTACTGATTGATTATGTGTGTGTGGATGAAAGGATGCGAAGATGTGTAATGGATGCAAGAGCTCATAGAGGTTGGGGGAGTTGACTTTCTGACCACTACTTAGTGGTGGCCAGAATTAGAATTCAAGTAAGATGGAGGAATAGAAGAAGGGAAAGACGAGAGGAAGGAGTAGTTGCAAGGAGAGTGGAGAGGTTACAAGAGGATGAGAAAAAGGCAGAGTATAAGAGAGAAGTGGAGGAACGATTGGGCAAATATGAATTGGAGCAGATGGGAGACGTGGAAGGTGTGTGTAAGATATTTACAGAAGAAATATCTGCAGCATGTGATGTGGTGTGTGGAAGGAAGAGAAGACGGAGGGGGGTGCAAGGAACAGCGTGGTGGACTGAAGAGGTGAGACAGGCTGTGGCACAAAAGAAGAAAGCATACAATGAATGGATGAGAAATTGGGGCGTGGAAGAAATTGAGAGGCGGAAGAGAGAGTTATATGTAGAAAGAAAGAGAGAGGTGAAAAGATTAGTAAGAGAGAGTAAGAAGAGAGTGGATGAGGAATTTGGAAGGAATTTGAGTGTAAAGTGGAGGGACTGTAAGAAAATGTTCTGGAAAGAGGTGAAAAGAGTAAGACAGGGTGGAAGTGAAGTTAGCAGGGGAGTGAAAGATAAAAATGGTAGATTACTAGTGGAGAAGGGAGAAAAAGTGAGGAGATGGAGAGAACACTTAAAGGAATTGTTGAACATAGAGGATGGAAGTAATGCGAGTATAAGTGGCTGGGGAATGGCTGGGAGAAGGAGGGAGGTGAGAAGACAGGAAGACATCAGTAGGATAGAAGTTGTGGAAGCAATGAAGGAAGTTAAATCGGGGAAAGCCCAAGGAATTGATGGAGTGAGTGGTGAAATGCTGAAGCATGGGGGAGAGATAGTAGTAGAATGGATGTGGAAGATGTGCAGATTGGCCTGGGAGGAAGGTAGAGTCCCGGAGGATTGGAAGTCAGGTATAATTATTCCCTTGTACAAAGGAAAAGGGGAAAAAGAAGTGTGTGGTAATCATAGGGGCATTTGTCTTCTTAGTATAATAGGAAAAGTGTATGGTAGGATACTTATAGACAGAGTTAGAGAAAGAACAGAGAAATTAGTTGGAGAAGAACAGGGAGGCTTTAGGAAGGGAAGAGGTTGTGTAGATCAGATATTCATTCTTAGATCTTTAGTGAAAAAGTTTCTAGAGAAGGGAAAGAAGTTGTATGCGGCTTTCATGGATTTGGAGAAAGCATATGACAGGGTGGACAGACAAGGATTGTGGAAAGTGTTAAGAATATATGGAGTAGATGGGAAGTTGTTGAATGCTATGAAGAGTATGTACGATGGTGCGAAGGCTGCAGTGCGTGTGGATGGTGAACTAAGTGAATTTTTCTCTTTGAAAGTTGGGTTGAAACAGGGATGTGTCATGTCTCCATGGTTGTTCAATCTGTACATGGATGAGGTAATAAAAGAGGTACAAGGTAGGGTAGTGGATGTTGGAGTGGCCCTGGTGAGAGAGGATAGTGTTTGGAAACTCCCTGTACTGTTGTTTGCAGATGATACTGTGTTGTTGAGTGAAGACGAAGGGGAGCTGCAAGGCTTGGTGGATGAGTCTGGGAGAGTGTGTAAGAAACGGAATCTAAAGGTGAATGTAGGGAAGAGTAAAGTGATGGTCTTTGAGAGAGGTGAAGTCAGTGAATGTACAGCGAGGTTGGATGGTGAGGAATTGGAAAATGTGAGTACGTTTAAGTACTTGGGTAGTGTGATGAGTAAGGATGGAGGTTTGGAGGGTGAAGTGCGTGAAAGGGTACAGCAGGGAAGAAAGGTTGCTGGTTCTTTGAAAGCAATGATAAGAAACAGGGAAGTGAGCATGGAAGTGAAAAAGTTACTACATGACAGTATTGTGATACCAACTCTAACGTACGGAAGTGAAGCTTGGACGTTGTTGGAAGGACACAAGTCAAGAGTGAGAGCAGTGGAAATGAGTTATTTAAGAGGAGCCTGTGAAGTCACATGGAGAGACAGGCTGACGAATGAGGATATAAAGGAGCGTTGTGGTGTGGATGTGATAGGAAGCGTTATGAGGAACACACTGAGGTGGTTTGGCCATGTGGAGAGGATGGAGGGTGAAAGACTGACGAAGAGAGTGTATGTGAGTGAGGTGGAGGGGGGAAGAGGGAGGGAGAGGCCGAGGATGAGATGGAGGGATGGGGTGGAGAGGAATATGAGAGAGGTTGGTGTGAGTTGGGAGCAGGGCAGTGAAATGGCGGGGAACAGGGCGACTTGGAGGCGATTTGTTTGTGGCCACCCCAAAGGGGATTGAGGCGTCTGTCAATAGATAGATAGATAGATAGATTTTAGCGTGATAAAATTTGACGCATCGGACGATAAATCTGAACCTAAACTCCCAGGTTAGGGTGCCTGGTTGGTATCCCTGATCTGCTGAGCCTTTGATCCTTGTTCATAGTGGCATCGGAGGCTTCGTAGCACCTCTTACTAAGCAATTTGTTGTGCTTGTTAATTATCACTGACTTTTACGTTGCTTAGAGAGTTTGAGTATGAACACAATTTTCATAGAAATTATAAGCGACGATCTTGATATGTGGCCTAATGTGCAAAATAAATAACTACCTTAGAAGTGTTACCGATGAACCAGAAAGCCACTTTGAATATGTGTACTGGTTATTCAATGCTCAAATCGTCCAAGTTGAAGCAGTTTCGTAGGCAACACATTCCTCACATTATATGCAAATTGAGAACCATCTGAGGTAGAAGCCAGCAAAAAAAAAAAAAAAAAAAAAAAAAAAAAAAAAAAATCACCCGCTCCGTGATGTTATCTTTGTCAAACGTGATATACCATTCTCAGTTTCATAGTCCTTGCACGTGTTATTGATAGGGTTAATACTACGATAATGCTACGTTACATATTGTATATACTTTACATGCGTTGTTCATGGGGTGTTGTATATATCAGACAGTTAGGCCTATATAGTTTGCCATTAAACCATTCATAAAATGCTAATGATGGTTGTCATTGTGTCATAACGTGTAAGGAAATCCTTAGGTGGTAACCCCGGATGCGATGGGTGCCAAGCAGATAAATGACACCTTGAATTCTGTATTATCTAGTGGATAATGTTTTACTACACTGAGACCTTCCTTCAAGCATTATGTCCATTACTATGAATTATTCGTTATACACGACATGAAGCTGCGGAAGTTATACTGTATCTGGAGAGAGAGAGAGAGAGAGAGAGAGAGAGAGAGGGGGGGGGAGGCAGAAAGAGGATCAGGTGTACCAACTCACACAGCGACGGGACTGTTCGGCCAGACTGCCTAGAGAACAACTACTACTACTACTCAAACAGCGTATTCACAACTTCTGTGCCAGCGATAGTTGTTATGGTTAATGAAGCAAGGGGAGACGATAATTATATCAGTGGATGTACACAGAGGTAAGCCACTTTTCCAGCAATATCTTCTCTAAAACTGAGAGCTCTAAAGAGTTATATAATTACACAACTACTCGCCGTCAGGGAAAGCTTAGACATGACATTCTGAAGCTGGGCTAGGCTTTGACAAAATCGGCTCCTAGATCCTAATTTCTCTCTTTTAAAATAGTTTGTTACATCACCAACAATATGGCAATGCAGTTTATTACCTTGTAAGAGTGTTTTCTGTGCGACAGGGCAATTTTAGCATTTCCACAACATTAGCTGAAAGAACAAAGTACAGAGTTAGACATTTTATACTACGAACATAATTATCTAGCAGATCGGACTGTTTAGAAATGTAATAAAGACCTAAGCACCCAAATTAAGCTAACTTTCCTGAATATTTTCAAGTTGTACCAATTCCGGTGAATCGCATAAAATTACTTTTGGCTGATATGGCTCTACTGATTTTAACAATGCATTAACTAGTATTTGCAATTCAGCTTGTATAATCACAAAGAAATACAAAGATGACTAACTTTTTAAAAATATTTTGAGTTCACACATATATCATACAGTTCTCTGATTTTATAAGTAACCAGCAAGCATACAGAGAGCGCATATCTCCGCCAATGCCATTGCCATTAAAAAGGATCCGGATCTGGATCAGTGGAGATACTATGTGGAATACATAGGATCCTGATCCGCCCCAGAATTTAATGAATTCTATCTTGGCCCATGGCCCATCCATCCACAAAATTTCATTCAAATTCATTGAGAACTTTTGGAGATATCGTGTGGAAAAACAAACAGACAAACATAGGTGAATAATTAACCTCCTCCAATTCGTTGGCAGAGGTAAGCAGCTCTTTCAGTGTCCAAAGTTGGCGGTGGGGAATTTGTCATGGCAAGGGTTGACTCACCATGGGCAGGGTGGCTGCCGGAAACTCCCAGACAGCCCGGGAAAACATACCAGATACCCCCAGCAACCTCACAAGCATGGAACCATTCAAACAGTGGCGTGAAACACAGGGTATTTTTCTTGTTATACAAGGACGAAGGAACCAAAGGCCAGGAGCCAGCAAACCGTTCTTTCCAAGAGAAAAAGAAACAATAAAGAAGAGAGCCAAATTCAAGATCCGTTCTTTCGAGATGCCTGGACACACTGCGTTTGAGAGACTGGAGATTATAGGAAGTAGGAAATACAGACAGAGGGAGACAGTTCCAGAGCTGACCTGTTGCATAAATGAAGGACTGGGAGTAACGGTTAACTCTTGCAACAGAAAATTGGACAGAAAAGGGATGAGAGTTTGTTGCCAAATGGATGCTACGCGCCCGTCGTAAAGGTGGAGGGATGCAAGCAAACAGTTCTGAGGAGCAGTGAGCATTGAAGTAGCCATGGAAAAGAGATAAAGATGCAACAGTGCGGCGAAGAGACAGAGGTTGAAGGAAGCAAGTAAGAGGAGGAGATATAATGAGACTAAAAGCCGTTGACTCCACCTTATTGAGATGAGCTGTATGTTGAAGTATCTTATTCCTGTCATTCCTGTGGAATTTCTTTCAGAGTTATACTCTCATTACTCGGTACTGATATCAGTGACCATCAATAAATGACCAGAGTGGTAATGGATGCTGATTTCAGTGCTTAAGCATTAAAGACGACATACTGAAGACAATCTGTGTCTTCTTAGGTGATAGGTACTAAACGTACGGATATTATATAACTGTAGGAGTTGAAGAATTACATGAAGTTGAGAAGAGTCTAGTATCGCAGAAAGCTGTAATTCACCCATCAGACCATCCACCATTCAAGTTCACGTGGGGAATAAGCAAAAGGATCTCCTTTCAAAGGTGAAATCCCTGAAAGAAATTCCACAGGAATGACAGAAGTAATTAGTAAAAGATAAAGTTTAAGATCCTTGAACAGCCATAATGCTTACTCTTGGTCCTTCAGGGCTTTTGATCCAAAGAAGTCCAAAATAGGACTTTAAAGGGTTACTTTGCTGTTTAAATGCATATTCACCAAAATCGTTACGTCTTTATAAAAAATCTCAATTAAAAATCTTTATGGTTTGAGGATTTTTATAAACATCAGTTAAATATTTCAGTGAATATGGAAACTTAAAAAAGAAAAGGCCCGATAAGATAACTTTTAAAAGCTATTGTCATAAAGATTATTAGAATTCATAAAATGTTCAGCTTAGGAACACGACGAAACTGATAATTATCCAGGTGGAGTCCTGGGAAGGGCTTTGTAGCTGTCATAAGGATCTAGGAGGGTTGTAAAGGGCTGAATGGAAATTTGACTTTCATTATTTAAGTCCCTCATAACCAATTGACTCACTGACAAAGGTATGTGTGTGTGTGTGTGTGTGTGTGTGTGTGTGTGTGTGTGTGTGTGTGTTAGAGTTTTGCCGTTTCCTGATGGCTTTACCCATCTTAGGACAGATTTAGTGAACTGAAAGGGTGAGATACATCCTCAATAAGCCCTTACATTATGACGAGCCATCCGAATCTGAATTAAATCACCTGGTAACAGCAAAAATATATTAAACGACGCCATTTCGAATTAAGAGATCAAGGATTATTACAGGAGGGATGGGTGTAGCTAGTTTTAAGGGAGTATCTTTTAGCTCACATTTCAATAGGTGACCAGCTAGCATTTTTTTTTGTTTTTGTTTAATATGGTGCTCTTTGTTTTACATCCAGGTAACAGGGTAAGATTAGTCAGTCACGTAACTTTGAACAAATAATTCCTGATAAAAAGGTTAATTCTGTGACCATGAAGTTCTAATCCGTATCTTTGCATGGTCAAGTCTGTGGGAATGAGGTAATACCTTGTAATATTTAGAGAGAGAGAGAGAGAGAGAGAGAGAGAGAGGAGGAGGAGGAGGAGGAGGAGGAAGATATTGGTGTGTGAGCTTATATGAAAGAAAGAAGTAGTGAGAGAGGGTGATGTTCAGGGAAAGGGGAGGGGAGCTGACGCGGAGTGCAGAGATGAGATATGTGGGAACTTGGATGTGATGAATGTATCCGGAGAGAGAGAGAGAGAGAGAGAGAGAGAGAGAGAGAGAGAGAGAGAGAGAGAGAGAGAGAGAGAGAGAGAGAGAGAGAGAGAGAGAGAGAGAGAGAGAGAGAGAGAGAGAGAGAAGGCAAGGGCAATGCAAGATATGAGAGGGGAGAGAATGAAAGCAAAGGAGGGAGTTGGGGGGAGGGGGTAGAGAAAAGGGAAGAGCAAATGGAGGAAAGAAGGGAGAGGGGAAGGTGTGAGGAAAGAGGGGAGGGGAGGGGAGAGATAAAAAGTGGGACGGCAACAATGGAAAAGGAATTAAATAATAATAATAATAATAAAATAATAATTATAGTGGGTCGATTGCCTCATATGGGGTAATTCTTGTATGACTCGGGTACGAAAAGACTGAGGCCCTTATCTCGCCGTGTAAGGAAGCTCCCTATCACCACTTCCTTAGCATATTTTTTTGTGGATACGGCTAGTTAATATCCTTTTGTATGTTATTTATGCAAAGTATGAATTTGAAAGATTTATATATCACAGAACATTACAGCAAGGTGAAATAAGCAAAATAAATCGCTTAGGAAAAGGCATTATGGAGCTTCGTTAATCGGCAAGAATACGAGCCAAGGATATCAAAGAAGACTCTCACCCTTCCACCAAACAATCCATCGGAGTCTGACAGGAAAAATCGAGAAGCAACACCACACAGTATAGGAAAACTGACATTTTTAAAACAAAGGACTGAAGGGAACACACACCATGATTTTGAAGTGGAGTGTGGATACACACACACACACACACACACACACACACACACACACACACACACACACGATCCCAGTAATACTGGTGTGAGTAATTAGCGACTAAAAAGGATTGTATCCACCCAAATCATTTCAGGTACAGTATATGCCTGTCCAGTCAAATTTAAAAACACTATCGATTTAACACTACATAAAGAACATTATAACTTGTTCCATTCATCCACTACTCTGTTCTGTACCATTTCCTTCGTATGTCCCAACTTATTTGGAATTTTTCTAGTATTACTTAATTTCTGCCTATTCTTTCGTGCCTACTCATTCCTGAACTTTCTGAATATATCGTGTAATATTTCACTATTCTGCGTTAATACTTTGATTAAAACTCTCCCGACTCTTCACTTTTCCAGTGAGTGTAAATTTGTCTTTCATATTTTCTGTTCACAAAGAATGTTCCCCTTATCATCCAAGGTTTTTCTTGCTCCATCTAGAGCGTCGGGATCCTGGCCTTGGCTTTTCAGTCTCAACACTTAAGACGAGGATAGTCAGCCTCACTCGCTCCAGAATGGCACTGAGAGAAATAAACCTCCGATACACCGCTGCTGGCCCCATCCGGTTGGAGTTCCGTTGCCCACTAGAGCACCAGACGCCATTTGGTTATAACTTTGAGTAATAAATGGTTCCTCAGTGACGGTAAACTATGTAGCATGTCACTCGGTGTACAGATACATGAAGGCAGCACTATACTACCGAAAGATATAATGCCCAATCAGTGGTAGGGACATAAAAAAAGCAAAGTACCACACGTTTCAAATGTTGTAGCATCACTAAAACAAGACAAACCTGTATTATTACTTTGGAGACATACTACTTACACTCCTTTATAAACCTCGGACCCTGCTTCCTATATTTCATTCAATAATGCACTGATCTCTCGGCAGCATCCCGGTATAATAGCTTATTGGTTTATAATTTTGACAAAGCTGCGATATGCCTCTGATTGCCAGAGGATTTTGCAAGAAAAACATACAATTCAATCTTTTTCATTAAGCATGCAATTACTCCTCATTTTCTATCATACCCTTGATGAAGAGAACGGATATTTAAAACGTAACTTTTAGAAATTCTTCGAAGGCCTTTCATATTCAATGACCTTCACCAACATAATACCATTGACTTCAGGCTTCTGGATGCTAGCGTGATATTTAACTTAATCGGAGTAAACAGAGAACTTCTTTTTTTTTTTCTTTTGCGAAGTTGCGATGATATGTCTTCGAATGCCAGAGGATTACTGATCTAGATTTTTAGTGATGATGGGTGATACCCGTTCGTGGGTGAATGCTTTGGTTTTTATTCTCTATTATTTTTCACTTGCCACTCATTTAACTTTATGAATAAGATATTAAGGTTTATGTGAAGATTGTTATAACCTTCAATATTATTTCCGCATATGCCTAATCCATGTTATCAGAAAATTTTCTAACCGATCAATTTTCATCTGACGGTACTTGACCACTCGCACAACATGAATATTGCGTTGAGGTTGCATTTTAATTGAGACTTACCTTTGAGCTAAGAGTGACTCTCTTAGCTTACTTGTTAAAACGACACACTACTATGACTGCACCTGGCCATCAGCCAAGCTGAATGATTTTGTAATATTTGCGTGGGTGTAGTATACTTTCTACAACAATATTACTTAAAAACAATAACAAAAAAGTATCTAACAATCAGCAAAAGGCCACGAACAGAACCCTGAACCACACCACATGCTACTAGTTTGTAGTCTGACTGTAATTCCTTTGATACTCTGCTTCACTTCCATTAACCGCGATGCCAACTAGCTTAAAGTACGAGCATTCCCTCACATGCCGTGTGCACTAACTCTCCAAAGTATTATCGTGGGGAACCTTAATCAAATCCCGTGCTAAAGTCAAGATAAATGACACCGTATGGTATGAAGAGTAGAGGTTGGGCTGGAGAGTGGGCGAGGAAGAGAGAGGGTGAGATGAAAGGAGAGGAACCAAAAGTGAGAGAGAGAGGAGGGGAGGGGAAAGAGTGATGGAGGGGATGAGAGGAGAGGAGGCAAGGGAGAAAGAGGGGAGGGAAGAGAAAGAGGGAGGGAGGAAGGACGAAGGTGAAGGATTACATAGGAGTACAAAGGAGGTACAGAAAACGGAAGACATATTGGCTCATGGCGAGAGTATCTTTTAAAAAAAAAAAAAAAAAAAAAAAGCTCTAAGCAGCTTGTAAAAGAAAATTATTGAAAGCAGGAAGGCTCTATCCCACCCACCACATCATCCGGTAAAACTGGCCAAAAAATAAATCTATCTATCTATCTATCTATTGCCAGACGCCTCAATCCCGTTTGGGGTGACCACAAACAAATCGCCTCCAAGTCGCCCTGTCCCCCGCCATTTCACTCACCTGCTCCCAGCTCACACCCCCCTCTCTCATATACCTCTCCACCCCATCCCTCCATCTCATCCTCGGCCTCCCCCTCCCTCTTTCCCCCTCCACCTCACTCACATACACTCTCTTCGTCAGTCTTTCACCCTCCATCCTCTCCACATGGCCAAACCACCTCAGTGTGTTCCTCAAAACGCTTCCTATTACATCCACATCAACACCACAACGCTCCTTTATATCCTCATTCGTCAGCCTGTCTCTCCATGTGACTCCACAGGCTCCTCTTAAATAACTCATTTCCACTGCTCTCACTCTTGACTTGTGTCCTTCCAACGTCCAAGCTTCACTTCCGTACGTTAGAGTTGGTATCACAATACTGTCATGTAGTAACTTTTTCACTTCCATGCTCACTTCCCTGTTTCTTATCACTGCTTTCAAGGAACCAGCAACCTTTCTTCCCTGCTGTACCCTTTCAAGCACTTCACCCTCCAAACCTCCATTCTTACTCATCACACTACCCAAGTACTTAAACGTACTCACATTTTCCAATTCCTTACCATCCAACCTCTCTGTACATTCACTGACTTCACCTCCCTCAAAGACCATCACTTTACTCTTCCCTACATTCACCTTTAGATTCCGTTTCTTACACACTCTCCCAAACTCATCCACCAAGCCTTGCAGCTCTCCTTCGTCTTCACTCAACAACACAGTATCATCTGCAAACAACAGTACAGGGAGTTTCCAAATACTATCCTCTCTCACCATGGCCACTCCAACATCCACTACCCTACCTTGTACCTCTTTTATTACCCCATCCATGTAAAGATTGAACAACCAGGAAGACATGACACATCCCTGTTTCAACCCAACCTTCAAAGAGAAAAATTCACTTAGTTCACCATCCACATGCACTGCAGCCTTCGCACCATCGTACATACTCTTCACAGCATTCAACAACTTCCCATCTACTCCATATATTCTTAACACTTTCCACAATCCTTGTCTATCCACCCTGTCATATGCTTTCTCCAAATCCATGAATGCTGCATACAACTTCTTTCCCTTCTCTAGAAACTTTTCCACTAAAGATCTGAGAATGAATATCTGATCTACACAACCTCTTCCCTTCCTAAAGCCTCCCTGTTCTTCTCCAACTAATTTCTCTGTTCTTTCTCTAACTCTGTCAATAAGTATCCTACCATACACTTTTCCTATTATACTAAGAAGACAAATGCCCCTATGGTTACCACACACTTCTTTTTCCCCTTTTCCTTTGTACAAGGGAATAATTATACCTGACTTCCAATCCTCCGGGACTCTACCTTCCTCCCAGGCCAATCTGCACATCTTCCACATCCATTCTACTACTAAGTAAATAAATAAAGGAAAAAACATGGAAATTTTTATGGAAGTGAAAAGGGAATAACAGTCCACTGTGTTAAATATAAAGGTCTGCAAATGAAAAAGCATACATAATCGCTGAATATTCTTAGTATTAGAAAACGTCACACCTTCGTCAGCATACACTTTAACGAGGAAAATAAACAACACTCAGTTAGTTTTAGCCTATGGTCTCGAAATATTTATGTAGCAGAATTTATACATATCAATAGTTTTTGCACTAACTGCTGTTGCTGGTAGTTTATTCCATTGTTCCACTACGCGAATATTACAGTGATATCTTCCGACACTATCATTGCATTGGTGGTAAGTGGTGGCGACCATCATCCACTCACTATTGATGTAGTGTTCCCTACTTCTTTCTTCACCTTTATTATTCTTTTTCTGACTGCCTTCTCTCTTCCTATTTTTCCCACCTTTCCTGTCACTTTTTACCCTCCACTTGTCAAAGTCAGAGGAGGGTGTTGTTATCACTGGGATCAATAGGTGTCCGTCCGTAGAGTTAGGCGACAAGGCGGCTGGCTGGGCGCAGAGATTTCGTTTTCGGGCCAGAACTCAGAAAGTATTCAGTATAGAGTCATGGTAATTCACATGATTATGTCTCATAGTGAACTGGTGCCGTTCGATAGGTAGAATGCCATGTCTTAACTATTTTTTTTAAAATAATGATAAAGTAAAAAAAAAAAATCCAGAGATTTCAGTGCGACCTGCGCTAGGACCTGAAGGGCCCAGGTTGTGTATCCTCAAGGTGTTCTCCTTACTCTCTCTCTTTAAAGAAAAGATTGGGGGAGGTGAGGGTCGTTATGCGTTTGGTTAGGTGTGCAGGGAGGTGGGAGTTATGTGCTTGGTGAGATGGAGCGTTACAACAGTGCAGTGTTGCCTATGTTTATTGCCATTAATTCCTTTTCTTTCTTTTTTTATGTGAGGAACAAGGAACCAAGGGCCACGAACCCGCAAAATTGCTCCTTCCAAGAGAAAAACAAAATACAGGAGAGAGCCAAATTCAAGATCCGATCATTTCGAGATGCCTGGACACACTGCATTTGAATGACTGGAGATCATAGGAAGCAGGAAATACAGACAGAGGGAGACAGCTCCAGAGTTGACCTGTTGCATAAATGAAGGACTGGGAGTAATGGTTAACTTTTGAATTAGAGAGTTGGACAGAAAAAGGCGGCTTTACATTATGTGACAAGCCTAATGGTTTCCTGGAAGCCAGAAAACCATTCACAACGCTGGGCAATTACCATATAACCAACCAACACATGTTGCCTATATGTCAACTAGTGGGTTGGCGCAGGGTTAGTGCCCCTCCTCATAAAACAGCTAACTCAAAGTCAAACGGGCACCCTTTATAGGATAATGGTGTCTGGCTATAGACAGATGGATAATATTGCATTTCCTGCTTGTGAGCCTCATTCCACGATTTTTGGTCACAGTGTTATGTAGTTTTTCAAACAAATTATAATTTTTAACATCATGAAATTTTTAAAAGAATTTAACCTACTTGTATTACATATCCTCTGAGTCTTCGGTCTTTTTTTTTTTCTTAGAGAGAGAGAGAGAGAGAGAGAGAGAGAGAGAACGTACAGTATTTGGCTTAAGTTCTTCGCTGAGTAAAGGTTGAGCACCCTCCGATCAGTCTTATCACTACAGTAGTCAGAACATTTAAGAGCGTGACACGCCTACGAACCTAGGGACACTGATCAAAATTTTTCTCCTCCTTCTCCTCCTTTTCCTTCTCCTCCTCCTTATCATCATCCATCCTTTTTTTTTGTTACCTAAAGATTAGGTGAGGAAGAATCCAGAAACAAGGAAAAAAAGGAAACGTCAGAACTACGTACTGGCAGCATGCCCAGAGGGATGGTTCACACGGTATTTCACAAGCAACCAGACATTTACAGTCATGTCTCTGTTTCACAAGCCTAACCATCTGCTCAGTTTGGAATAGAAAAATGGTGCAACACAGGTTAAGTTGACGTATGGAGGTAGAATACATCTATGAATAGGGATTCAGATCCCCTAATGTGTAAATGGGTGAGATAGAATACATCTACGAATGGGGGTTCGGATCCCCTAATGTAATAAATGGGTGGTTGTTAATGAGGAGGAATGATGGGAGGCAGAGAAGTGAGTAAAGTGGCTGCGTGAGTCAGGGTGGGAATGATGGGAGGCAGGGAAGTGAGTAAAGTGGCTGCGTGAGTCAGGGTGGTGGTGTTCACAGGCGGGAGAGAAGAAATGGATTCAAAGACATTAGATGAGTAGGGGAAGATAAATAGATTGATACAGATGTCAGACTGCAATGTATTTGTTTATAGGTCTAAGTATATATATATATATATATATATATATATATATATATATATATATATATATATATATATATATATATATATATATATATATATATATATATATATATATATATATATATAATCATCATCATCATCATTATCATCAGCCGTTAAGGCACACTGCAGGTCCTGATTATCCCTACCGAAGCAGGGACGATACAGCCAATGTATCTCCACCCAGTGGCTTAGGCTGTCTGGTAGAGACTGTATGTAGGAAGAGAAGTGCTTGTGAGTGTGATTGTAGTGTTGTAGTTGCTTTGGATGTGTGTGCATATATATATATATATATACAGAGAGAGAGAGAGAGAGAGAGAGAGAGAGACAGACAGACAGACAGACAGACAGACAGACAGATACCATAAGACGATGATATATATATATTATACATAGACAGGTAGGAAGGTAGGTAGGTAGATAAAAAGATAGGCAGAAAGACATAGCAAGGACGAGATAGATGCTACTACGTATGTCTATTGATGGGTAGATAAACAGATAGACTGACGAAATGTAGACAGGATGAGATAGATATTAATATACCATTATGTACGTAGAGAAAAAGAGAGAGAGAGAGAGAGAGAGAGAGAGAGAGAGAGAGAGAGAGAATATATACAATAACACATTTGTCAGCCAAGATTACTCTTTACTGTAAAAAATCGGCTTCTGTTAACCTTTCATTACTTGAAGCTGAACCAACGACGGCGAAAGTGTAACTCATTTCTTGTAGCATTTAACTTCTGGGAATCATCTCGTGGAATATAATATTTCGAGGTTAGCATCAGTACAAAACGAAAACTCACCAACCACAGCGAAAGAATTAGAAATAGTTTGGTGAAGAAAAAAGTAAATAAAAAAACACAGAACAACGGAAAAGGATACTGGTTTCGGACACGGGAGTAAAAAAAATTGGTTAAAAAGTAGTAGGACATCAAAATAAGAATATATAAATGAAAAAGGAAAGAGTAGAACAGAATAAAGAAACAGGGGAACAGATGAAAAGGTTAGTGTTAATGGTGGCAAAAAAGAGAATAACTTAGAGAGGAAAAGTAAAAGAAAAATTAAATGGAAGAAAGGGAGATTGTAGATCGATAAAAAGACAAAGGAGTGGGTGGAACAAAATAAACAGAGGGGAATACAAGCAAAGGAGCGTGAAAACGAAGGAAAAAGGAGAGACAAGAAGTGTTAATGGTGGGAAAAAGAGAAAAGGGCAGCTTAGGGAGGAAAAATGTAAAGAAAAACGAAAGAAATGGAAGGGAGGGGGATTGTAGAATAAAAATAAAAAAGCACTGGTTAATCTCAAGTTCCACCTGTCGTGGATCCCGATTTTTCAAGACATGGGAGAATACTAGACTAGGGTACAGTTCACCAGATCCCTACGATCCCTAACAGTCGTTACATGACAGAATACTCTCCCGGGTCTCCTGACATCTCTTAGCCCTTGTCCATACCAAATGCTTGCGGTTTCAGGAAGGAGTTCTGCATAACGGTAATCCCTAAAAATTCTCCCTCACATCTGCCCGCATCTGCCTCTGGTGTGGAAGCAACTCTAGACTCAAAATCATATTCTAATCGCACGGTTTCTCAAGGCTGGAGTATAACTTTGTCCAGAATATTAAAGAGTTGGTGACAGGCCTACGTACTCGGTGACAGTGTACGGTTATCACCATCATCATTATCGTCAGTAACAACAATTTCATCATCATCATCATCGTCGTCAACGGTACCATCACCATGATCAATACCATCATCATCATCATCATCGTCAGGAATACCATCATCATCATCATCATCATCATCATCATCATCACTATCATTGTCAGGAATACCATCATCATCATCATTGTCAGGAATACAATCATCATCATCATCATTGTCTGGAATGTCATCATCATCATCATCATCATTGTCAGGAATACCATCATCATCATCATCATCATTGTCAGGAATACCATCATCATCATCATCATCATTGTCAGGAATACCATCATCATCACCATCATCATCATCAATGTCAGGAATACCGTCATCATCACCATCATCATCATCATCATCATCATCATCATCATCATCATCATCAATCATCATCATCAACATCATTATCCCCAATTTTTTTCCCATCAAATAAGGGCTGAGGCAGAATCAGGAAACAAGGAAAATTCGAAAGCAGGGCAACACAGCAGCAGGCCCAGTAAAATGAACCAAACACTCATTTACACATCAATTAAACCCTCGCAGTCTTGGCCCCCCCCCTCTACATTCTCTCTCTCTCTCTCTCTCTCTCTCTCTCACACACACACACACACACACACACACACACACACACACACACACAAGCAGGACTGATATATAGTGGTAAATTACACCCCGAAATGGGCTTGGTTCCCCGACCCCAAAATGGATATTGTTAATGAGGAGAGATGATGGGGTACAGGAAAGTGAGGGAGACGACCGAGTGAGCGATGGTGGTGGTGTGCAACGTGGAGAGAGAGAGAGAGAGAGAGAGAGAGAGAGAGAGAGAGAGAGAGAGAGAGAGAGAGAGAGAGAGAGAGAGAGAGAGAGAGAGACAGACAGACAGACAGACAGACAGACAGACAGACAGAGAGACAGACAGACAGGGACAGAGATAGAGACAGAGACAGAGACAGAGAGAGGAGGGGAGAAGAAGACGGGAACGAATCAATCCAGTAGAAAGTTTAATGAAATAATTTTCCTAAAAGTAAAGGTAGCTGAAGCAAGGAAGAAAATGATATGATGTAAGACGAATAAATACTGAGACTTCGGAAGAAAGGCAGAACGACTGGTGATTAACGTAAAAGAATCCAAGGACGAATGATCTGATGAAATAAAACTCTTCTTTCCTTTCCAGGTGGCTTTACATTCAGCGACGAGCCAAATGGTTTCCTGTGTGCCAGGAAACCAGTTACAACGCTGGGTGGTAACTATATAAGCAAACTATTCGTGTTCCCTGCGTGTCAGTATGTTGATTAGCGAAGGGTTGGTGCTGCTCCCCGTTAAACAACTTAGAGTCAAACAGCCACACCTTACGGGGTTGTGGTGTCTGGCTATATATTGATAGATGGTAAGACTAAAGAAAGAGAAGACACTTGAAAGGAAAAAAAAATGAAATTAGATAGAAACTACTGGAGTGAAGAGAGAGCAAATAAGATGAAAGATAGAACTGTGGGGGAAATGTTACGACATAAAACAGAGGAAAAAGAAACGCCTAGAAGCAATAATAAAACTGAGATTCTTTTCCAGTTTTACGAGAGGAATGGAAGTGACAGGTGTGACTGTGTGGGATGGGAAAAGAGTTATTCAAGCAGAAGCAATAAATGTACCCTAATCAAAGGAGGTAAGATGTGCTTGGTATACGTATTATTGATGTTGTTTATGTAGGTGTGCCTGTTGTTTTTGTAGGTGTTTGTGATGTTTATGTAAGTGTCTATGTTGTTTATGTAGGTGATTGTGTTATGAAGGTGTCTGTGTAGTTCATGTGTCTGTGTTGTTTATGTAGGTGTTCGTGTTGCTTCTGTAGCTGTCTGTATTACGTAGGTGTTTGTGTTTATATAGGTGTCTGTTGTTTGTATATGTATTTGTGTTGTTTATGTAGGTGTTTGTGTTGTTCAAGCAGGAATTTGTGTTGTTTATGGAGTTATTACTTCTGCCAAGGAGGATATGTTTTACCTCTCGTTGGTTTGTTTGTCTCTGACTGTCTGTTGGCAGGATTACTCAAAATGTTATGAACGGATTTTGATGAAATTTTGTGAAGGGGTGGGCCATGGGACAAGGAAGAAATGTTTAAATTTGGGGCTGGATCTGGATCCGGAGTATCCCACACAATATCTCCAAAAGTTCTCCATGAATTTCAATGAAGTTTTGAGGAAGGGTGCGCCATTGACCGAGAAAGAAGATTAAATTTGAGGGCTGATCCGGATCCTATATCCACGGATCCGGATTCGGGATTGCTCAAACAGTTATGAACGGATTTTGATGAATTTCTGTTGAAGGGTGAGCCATGGACCAAGAAAGAACTGATTAATTTTGGGGATGGATCCGGATCCGAATCCGGATCCTTTTTAAGGGCAATGTCATTAGCAGAGGTATGCGTGCAATGTCATTTGCAAAGGTATGCGTTGTCTGAGCGCTTTCTGGAATTTGTTGCTTTTGTTTTTGTTATTATCGTTGTTGTTTGTTGTTAGTGATGTTAACGGTGTCAGTTAAGTTGTTTTTTAATAAAGTTGTTGTAGTATAACAGTTTTCTGTTTCTGACGTTATTAGTATTGTAATTTTTGTCTTTGTTCCTTATGCTGGTTGTTATTATTGTTGTTGTTGTTTATGCTGCAAATGTTTATTTTGTGGTAGCCTTTGTTGTTGTAGCAGTGACTATTGTCGTTTAAATTATTATTATTATTATTATTATTATTATTACTATTATTATTATTATTACCATTGTCACTGTTATTATTTTTATTTCCGTTGCTGTTGTTCATGATAATGTGGTGTTGCTTCTGGTGTTACTGTAAATCCTGCTGCCTACATATGACTCAGAATCTCACACATTATTTTTCCCCATTCTCCTCGGCCTTCCCCTTCGTATCACTCTCTCTGCTTCTGATCTATTGTTTTTGTTACTCTGTCATCCTTCCTTCTTCCTTTATTGCTGTAGTACTTTTCCCCTTTTCTTCACAGTACATCTTTTTCCACACTTTTGTGGTACAGTATTATTTCTAAGCCTGTCAAACAATCCCATCCAGCATACAGTATAAACCACAGACACTATATTTCAGACACGTTACCTCTTCTTTAGTCCAACAGATTTAGAGTCCACAAATCGCATTTATACGCACAGTCGACACCACTACGCATTTATACATACTCATCTTTGTAATTTTCTTTCCACACTTTTGTGAACCTTCAGAATGTTTTTGTATTTTATTTTAAGGGTTATAGCAGGTCCTTCAGTTATATCTGCTATTATGTTCACATTTAGATGCTTAAGACACTTCTTATTGTGCCAATTTTTCTTATATAACCTTACGCAAACGTTCTACTCTGTCCATTTCTGTGCTCTCTATCTCATCACTTTGTTTTCTTGGATTCACACTACATTTCTCCTCTCACGACTCTTCCAATTTCTGCTGAAGTTTACACAATGAATCTGTGATGAATGCTGTATCATCTGATGAAAGTAAAGCAAGTGGTTACAGGAGCGGTTTACTGTCTTAATAGATGCAAGCTGGATCCCGGGGGGGAGGGGGGGGGGCACGGAACAGGCCAATGAAATTAATTTCATTTAACATACTTCACTGATGTTCACTCAACCTCAAGACATGTCCTAAGAACACTCCTCAATATCAAAAATACAAGCTATGAATTAAGAGTCCTAACATTATTCAATATTGTCAGTGAATATTAGCGTGAATTTGGTGACATGTGAAGGTGTATGGTACGCAGGAAGAATACTGAGCCTCAGAAAACGGATTAACAAGTCTATACTAACAACCGGATGCAAGAAAATATAAAGTGGCTTATTTTCCAGTCTACACATCGCCCAACATAACTTTAGCGTGCCACTATTGCTACATCAGCCCCTCTGACCCACATCCTTTCTATGAACAGACTGAACAATAGGGTGGGGCGAATTCCTATGAACTTAGAGTTGCTAGTTTGAAACATGATGGAAATGATGGTCCATCACGGGCAGTACGCCAATGCTCAAACGTTCACTCCAGCAACTTCACTCCAAAATCGAGAAAATGATGAAAAAATGAAGAATCTGAATGATACTTGTAAGAAGATTTCTCGCACGATTTGGCTATGAACGAACCATAAAATCATCTGCCTGCCTATATTCATATATACAAACAGTATTTTGCCAATATAAACAAAAACTACAAATCGCACATGTATATGAAACACAGGTGACGAGCAACATAACGCATTTCCGATCTATTTCATTAGGAAACGTACGGCACGTATGTTCCGATCAGAAGTCTTTTTACTCTCACACTTTGGGAAATCACTGCGAGACCGCTTACATTGCAGAAGCATGCCATATCGCGCCTAGTGCCCGTAGACATTTTGCGTGGTTGATGTTGCATCTATGACGCAACGCTCCACATCTTGAGAATTGCAAGGGTAGCGTTGATCCAAGATAGTGGGTTGGCTGTCGTCCATTGTGACGTCCTTCAAAAGTGGAGGGATTGTGACAGACGATTGGTCTAGCTGCACCAGCTCGGTGTAGTTCTTTTCCTGGAAATATATATTCAAAGCAGATTTGTCAAACACTGACATCGTCGCTGTCGTTCTCCAGCGCTCGCTGAATGAGTGCAACAGCCATGCAACGTACTGATACGTGTGGATCTTCATCAGCAACAGCCGAGAGCAAGATATTATCAGGGTGACAGAATTAACTGTTATTGCTGAGGATTGGGCAAACGATGCCCTTATCTTATGGTGGCAATTCTAGCAATACTTCCACCATATAGAAATTTTTGGTGCCATCCAGACAGGAACTGTTCTCTCTCACTTTGAACCATGGTGGCACATAAAGGATGAGAATGAATGAAATAAGTCGTTTCAGTACTGGAGATGAAGTTAGAATCAAAGAAATATGAGGTGACAGAATCACTACTGTCCCTTCAATCCCTCCATCCCATCCCCTTCAGTGCTTCCCCGCGAGAGTCTTCAGGTGCAGCGGGCTAGTATGATGGACTAGCGAGGATGAACGATGGACAAAGTTTGGTAGAGTAGACTCCGCTTCGCCAGGGAGTGACGGGGTAGAAGAAACGAGGGAAGGGGCAGTGCAGATTGGGAGGAAATGACGAGGGAAGGAGGAAGAAGAGATGAGGAAAGAGAAGGGAAAGAAGAGAATGAAAAAGAAAGTGAAAAGAGGAGAGAAAATGGGATGAATGGTCGTTGAAATTCTATCAGAGGACATGGAAGTAAATGAGAGAGGGGGAAGTGGGGGAGAGGACACAAGGCAATGCAGAATAATGAGTAAATAAAAGGGTTAGGAGTACAAAGAAGCATTAAACAGAGCTTCACCAACAAGCCTATTAATGTTACTGAGGTTGTTTGTTATCCAGAAGGTTGTCACTGGTGTCTGGAGCCAAATGCCAAAACAGAAAAGCAGGAAGGGTCGTCCTGCCATCCGAAATTGACAGGAAAAATGAAAAAGAATGTAATGCAGCGTGGAAAACGTGACACTCAAATTTCCTAGAAAAGGACGACTAACTAGAATGCACTCAGAGAGCGCATACCTCCGCCAATGCCATTACCATTGAGAAGGATCCGGATCCGGATTCGGATCCGTGGATATAGCATACAGATCCGGATCCGCCCTAAAATTTAAACAATTCTTTCTTGGCCCATGGCCCACCTTTTCACCATATATCATTGAAATTCATTAGAACTTTTGGAGATAATGTGCGGGATACTCCGAAGCCGGATCCAGATCCTTCCTCAAATTCATTAATTTCTTCCTTGGTCCATGGCCCACCCTTCCAGAGAATTTCATCGAAATCCGTTCATAACATTTTGAGTAATACCGGACCCGGATCCGTGGAAATGGGATCCGGATCAGGACCAGAAACCACCCAAATATTTAATCATTTCTTTCTTAGCCCATGGCCAACGCTTCCACAAAATTGCATCAAAATCCGTTTATAACTTTTTGAGTAATCCTGCTAACAGACAGACAAACAAACCAATGGGGGGTAAAACATAACCTCCTTGGCGGAGGTAAAAGTCATATTCTCCACTATTTGAACCTGTAAGAAAAAGTCTTCCTGTCACTGTATCTCTATATATTCAGACTCCTTAATGCCAGAATGGGGGGGGGGGCCACAAAAAAAAAAAAAAAATCGCCTCCATGTCACCATATCATCTGCCATAAAGCAATCCTCTCTCCACCTCACCAACACCTCTCTATACCTCAACCTTCCATCTCATCATCCATCTTCTCCATCACCTCCCACCCTCCACCATACTCACTCACACTCTCCCAGTCGACCTCTAATACAAAAATCTTGTAATTTAAATATTAAGTATATAACTAGGTTGCCCTTTGGTTATATCCCATGTTGTGAATTATAACAAAAATAAACTACCTTACTGAGATGATTAACCATTCTAACACTTTCAGTCTGGTGGTGTATGTTTCTTTTTATATTTATCCTTCTACCAGCCTACCTTATTTTATTTAGTACAGACCTCTGACAGTAAAGGAACAAATGAACGCCATATCTTTAATCCCTTCAACCCATTATGCATTTTTTAACATTTATACTACTAGCAACCGAATTTATTTAGCAGTACGGATCTCTAGCAATGAAGGGGCTGATGAGGCACTGTCAACCTCTTCCTGGTAGAAATGCCACTCTTCTATCTATCTATCTATCTATAGCCCGACGCCCTAATCCCGCAAAGGGTGGCCGCAGACAAAACGCCTCCAAGTCGCTCTGTCACCCACCATTTGACTACCCTCCCCCAACTCACCCCCTCCTCCCTCATATACCTCTCAACTCCATCCTTCCACCTCATTCTCGGTCTACCCCTCCCTCTCCTTCCCTCCACCTCACCTACATACACCCTCTTTGTCAGTGTTTCATTCTCCATTCTCTCCACATGTCCAAACCACCTCAGTGTATTTCTCCTGATCTTCTCAACCACATCCACATCCACCCCACAACGTTCCTTCACTTCTTCATTCGTCAACCTGTCCCTCCACGTCACTCCACATGCTCCTCTCAAGTAACTCATTTCCACTGCTCTCACTCTTGACTTGTTCCCTCTTGCAAGGTCCACGCCTCGCCACTCTTAAGCCGAATAAAATCACGTGGAGATAATAAT
>NC_136955.1:15132223-15142223 GCF_032717465.1 Coenobita brevimanus | reverse complement strand
GGGTATTTTTTTTTAGCATATTCTAAAGGTTCTTTGACCAATTATATTCAGAACGCATGAAGTGGAAAATCTAATTAAAGTCGTCAAACGCAAACGAAGTCCCCTGAGCCATTTTATAATTCAAGGAGTGTATTAACCGACTCTAAACGATCTGCATTCCTGTCTGCAATACCTTCCCTGCTGTAGGCGTATCGGTGATTGTACAGTAATTCCCTGGACATTAATAATAGCCCTTATTCCTGATTCATTAGCAGCGATTTATTGGACTCGGCAGGCAGATAAGGGGCAACCTGGTTATGTACAATTGGTCTCAAATATGTATGGGGCAGGGACTGAAACGTTTGCAGCAGAGGTTCCTAACCTGGGGTCCATGGATCCCCAAGAGGTCCAAGGATGAGATACAGGGGGTCCGTGAAGATCAGAAAAATTGAGAGCAATTTAGCGAGATTGCGTGATGCCGTTTGGCATCATAAACTTAAAAAAAAAAAAAAAAAATCTCGAAGTCTTGAAGAATTTTGGTGTTCGTTGACACAAGGCTACCCTCGTCTGGCAAAGCGAGCTATTGGTGCTGTGATTCCGCTTGCAACTACATACCATTGTGAGTCAGGGATTTCAGCCCTTGTTTCTATCAAAATGAAAAGTCGAAATCAACTGGATGTCAACGATGACATGCGTGTTGCCTTGTCAAAGACCACTCCACAATTTCCTCTTATTCAAGCCAAACAGCAACAACAACCTCTCACTGAAATGAACTTTTGAGCAGACTTAAGGTTTTGTTTTGTTTAATTTGCTCAAGTTTGTTGTATTTCATTTTTTCGGTTGGCCTTTAGTTTTTGCATGAAAAAGAGTGAGAAACATAATTCTTTGTAAAGACTGTTTTATACTTTGTGATACACTGCGTGAGGTAGTTTTCAATAAAATAATGTATATTCACTGCATGTAAAATGCTGCGTTTGTGCTTATGTGTATTTTTGTAGGGAAGGGGTTCATAGAGTTCACCAGATTCTCGAAGGGGTCCGTGACTCAAAAAACGTTAAGAACCACTGATTTAGAGAATCATTTGCCTAAATTCACTTTATCCTGGCGGGGAATGACTTCTGAAACTAAAGAGTATTTAGCTGCAGAGGCGAGAAGACCACCATCGAATAAAAGGAGCTTATGCAACTGTTTGTATGTAAACTGTATTCAGGTGTATAAAGTATCGAAGTGGGTACGGAAGCACGAAAAAGTTCGTTACTTGTAGCCATATATGACACTACTGCACCATCAACAGTCGTTCATCTTAAAATCTCAGCTTCCTGCATAAAATCAACTTGCATTTTTGTGATGTAATATTTTCTGCTACCACATCTTTCCAGTTTTGAAATAAATCCATTTCTGTGTAACCACAGTAAGTGAAATGAGGGCAATTGTTGACTTAACTTCCCTTTTTTCTTTTTTTTTTTTTTTGCATGACATGTGCAGGGGAGGATATTCTCCCGACCCAGATGTAAGAGGGATTTATCCTTCATCATTCCCCAAAGAGTCTACGCCCATGTAGAAAAATGAAGCATGAGATATGACGATGGATTGAGTTGCGTACTGTTGATTATTAAGAGATATTCTAGTGGAAAGTTGGAAGATTTATGGATTTGTTAAATTTATTTATTTATAATGCACCAAAATAACAAGGATTCTTTTACCTCAGTCAGATATACAGTGATACCCAAGTCAGAAACTAGGTGTACCATAGTTTATTGCAAATATTGCTGAAGCAGGTGTTATGGTGGATGCTGTTAAAAGCGGGTAGAAATGTAACTGGTGGTTTTGTCAGGGTATGAATGAATAAGGCTAGATATATTGTTCAGATAACCGATGGATAGAAAGAAGAGAGATGTTGACCGAAGAGAACCCTGAAAAACATCACATGGTAACTTTGAAGGAGGAGCCGTAACCATCTACAGCAGCAATATCAGAACGATCAGAAGGAAAACTAGAGCTGGAGTTCTATACCCATTACTACATTCCACACTGTACTTACAAAACATACCTGGTGGAATGTAGTAGTGAGTATAAAACTCTGAGTCGTCTCCCATTCCAAATGCTCTCTTGTTTGTTTGTAGCTGTTTTTTATCCCTGCAGTTAATAACTATTTTAGAACAAAATGATTGTTTTATTGTTTATCTTTTTTTATGAAATCTAGCTACCAAATACATATTACTTACTGCCGGCACATAAACCCGTCTCTGGCTACTCCCTCTAGGTGCATATCTCCAACGGGCAGTTTCCCCCAGCGATCTGTTCCTGCCTTGAGTAATTTTACCTCTTAGAGTTATATTCCCAGTGAACTTATTTATTCAGATGAATCCAGTACCCTTGGACCTATTTTTCCCCTTGACCTAATTTTCCCAAATGACCAATTTTCCCAACTGGCATTTTCCCCTTTGATCCCAGTCTCCCCCGTGAATATATTTTACCCCAAGAATCTGTTTTACCCAGAGGATCTATAGTTTCACCTTGGACCTAGTTTTCTGGCGGACCTATTTATTTCATGGACCTATATTTTACCCTAGACGAATGTTCTACCATGGATTCACAGTATTTTCTCTCAGATGACTGACGTGGAATGGGGCAACACGAGTCCGTGGAATTTTATTTACATGAAAAGGTGTCCGAGTGCTGTAGAATGCTTTTAAGTTGTACGAGTTACTCGCATACTGGAGCTGAATGCTGCTCTGTATAAGTAGCAAACATCCCAAGCTGTTACGAAGCTTTATGCTGCCAATTTGTTCAAGCCTGGTGGGTCTGCCTCAGCAGACCCATCCATCACAAATACTCAACTGCCATTATTGTGACAGTTGAGTATTTGTGATGGATTGAGGGGACTGGCAATAGATAGACAGACCATCGGTTTCCTTCACAGTTGGTGTTGCGTCTGCGTTTTAGTGTGGCATATGCTGTAAAGTGTAACATTATGTCAATTATGTTGTGTTAGCCTGTTCTACCAGTGGGGCACGTGTCATCAGTGATTTCATCCATCCTAAATCTAGCCAACAACTCAGTTGGGCTCGGTAGTGTCCTGATCTAAGCCTAGCTAGGTGTACTTGATCAGTTCTATTTAAGGATGCCTTAGATGGGTGATGTAAGAAGGAGAACGTGTAGTAAAGTGTTTTGATAGAGGGTTATATTTTCCCTCGTGTGCAATGATGAGCATGTGTTTCTTTAATGACAGTGTTGGTATGTCTGGTGGTAGGATGTGGTCGAAGAAGGTCTGCATAGCGTATGAATGGCGATTTATTTTATAGTCTCAAGTCTGCTGTGTGACTTTGTCATGTATTGATAGGCATGTTGCGTGTTAGAACAGGCTGCCATGTAGAATTGTCCTCCATGTAATGACGTCTGCTAGTAATTCTCCAATGAATATCCAGTCAAAGGTTTTTCTGCTCTCCAGCAGTTCATTAATTCATATTAGATGGTAACCTTACCATCATTATCTAGGATACAGGAGAAAGAACACTGCCCCTGTAATCGCCCCATTAGAGAGGGTGAAAAGAGAGAGGTTATTAGGGATTCCCCGGCCAAGGAAAAATAGGCAGGCCTGTGTGGATGAGAGGAATTCGAGGCTTATGAATCATAAAGGCAAAAGAATGGTATTAGAAGTGTTCATGAACGCGAGTTATGACATGATATGATGGTGTTATATGCAACTAAGATGATAGAGGGTGAACAGCGTAAAGTAAGGCACAATAAAATACATTTAATAAATTTCCAAATTGCCCTCCTACTGACTTAACCCTCTTTCTGTGCTTCCATTTCATGTTTTCCTTCCAGCAGTCCTACAGCTGCAGCTTTCGGTGGTCATTGATCTAAGCTGTCAGTAGTAGTGTTTCTATTCATCAACTCTCTTATATTCATCAAAGACTTTCTGAGCTGTACTAATACCTCTGTCTACCAATATACTGATGACTTCTGTCAACTTTCCAAAGCAACTATCAGAACCATTATTACAAGAATCAATGGCTGAGGCATTGGCACGGCTCTGATCCGTCTCTTGTTTTAGACTGGGGTTTCAGCACAAAGCTCATGTCTCCATCATACATTAGTACTGCTGGTGTCTCTTTGTCTAATGTTATATCTTTGACTGATCAAATAACATCTGTCACAAGAAAAGCTTCACAGTGGTTCGGTGTGCTGAAACATCTCTGTGGGTTATTTGACCTTCTGGATGCAGTTGACCACATAACCGATTCCTGTTTCCACCGAACAGTTTTATTAAACTTAGGAAGGACCACTAGAAATGAACAGGTTTATCACTGCATTATCTAACCCACCAGTTCGAAACATCTACCCTAAACTGAGTAACTTCGTCAGGAAATGAAAGAATATAATAAAAAAGACATCTCTGGACTCAGTGGTTCAATAAACTAAATTACAATGTGGTGATCAAAAGGAACCTATCTCTGTTTCCCTGTGCACTCCTAGCAAGGAGAACCAATTACAACTTATGCCTAGGAGTGGAGCCTTCCCGTGCTCCTGATAGGATATTTTTATCATAATCTTTTCGTAAACCGAATAAATCTCCTTGACTCATTTTTCTACCTCCCTTACCTCCATGAATCACATACCCCACTGCCTTACCTTGCTCCCTGACTCATTTTTCTACCTCCATTACTTCTATGACTCACATACCCCCCTGCCTTACCTTGCTCCCTGACTCATTTACCTCCCTCACCTTCCTCCTCATCCGTGTCTCACCCTCACAGGACAGAGCCGCTAATGGGTAAAACTTGGCCCGTTGGAGCCTCGTATACCAAACAAAGGGTGAAAGTTCCTCCCTCCCTTCCTGCTTCCCTCTCTCCCTCCTTGTTTCCCTCCCACGCCTCCTTGTTTTCGTACTCCCTTCTCTCTCCCTCTCCCTACCTACTTTCTCTCTCCTCCCTCCCTCCTTCCCTGCTTTCATCCTCTCTTATCTACTTCCCATCCGTTCTTTCCTCACATTGCTGTTACATTCCTTCTTTCCTCCCTCCTGGTTTGCTTCTCTCCCCCCTCCCCTTCTACATACCGTCCTCCCTCCCTCCCTTCTGGCTTCCCTCCCCCCACTTCCCTCTTTGCTTCCCCTCTTGACGCCATTCCTCACGGTTTCCTACCCTCCCTCTCTCCATCTCTGCTTGCTTTCCTTAACCCCTCCGTACCTTCCCTTATGCTCCTTCTCTTTCTCTCTCTCTCTCTCTCTCTCTCTCTCTCTCAACCTTGTTTCCCTCTCTCGCTCTACCTCTTACTCTCCCAGCTTGCCCGCTTCTCTCACTGCTTCCTTACCTTCTCCCCTTTCTTCCTGCATACTTTCTTTCTCTCCTTCGTCTTTCCTCCCGTCCCTACCTTCTCCATGCTTGCTTCCTCTTCTCCTTTCCTCCCTCCAAACATCCCACTTAGCCTCCTTTCCTCTTTTCCTTCTTTCTTCTCCCTCTTCTTCCCTCCATTATTTCCCCTTACCCCTTCCACTTTCACCTTCCAATCCGTCACTTTCTTCTTCTTCTGTGTCATCTTCACTCTATCCTACTAATCTCTACCTGCTTTAGTCTTAGTCTATATCTGTTTTATCTCCATTCCCTCCCTGTCCCTCCTTTCCTTCCCTGCCTCCATCGCACCCTTGCTACTAATCCTTCCTCTTCACCCTCTTCATTCCCTCGCTGCCTCTCCTTTTCCTCCTCCTCTCCTTCTCATCCTCCTCATCCTCCCCTTTATCCTCCTTTTTCCCCCTCCCTTCCTTTACTTATTTCCTCTCCCCCCCCCTTACGCCCTTCTCTTGCATCTCACCTCATTTTTCTTTTCATCTTTCTCTCTTTCTCTCCACCCCTCCCTCCCTTCTTATTCCTCTCTGTATCTCCATTATTCACTACATGTCTTTTCATTCCCTACCTTCTTCCTTGTTCTCCTTTTTTCCTTCCTTACTTTTCTCTCACAGTCTTTTCCCTATCTTTTGTCCCTTCTAATTTCTACTGGCTTCTCTCTAGGCCCTTACTACTCTCTGTCTGTCTGTCTGTCTGTCTGTCTGTCTCCCAATACCTTGTCTTCTTCCTAACTCCCTCTTACTTCACTTCTCACGAGAATCCCTACGGATCCACCTCCAGCGGCTAATAGCATTTCTGCTCAGGATTTTGTACCAGCGCGAAACAAAGCGAGGGCACTGTAAACGCGAAACATCATCCCGACAACTACCTACAACAAATTTCAGATCCATGCATAGGTAGAAGAGGAGCCCCCAAGAAGTTCGGTTAGTAGGGGACACCATCATCCGAGGCCAGTTGACGATTCTGCGGCAGGGAACCCCGTAAGAGAAAACGTTTCTGTATTCCAGGTGCAGGTGTTAATGATGTCAATGTGGCCCTCGATGTGGTAACTAGCGGTTCCTCCAAAAACCCACTTGTCATACATACAGGAACGAACGACGTGGTCCGAACCACAATTCTGGATGATGATCCAGCGATACAAGGCCAAGACTAAAAATATTTTCATTTCAAGGGTACTGCCCAGGACTGCAGCTGGCAGTACATTCAACAGTAAGGCCTTCAGTCTTAATAACTGTTTAGAGTCTCTTTGTCAGCAGGAAGGGATTGACTTTTTCAGCGCATGGAACGCTTTTACCAACAGCCGGGTTTGTTTCCAAAAGAGATGGTCTGCACTTGAATGCAGTTGGCTCTGGCGATTAGGCCATATCCTGGATGAAGCCATACAGTCTACTGGAGAAAAACGGACAGCGCTCAGGACAAACAGACATGCTGACATACTGTAAACTGTAACCAGGGAACAGCCAATGTCCCCAGACTACCTTCATAGGAATAAGGAAAATGTTAAAGTTTTTCTTGTAGATGCGTGCAGATTGAGAAATAAGTTTCCAGATTTAGAGACTCAGGTATTTGTTGTTGAGTACGATATTGTTACCATTACTGAAGAGATTTTATAGCAGAATATAACATTCCAGGTTACAGTATTTTCAGCAATGAGAGGAATGGAGGAATAGGAGACAGTGTATTGCTATATACTGTATTACAAGTAACCTTCATCCACTTGGAATCCCTAAACTATCCATTGACAGTATTGATATAACTTATGTTCAGCTCAGAAATGAATCACCCTGAAAAATGACATTTGGATTAATTTATCATCCACCAGCCCAGTCCTACAAAACTGACACTCAGATATACGAGCAAATGGTGGAAGTCTGTTGCACCCAGAATACTGAAATTGTTGGAGATTTCAATTTACTGGTAACAAGATGAACTGGGCCCTCATCTTCACACACAAGGTTAGACTTGTATACTAACGTACTTGAAAGCTCATTATATCAGTATGTAGAGCAACCCACACATTGAGAAAATATCCTAGATCTTATACTGGCAATGTCAGAAAACTTAGTTCAGAATGCTCAAGTAGGAGAAGAATTTAGTACTAGTGATCATCACATAGTCACATTCCACCTCATTTTCTGTAACACCGACCAAAATTTTGTTATGACAAAATCCCAGACTAAAAGAAGGACGATTTTCACAAATTAAACCTAACTTTACAAAGCAATGAATGGAAACCGATTACTGAAAGTACAAATATATACACAGCATAGACAGAGTTCAAAGAACTCATTAATAAGGCTTTAAAGAAGGAGTACTGATGCATAACAGAAGACCAGTGAAAAGTACTAAGCCAAAATGGTGGAAAAGCAATATTAAGAGAAGTCTTTCAGCAAAGAAACTTGCTTATCAGAAATACAAAGCTACTAATAATTAGGAGGATAAAGATATTTACCATAACTTACATCATCAACATGCTAAAGTGTTAGTAAAGCAAAGTAAGAAGAACCTTGAAACGCATATTGCATCAGTAAATCAAAACCCAAAGAATTTTTCAGTTACAGGTATATTTAACACCAACAATAGGACCACTAGTATCAGCAGATGGTGAACGTACAAATAATGAAACCGAGATGGCTAAAATTCTTAGTACTTTCTTTACCTTAGTATTTACGGTAAAAAGTTCATGCTTGATCCAAACATTGTCCTCCACATGTGTAGATGAAGACAACACACTCAAAGAAAGTATCACTAGTGAGAGAGGTGTGCTCCATGTGCTAAAAAGATAAGGATAGATAAAGCACCAGGCCCAGATAGAATATCTCCAAGAGTCTTAAAGGAGGCAAAAGATGAGATAGCAAAACTCTTAGCACATACATTCATATCTCTCTCAGAAGTGGCACTGTACCAAACAGTTAGAAATTAGCAAATGTAACTCCGATATTCAAAAAAAGAGAAAAATCTCAACCCAGCAAATGCCGACCAGTGAGACTGATATCAGTTGTTTGCAAGTTGTTGGAAACCATAATTAAAGATAAATTGGCCATGCATTTAGAACAGAAAAATCTCGTCGAAGACTCTTAACACGGATTCCAAAATAGATTTTCATGTCTGACTAAAATACTTGATTTTTTTCATTGATATCATCAACATGTACGACAGCATTAACTCAGTCGATGTCGTTTACCTTGATTTAAATAACGCATTTGATAAAGTTCCTCATATGCGACTTGTCGAGAACCTGAGCATCTATGATATCGGTGGCAATGTACTAAGATGGACTGAAAGCTGGCTTACGAGGCATAAACAATGAGTTGCAATCAATGGTAATGAATCAGACCGGAAAAATGTTATAAGTGGAGTACCGCAAGGCTCAGTTTTGGGTGCTCTATTGTTCTTGATTTATATAGACGACATTAATGAAGGCGTGTTTTGTAAAATATGAAAATTTGCTGACGGTATGAAGATTGGTAACAGAGCAGATACCCCAGAACAATGAATGTTAATTCAAAGGGATCTTGATTAATTGCTTAATTGGGCTGAAAAATGGCAAATGGATTTTAATACTGATAAATGCAAAGTTCTAAATATTGGGAGTAAAAATGAAAAAAAAATAATAATAATACACTGAATTATTCTCAGCTCATGAATGTAAACAATGAAAAAGATCTAGGAATAATTGTGACACATGATCTGAAAGTAAACGTGCAAAGAAGCAATAAAGAAAGCTGACAAACTAGTTGAATTTTTAGTAGAACATTTCAGTTCTGATCTGAAAATATAATTCCTACCCTGTACAATTTCCTAGTGCGTCCACATCTACAGTTCTGTGTGCAGTTCTGGTCACCGTATTTCAGGAAAGATATAAAGAAATTAGAGAGAATGCAGCAACGAGTGACAAAAACGATACCCAGACTGAGGAAAAAATCATACGGGGAGCAATTAAATGAGCCAAAGTTATTTAACCTATCAAAGTGAAGACTACGAGGGGATCTGATTCAAGTATTCAAGATTATTAAAGGAACTGAAAATATGGATGTTGACAAGTACTTTACGACTGATCATTCGAACTATATTAGAGGTAATGAGTATACGATTATTGGAATGCATATCCAGTCTAATGAAGCCAAGCATTTTTCTCTAACCATGTTGCTAACATTTGGAATAAACTGCCCATGGAGGTCGTTGATTGCAGTACAGTGGTGACACTGAAAAATCTTTTGGATAAGTATCTCTGCTTCAAATCCCCAGCTAAACACCTTCATGACTGAATAATAATGTAAGCTGTTTTTCTGTATTTCAGATCGTGGTGAAACGATAGCAGGGAAATACTATGTAATTAATGATACTTATAATTTATTGACACTTGTAGTGTATAGATGTAGTAGGACAGAATATAGTGTATCCCTTCTCAGTCTTCCCTATGAAATTTCCATGTCAGCATTTCCATGCTGCATGGTGGTCCTTCTCACTTTTTCCTGCCAGTTTCGATTGGTGGTTTTCGGGGGTGGGAGGGGTCCTTCTTGCTTTACTATCCTTACCTTCAACTTGTAGAAGTAGATATCAAACTGATAGTCTTCTCTATAAAAAGCATCCTTGAGAGGACCATTAGGTATGTTGCTGTGTGCTTTCCTTTGTACTCATTTTGTGCTTCCTCCCTGCCCATCTTCTCCTCC
>NC_136955.1:15124723-15127223 GCF_032717465.1 Coenobita brevimanus | reverse complement strand
TTTTCATAGGTCGAAAGATGTAGGAACTGAGTTTCTTATATATTATAAACTGCGAGATTACTTTTATTCCAGTCAGAGATATGACTCAAGTCAGACATTAAGTGTGCCATAGCCTCATACCTTGTTTGTTGAAGCAACTGCTGAGATGGAAGCTGCAAGAAGCGGAAGGAGAAGTGAAGGGTTGAGTCATCAGAGTATGAGTGGATAGGGTTAGATGTACAGCTTAGGTATTCAATGAATAAATGAGAGTTGGTGGTAGGACAGAGCCATGTGAGGAACACCACAATTGATAATCCTGGGAAAAGAACAATGGCCGTCTACAACAGCAGCTATAGAACGACCAGAATGATAGCTAGAGAGAAAGCATGGATAGAAGTATAGAAACCGTAAGAGGACAGTCTGGAAATTAAAGGTTTATGCCAGACTCGATTGAAAGCCTTTGAGATATCAAGTGCAATGGCAAAGGTTTCGCCAAAGTCCCGAAAGGAGGATGGCCAGGAGTCTGAAAGGAAGGTGAGTGGATCGCCAGTAGAGCGTCCCTGGCGGAACCTATACTGATGACTGGAAAGGTTATAATAGGAAAGGTGCCTTACATTTTCTTTTTTTATTAAGAAAAGATGAAAAAGCTTAAGAAACAAGAAGTGGTGCCAAGGCACAGCAAACCTGTTCCCGGCAGTCATTTTAGTGCTGACTTATAAACACAACAGGATAACAAGTCAAAGATGTTACATATCAAATCTGGAGTCGGGGGAAAATTGACGATTTAATGCCCATTTGAGATTATACTCACCCACATGACACTGAATCCCCTACTGCTAACTGAAGGTGACTCCCCTGATGTAACGAAGCATATTATAGGATGTAGATTTGAAAGATGCACCTTCAGGGTTTCGTTTCATGTCGATATGACGAATGTGAAAGGAGTTATGGCGAAAAAACGATTTTTTCCTACTTTTATCTACATGTTACGGCCTACAGCCTGGGTTTTGGCCCACTTTGACCCAAAACATAATCAGGTGATCAGAAGGTCATAGCCCATCATCCATGTAATTTTAATCAAAATCGTACCGGTACCAGTAGTTTTCACGTAAAGCTGTTAACAGACAGACAGGTAGACAGACAGGCAGACAGACAGGCAGACAAACGAACAAGCAAACAGACAAACTGAATGAAAATAATACCCGTTCCCGAGTCTCTCCAGGGTGGGGACGGGTAATAATGGATGTTAAAGCACCTGTGCGAGAGGACAGGGAATGGCCACCTTTCCCTGGGACAGGTTGAATGAGAACAAACTCCCAGCAATAAGGAAAGGTAGAAGTTGACAGGCAAAGGCAAAATAGTTTACCTGGGTAGGATATAAACACAGAAACACAGTTCTTGAGAACAACAGGGGGGGCCCCATCAGGCCCACATGCCTTGTTAGTATTGAGGCCAGTGATGGCAGAGAACACATCAACTGAAGAAATTTTAATGTCATCCATAAGCAAGTCAGAATGGGAAGTGATGGAGGAACAACACAGGAATCGTCTTAGGTATGAGTGAAGAGTTCTACTTTATTGGTAGAAGAAACAGCTACAGAGTCATCAGAGCGGAAGGAAGAGGGAACGATGATGAAGCAAAGTTGCTTTGAAAGGTTTTTGGCAAGGTGCCAGAAAGAGCTGGGAGAGTTTGAATCAGAGAGTTCAGATTATTTTGTACGAATGAAATTATTTTTAGCAGGGTGAAGTACAGCCTTAGCACGATTCTGGGCAGAAATATAACAGAGATGAGATTCAGGGGTAGGCTGGCTCCGGTACTATTTGAAGGACCTCTTCTTGTTGCGGACAGCATCAGAACAAGCGTAATAAACCAAGGTTTATTTGCATTAGTCACAGGCTAGGAGAAGGGAAAGAATACTTCCATGTCCAAAAGAAAAACCTCTGTAATGTGCAAGACACACTCGGACAGCTCTCGGCCATGGATGCAATAATAATTCCAGGGAAAATCAAAGAAGTACTGCTTGAGGGTCTCCCAGTCAGCAGCTCCAAAGCACCACAGTGGCCGCTTGTTGGGAGGGTCCACAGGCCTTACTGGAACGACAGAACAGGTTAAGGTGATAAGGTTGTGACAGGAGGAGCCCAACAGAAAAAAAATATTAGCACCATATGCAGGATTAATAGTAAGGAAAAGGTCAAGTACGTAGGAACTCTTTCCAAGGTGGTCTGGGATACCATTAAGATGCTGTACAAGTTGCTCTAGGTCATTTAAGATGGAAAAGATGTAGGCCTTTTCTCCAGCTGGATCAATAAAAGGAGAGAAGAGGAAAGGCAAAGGTGGTGGTGAACACTGAAATCACCTTGAATGGAGATTTCATAGAACAGGGGAATTGATAGAATGTGTCTCCATTTTAGAAGCAAAAGAGAGTCAAAAGAATTTTTTCATAGTAATATTAGGGGATAGGCACAGATATATTTAATACACAGAATGACAGAATAGCCTGAGCCAGGGGGTAGAGAATTCA
>NC_136955.1:15115498-15124623 GCF_032717465.1 Coenobita brevimanus | reverse complement strand
TTCCAATACATTTTTGCAGATTAGCTCTGTGTTATCACCCATGTCGCTCTCTGTCTATTATCTGTGTCTGTCCTTAATCCCCTCAGTACAATACGATACGTTTTATTATACCAATGGCCACCGAAAGCTCTATAGAATATTGTTTTGCCCAGTGCCCGTGTATGTGTCTTTTTTTTTAACATTAGAAGTCAACAGTTTCACTCGGATTGCATTTAAACTTGTGAGATGGACTGGAGGTCAGCCAAGGGACTGACCTGTTGTTTTTAAAGACCCATTGTTTGTTACGGTCAGGATTGCATGATAAGGTCAACTACACAATTTTGATCTGGTTTAGACCAAATTTAGTGAAAACATTGAGAGGAAACAAGAGGAGAAGATCTGAGTACAATCAGTCAGAGGAAATGTCATAAACATGAAGGTAAGATTTTTATTACCTTGGTGCCTCTGCATCTGATCTATATATATATATATATATATATATATATATATATATATATGTATATATATATATATATATATATATATATATATATATATATATATATATATATATGTATATTGTTACGGAACAGAGAAAGATAATGTACACTTTAAGTGAGAAGGCTAAAAATCACTACTGTCCCGTAAAGTTCCAGGTTCAAAACAAAAGAGTTAGGTAAAATTACAAGTTAAAGTTTAATGCACAAACTAACAACAAAACATTCAGGACTCATAAGGATAATGTAATGGCAAATAAACAGGTTAAATATATGGTTAACTGCAATAGCCTCTATTAACACGAAATTAGCAAGAGTAAATTTATCTAAGTCAGCCCTGATAAAATGAGATACCAGATAATACTCAGTGAATGCCAGATAAATTATTACAGATACAAACTATTATCAAAAATGACTGACATAAAGATCCCTACATGAATTACAAAAACTTCACTAGGCCCACAAATTAAACTTATGCTATACAGTACAAGAAAAAAAAATGCAACAACAGTTATACTCAAATTACACACAGCTGCTAGATGTTTGGAGATTTCTTGAGCACTCACAATAATAATATCTGTAAAGGGGAGGACAGAGATGTGAACAAAATGAGGAGCAGATCTAAGTGGCCATGATGCAGAGACTGAGCTCATTATATAGGGGCCAGCAGAGCTTGATACAACTTGTAATAAGGACGCGCAAATGAAGCGATGGGGACAAACGGTCGACAATCCCGCACTGAATAACAGAAAGGACGACTTACTCTACTATAACGGTAGAAGGGGGGAACTGAGGCAGAACACGCTCGTGATCAAACATGCAGCAACTGTGCGTTAAAATTACACAAAGGATGATGAAATCATAGGCTATGTAACACCTCCCCACAAAGAAAAAAGAAATTTACAAAGGAAATTTCTTATTACTCTAAAACAATCTGTACATGGCATTACAGAACATGCAAATGTCTTTCCTAATGGTACAAAACATGAGATCTCCCTAGCACGTTCAGTCATAGGTACTTGCCAGTATCCCTTTAACAAATCAAACTTACTTATGTACCTAGCCTTTCCGATCTTGTCTATGCAATCTTCCACACGAGGGAGAGGGTAAGTGTCTGTTTTAGTAATCTGATTAACACGTCTGTAGTCAATGCAAAGCCGCTGTGACCCACCTGGCTTAGGGACCAGAGTGACAGGAGAACTCCACTCGCTCTGACAGGGCTCAATCATCTTGTGGTCCAACAGGTAGCCAAGCTCCTTCTGGATGAGAGGAACTTTCACTGGGTTCACACGGTAAGGAGGCAATTTAATTGGCTTTGCGTCTCCAACATCGACATCATGCATCAACACAGTGGTTCTTCCTGAGTAGGCACGGAACACTTGCGGGTACTCCTGCAGTAATGCAGAAAACTCCTGCCTTTCCTTGGGAGGTAGATGAGAAAGCTTAGTCTGGAGATCATTCATGATATCAGGATTCTTCCCCAAACTATCACTCAGGCTCATGCTGCATGGGAGAACTTCACTTGTAGACTCGGGTGGAACAGCTACAGTGCAGACTGGATTATTTTCGTCCCGCCTGTCATATAACTTTAGCATGTTGATGTGACATAGTTGCTTGCTCTTTCTACGATCTGGTGTGGCGATGACATAGTTGACATCACTGAGTTTCTCTCTCCACGAAATAAGGACCACTAAACTTGGCTTGAAGAGGTTGCCCATGAACTGGTAGCAGAATCAAAACCTGATCTCCTGGCTGAAAGTGGCATAACCTGGACTTCTTATCATACCAAGTCTTCATCTTCTCCTGAGCAGCTCCTAAATTCTCTCTCGCCAGTTGTAAAGCAGTGGACAGCCGTTCTTTGAACTTCATCACATACTCCAGCAGGTTGACGTCATCTTCCTCCGACAGCCAGCATTCCTTGAGTAACTTAAGGGGTCCTCTTACTTCATGGCCAAACAGTAGTTCAAAAGATGAGAAGCCCAGTGATTCATTTGGAGATTCTCTTGCAGCAAACACAACGAATGGAAGACCTTTATCCCAGTCTTTCTGATGTTCCAAACAGTATTTCTTGAGCATCGATTTGAGTGTTTGATGATATCTCTCCAACGCTCCTTGGGTCTGGGGATGGTAAGCTGAAGACGTGATCTGGGTGATGCCCAACTCTTTCAGAGACTGCTTGAAAACATTTGACATGAAATTACTTCCTCGGTCTGACTGTACCTCCTTGGGCAGACCAAACTTTGTGAAGAACCCTAGCATTTCCTTAACCACGTTCTTTGCTGAGATATTTTAAGTGGAATGGCTTCAGGATAACGAGTAGCCATATCAATCAGGGTCAACACATAAGAAAATCCTGAAGAAGTCTTAGGAAGAGGGCCCACAATATCCACCAACACACGGGTGAAAGGCGCCTCAAAAGGAGGAATGGGAACTAGAGGTGCAACCTTTTCGGTCTGATTACACTTCCCCACAACTTGACAGGTGTGACAAGACTTACAATACCAGGAAACATCCCTGAAGATACCTGGCCAGTAGAAGTGTTTCAAAATGCGTGCCACAGTCTTCCTCACTCCAAGGTGTCCTGCCAAACTGGAATCATGAGCCACTCTAATGATATCCTGCCTACAAACACGAGGGATGACAACTTGATGTACAACCTCCCATTCACAGTCGGCTGATGCTGTTGGGGGTCTCCACTTCCTCATAAGTACTCCTGACTTTATATAATAATAAGTAGAAGCACCGGCTGACTCTTCTTCACTGTAAGCAGAGTTAGCTAGCCCTTTCAACTCAGGGTCAGCAACCTGCAACTCAACCAACTCTTGACGAGACAAATTATCAACACTACGGGGTACTGCCTCATCTGGTGAGTGGTCCAAATTAGCAAGAAAAGTGTCAGCTAGGATAACATCATCATCATCATTATCCTCTAAATCACCAGTAACTTTAGACTTAGCCCTAGTGACAGCACATGCAGGGAACACATCAGGGACATCACAATCCAGGGACACAGCCACTGGCTCACTAGACAACTGAGGAGCTGGACACACTTGACTTCCACCAATATCATTTCCAAGTAAGAAAGTTACACCTGGCATTGGGAGTGTCTCAACCAACCCAACCATAACAGAACCATTAACAAAACCAGACTCTAAATTCACTCTGCACAGAGGGACGGAGAAGTCATTATTCCCTACACCTTGTAAGATTACAGTTTCATCAGAGGAAATAACATTTGAGCCTAGAACACTGGTCAGCATAAGGGAATGGCAAGCACGTGTATCACGATATATTTGAACTGATTTCCTGTCATTACTGTCCAGAGGACTGACAAAACCATCAGACAGGAAATTAGCACATGAACTCTTGAGAGTGTCACCCACGTTACTGCTCAAAATAGGAGCTCCATCATGAGAATTTAAGTTACCCCTCAAAGCAGGTTCAGTTAACTCAGTTAAAGAATTCTGGGAACTCTCAAGAGTGGACACTAGACCAATTGACTGAATATTTAAAGACTCCTTTTTGTTCACATCACGCTGTCTCCTGAAACATCTCTCCGTAGTATGACCAAGCTTACTACAATAAGTACATTTACTTTTCTGAAATCTAGAGGTGAAGCTGGTATTTACTTCCTGAGAAACATCATCCTTATTCTCTTTCCTGTTACCTGTACTCTGAGTAGAGGCAACGTACTTACTCTCAGCTTTCCCTTTTTCTCTAGAATATCTCTTGTGAGTGAGAACATATTCATCAGCTAAAACTGCAGCATCAGACAAATTATCTATTCTTTTCTCATCAAGATATAGGCTTACATCTTTACTAATACACCTTTTGAAGTCTTCCAGCAAAATCATCTGCTTAAATTTGTCAAAATCAGAATCCACATTCTTAGAATTTAACCACTGCTCTAACAGATCTTCTTTGATTTTTGCATACTCAACATGGGATTGCTTATCTTGCTTGTAAGTTGTCCTAAATTTTACTCTATAAGCTTCAGGAACAAGCTCATAGGCCTTAAGAATCAAGCTCTTAACTACATCATAATTATCAGATTGATCCTGAGGCAAAGATGCATAAGTTACTTGAGCTTTACCGGTGAGAACAGTTTGAAGGAGTACTGGCCAATACTTTTTGGGCCAATTAAAACCTGTAGCTACCCTCTCAAACAACTGAAAATACTTGGTTAAATCAGATTCATTAAAAGGAGGGACAAGTTTAACATTTTTAGCCACATCAAAATCATCAGAGCTAGATGATCCAGTTCCACCTTGTTTCATGCGATACTCATGGTCTGCCTGAATCCTGGGGAGTTCAACTTGTGCCTGAGCCTGTATCTGTGCCTCCTGAATCCGAACCTGAGATTCCGCCTCCTTAGCCTGAGACTCAGCCTCCTTAGCACGTGCTTGAAATTCAGCCTCCTTAACACGAGACTCCGCCTCCTTAGCACGGGCCTCCTGCAGGGCTAGCTGTAACTTAGCTATTTCAATCTGCGTTTGCTCATTTGGAGGAGTTACATTAAACAAGCTTTCATTAATCATGTCAACAATCTGATCTTTAGAATGATGAGAGCGAACAGCAATTCCCAATTGTTGAGCAACAAGCTTAAGTTCATTCTTTGTTCTGTTTTCTATATCACACACTGTTTGCACATTTGACAAAAAATCTTTGGCTTCATCAAGTGTAGAAATAGTAGCCATCATGAATATATCACAGTCACAAAATATCAAACAATATCCTTATGATAATATCCTGAATATCCTGATATGAGGTCGCCAAATTTATGTTACGGAACAGAGAAAGATAATGTACACTTTAAGTGAGAATGCTAAAAATCACTACTGTCCCGTAAAGTTCCAGGTTCAAAACAAAAGAGTTAGGTAAAATTACAAGTTAAAGTTTAATGCACAAACTAACAACAAAACATTCAGGACTCATAAGGATAATGTAATGGCAAATAAACAGGTTAAATATATGGTTAACTGCAATAGCCTCTATTAACACGAAATTAGCAAGAGTAAATTTATCTAAGTCAGCCCTGATAAAATGAGATACCAGATAATACTCAGTGAATGCCAGATAAATTATTACAGATACAAACTATTATCAAAAATGACTGACATAAAGATCCCTACATGAATTACAAAAACTTCACTAGGCCCACAAATTAAACTTATGCTATACAGTACAAGAAAAAAAAATGCAACAACAGTTATACTCAAATTACACACAGCTGCTAGATGTTTGGAGATTTCTTGAGCACTCACAATAATAATATCTGTAAAGGGGAGGACAGAGATGTGAACAAAATGAGGAGCAGATCTAAGTGGCCATGATGCAGAGACTGAGCTCATTATATAGGGGCCAGCAGAGCTTGATACAACTTGTAATAAGGACGCGCAAATGAAGCGATGGGGACAAACGGTCGACAATCCCGCACTGAATAACAGAAAGGACGACTTACTCTACTATAACGGTAGAAGGGGGAGGCAGAACACGCTCGTGATCAAACATGCAGCAACTGTGCGTTAAAATTACACAAAGGATGATGAAATCATAGGCTATGTAACACCTCCCCACAAAGAAAAAAGAAATTTACAAAGGAAATTTCTTATTACTCTAAAACAATCTGTACATGGCATTACAGAACATGCAAATGTCTTTCCTAATGGTACAAAACATGAGATCTCCCTAGCACGTTCAGTCATAGGTACTTGCCAGTATCCCTTTAACAAATCAAACTTACTTATGTACCTAGCCTTTCCGATCTTGTCTATGCAATCTTCCACACGAGGGAGAGGGTAAGTGTCTGTTTTAGTAATCTGATTAACACGTCTGTAGTCAATGCAAAGCCGCTGTGACCCACCTGGCTTTAGGGACCAGAGTGACAGGAGAACTCCACTCGCTCTGACAGGGCTCAATCATCTTGTGGTCCAACAGGTAGCCAAGCTCCTTCTGGATGAGAGGAACTTTCACTGGGTTCACACGGTAAGGAGGCAATTTAATTGGCTTTGCGTCTCCAACATCGACATCATGCATCAACACAGTGGTTCTTCCTGGAGTAGCACGGAACACTTGCGGGTACTCCTGCAGTAATGCAGAAAACTCCTGCCTTTCCTTGGGAGGTAGATGAGAAAGCTTAGTCTGGAGATCATTCATGATATCAGGATTCTTCCCCAAACTATCACTCAGGCTCATGCTGCATGGGAGAACTTCACTTGTAGACTCGGGTGGAACAGCTACAGTGCAGACTGGATTATTTTCGTCCCGCCTGTCATATAACTTTAGCATGTTGATGTGACATAGTTGCTTGCTCTTTCTACGATCTGGTGTGGCGATGACATAGTTGACATCACTGAGTTTCTTCTCCACGAAATAAGGACCACTAAACTTGGCTTGAAGAGGTTGCCCATGAACTGGTAGCAGAATCAAAACCTGATCTCCTGGCTGAAAGTGGCGTAACCTGGACTTCTTATCATACCAAGTCTTCATCTTCTCCTGAGCAGCTCCTAAATTCTCTCTCGCCAGTTGTAAAGCAGTGGACAGCCGTTCTTTGAACTTCATCACATACTCCAGCAGGTTGACGTCATCTTCCTCCGACAGCCAGCATTCCTTGAGTAACTTAAGGGGTCCTCTTACTTCATGGCCAAACAGTAGTTCAAAAGATGAGAAGCCCAGTGATTCATTTGGAGATTCTCTTGCAGCAAACACAACGAATGGAAGACCTTTATCCCAGTCTTTCTGATGTTCCAAACAGTATTTCTTGAGCATCGATTTGAGTGTTTGATGATATCTCTCCAACGCTCCTTGGGTCTGGGGATGGTAAGCTGAAGACGTGATCTGGGTGATGCCCAACTCTTTCAGAGACTGCTTGAAAACATTTGACATGAAATTACTTCCTCGGTCTGACTGTACCTCCTTGGGCAGACCAAACTTTGTGAAGAACCCTAGCATTTCCTTAACCACGTTCTTTGCTGAGATATTTCTAAGTGGAATGGCTTCAGGATAACGAGTAGCCATATCAATCAGGGTCAACACATAAGAAAATCCTGAAGAAGTCTTAGGAAGAGGGCCCACAATATCCACCAACACACGGGTGAAAGGCGCCTCAAAAGGAGGAATGGGAACTAGAGGTGCAACCTTTTCGGTCTGATTACACTTCCCCACAACTTGACAGGTGTGACAAGACTTACAATACCAGGAAACATCCCTGAAGATACCTGGCCAGTAGAAGTGTTTCAAAATGCGTGCCACAGTCTTCCTCACTCCAAGGTGTCCTGCCAAACTGGAATCATGAGCCACTCTAATGATATCCTGCCTACAAACACGAGGGATGACAACTTGATGTACAACCTCCCATTCACAGTCGGCTGATGCTGTTGGGGGTCTCCACTTCCTCATAAGTACTCCTGACTTTATATAATAATAAGTAGAAGCACCGGCTGACTCTTCTTCACTGTAAGCAGAGTTAGCTAGCCCTTTCAACTCAGGGTCAGCAACCTGCAACTCAACCAACTCTTGACGAGACAAATTATCAACACTACGGGGTACTGCCTCATCTGGTGAGTGGTCCAAATTAGCAAGAAAAGTGTCAGCTAGGATAACATCATCATCATCATTATCCTCTAAATCACCAGTAACTTTAGACTTAGCCCTAGTGACAGCACATGCAGGGAACACATCAGGGACATCACAATCCAGGGACACAGCCACTGGCTCACTAGACAACTGAGGAGCTGGACACACTTGACTTCCACCAATATCATTTCCAAGTAAGAAAGTTACACCTGGCATTGGGAGTGTCTCAACCAACCCAACCATAACAGAACCATTAACAAAACCAGACTCTAAATTCACTCTGCACAGAGGGACGGAGAAGTCATTATTCCCTACACCTTGTAAGATTACAGTTTCATCAGAGGAAATAACATTAGAGCCTAGAACACTGGTCAGCATAAGGGAATGGCAAGCACGTGTATCACGATATATTTGAACTGATTTCCTGTCATTACTGTCCAGAGGACTGACAAAACCATCAGACAGGAAATTAGCACATGAACTCTTGAGAGTGTCACCCACGTTACTGCTCAAAATAGGAGCTCCATCATGAGAATTTAAGTTACCCCTCAAAGCAGGTTCAGTTAACTCAGTTAAAGAATTCTGGGAACTCTCAAGAGTGGACACTAGACCAATTGACTGAATATTTAAAGACTCCTTTTTGTTCACATCACGCTGTCTCCTGAAACATCTCTCCGTAGTATGACCAAGCTTACTACAATAAGTACATTTACTTTTCTGAAATCTAGAGGTGAAGCTGGTATTTACTTCCTGAGAAACATCATCCTTATTCTCTTTCCTGTTACCTGTACTCTGAGTAGAGGCAACGTACTTACTCTCAGCTTTCCCTTTTTCTCTAGAATATCTCTTGTGAGTGAGAACATATTCATCAGCTAAAACTGCAGCATCAGACAAATTATCTATTCTTTTCTCATCAAGATATAGGCTTACATCTTTACTAATACACCTTTTGAAGTCTTCCAGCAAAATCATCTGCTTAAATTTGTCAAAATCAGAATCCACATTCTTAGAATTTAACCACTGCTCTAACAGATCTTCTTTGATTTTTGCATACTCAACATGGGATTGCTTATC